>NC_064291.1:24167264-24266215 GCF_019186545.1 Solanum stenotomum
TTTTTGAGTGTTTTGAAGCTAGAAAGAAATATAACTAAGTATGGGACAATCCTCTTTTTTATAAAAGAAAAACGTCCCAGCCCGCTACAGTAACTTAGCTCTCTGGAAATTGCAATTCTGCCCGGACAGGTTTTACGAAAATGGTCATAACCCCTTCATCCTAACTCGAAATGAGGTGAAACCAATTGCATTGGAAAGATAACTCGAAGGGCTTTAATTTAATAGTTAGTGGCCCTTCCAGTTCCTTGTGTGCTAAGAGATATGCCCCTTTAAAGTTGACCCTGAAAATCACATTTTTTGCGATTTTCGATTTTTGATACGGTTGCTCTAAAATTCGGGTTAGACCCATTTCCCACTCAATTTTACCCCCTGAATAAGAATATGAAGTCGAATTTCCGAAATCATGCACAAATTTTGAGATATATGGAAATTACAATTATAGGTGTTTCCGAAGCACATTTTTGGGCATTTTTGGGGTCGTTTCACCATGAAAGGGGAGAAGAGATTCGGCAAGAAGGGCAAGCTTAGTCCTCGATACATTGGACCATTTGGAATTCTTGACTGTGTAGGGCCAGTGGCGTATAGGTTGGCCTTACCTCCTAACTTATTGGGAGTTCATTTGGTAATTCATGTATCCATGTTGAAGAAGTATCATGGGGACGGGGATCACAACATAAAATGAGACTTAGTTTTGTTAGACAAAGACCTTCAGTATGAGGAAGAACCGATTGCAATTCTTGATCGCTATATCCACAAGCTGAGGACCAAGGAGATGAAGTCTGTGAAGGTTCAATGGAAGCATCGTCCGGTTAAGGAAGCTACTAGGGAAACCTAGAAGGAAATGCACGACAAGTATCCCCAGCTATTCGACAATTCAAATACTACTCTACCCTTAATTTAGCCGGTCCTTCCTAGTTTATCACTCGAGGACGAGTGATAGGTAAATTGATATCTATTGTAAAGACTTGATCCCGTCGTTAGGGAAAAACCAATGGGGAAAGAATTTGGGCCAGTAAACTTTTGAGTAGTAACTTGGAAATTCCTAGCCTAATCCAGAATTGGGCGAAATTTGAGTCATGTGAGGTCTACGGAAATCTGGTAATGAATGAGAGCTCTAATTATGATTTTGATCAAATGAGTAGATATCTAAAATGATTTTGATCACATGAGTATATAAATCGCTAGGGCGAGATTTATCTCGCTAGGGCGGGGACGTTGTAGCGGGCCAGTCGCAACTTAAGTCGGAAATAAACCCCAAAAACGTCATTATTCTGCAAACTTTGTTCTTAAGAGTTAGGAGATGACCCAGGCAATTTGTTGACAGTTTTCCATGACTTTTGGTATTAAAGATAAGGATTTTACTCCCCTAATCTATTTTTCGATCCATAGAACATAAATTTATGGGTAATTATCATTGGGGGAGGGTTTTGGCCTGAAGTTGATGATGGGAAAAAGCCCTAGCGGCACCTTAGGATCATGGGTTTGGTCTTGGGTTATTGTGTTTGTTATAATCCAGGTAAATTAGACCTAAATTATTGATTTATGCGTAAATTATTCGTTTGTAGACCAAGAACAAGGGGAAAGAATCCGAAAAGGGAAGAATCAACTACCTTAGGAGGATTCAAGCTTGGTTTCGAGGTAGGTGATGGTTTGATTTTATGTTTGTGTGATGTATGGTAGTATTTTCTTCATTGTAATGCATGTATGTAAATGTTGCACTATTGATCACAGGTAATGTGAATGAGTATGAATGAATGATTGTATGCCATGAATCAACACTTGATTGTATGATTATGAGAATGTACCTTGTGATTGTGATTGTGGTATGTTGAATGGATCGGGTGTCACGTTCCAACACACTAACTGGGATCGAATGTCACATGCCAACATACATATTGGATCGGGTGTCACGTTCTGACACACTAATTGGGATCGAATTTCATGTACTGACATACATATTGGATTGGGTGTCACGTTCTGACTCATTAATTTGGATCGGGTGTCACGTTTCGGCACACTAACTATTTGGGTATAGGTTCCATGAGAGGACCATTGACTTGTTATATATGCGTGTTTACTTGTTGTAACTCTTATATATATGTTTCACTTACTGGAGTAACCGTTTGATCCTACCAGCATACTGTGGTTGTGTACTGATACTGCACTTGCTCTTTTTTTTGTTGAGTACAGGGCATCTTCAGGCGGTAACTAGCAGACCTCGTCTAGGGGATCAGTGATCGACATCGGATTCAAGGGTGAGCCAGTTCTTTCAGGCTGCCATGGGTCCTCTATTCTTTAAGTCCACTCTTTTAGACTCAGAATTTCTTGTTATATTTACTCAATTGTTTAGTTTGGGTTGCACCCATTTTCTTAGACTTGTTGAACGTTAGAGTTTTGGTACATTGACTTTCAGGTTCTAGGCATTGTTTTCCGCAATTGTTTGGTTAGACTTCTGATTTCTGCATTTAAACTTGCTTCTGTATCTTTAAATGTTTAGTTTTAGGGTTAGATGGTTAGTATTAATGGTTCTCCCACCGAAGAGTTAGTGTGGGTGTCAATCACGTTGGTCTGGGTCGTGACACTTCTTGATTTGAATGTAAATTTTGGTTAAAAAAATATTCTTTTTATATAGTAGTGACTTTTTTAAAAATCATCTTTATAGTGATTTGTTGTTATTTTCTTCTTGTGCTATCTATTATTCATGTGTATGTAGTGTTAGTTTAGGACTGATTTGAGTTTGAATGTTTCTTCACTGATTTGAAGGTGTAATTTTACACTAGTTTGTGGGTGTAATTTTACTCCTCCACGCGCGTATCAAATGTGAGAACACAATTCCTTTTAAAATATACAAAAGTGTTTATTTATTGGGATTCGAAATAGTTCTATTGGGTAATAGGACACCTGCAAACTTTAGGTGTCTTTTTGAAATTTTAGGACAGCTTCAGATTTCATTTTCTGTCTTTTCTCATTCTTAAATATTTTAATATATTATTATCAACCATATGTTTATACGTATCAAATTTGATTAACCTACTACGATTAAATAAAATTATGCTCACAAATGACTATCTCCACCTTGGATTCTTGTTGCCTTTAGGTGAAAGATCCAACTTCCTTACAAAAGTTTTATCAACTATCATATACTATATAATAAAGATTTAATTTTCTTGATTTAACCGTTAACTTCACAATTCAAATGATAAAGAGTCGGCATCAGTTTGTATTATTCAAATTAATGCCTTTTGATAAGTAGAATTTATTTGGGGGAGGGGGAGAGGGGGATCTTGCCCATATATTGTAAGATATGATCTCACTGTATTTGTGTCATTTCAAAGATCTAGAAAAATATTCTTCATACTTTATCTATGTATAATTACATTTATGATATATTGTGCAAGATATAGTACCAAAATTACAATTTATCATTTTTAAATCATAAAATATAGAATACTTTTTCAACATGATTTATCAATAATTGGCAAGCATGTGTTTATACGATAAAATAATTCCATGAAGTACAAATATGTTGTAATATCTCGCAAATTGAAATAACTAGGAAGAAGTCAAGAATTGGAAATAGTGATTTTAGGAAATAATAAAAATCTGGAAATTTGTTCAAGTTAAGTTAAGGTTGAGTTTTAGTCAACTTCAAACAACCATAACTCCTAGCTTAGGAAGATTTAGGTGTGTTTCCAGATATCGTAGGAAATATCTTGGAATAATTTTTCCAACGCCGCCGAGTTTGCGCGATTCTGAGTTCATATGAGTGAGATATGCCCTTTGGAAGTTGGGCTGTTTAGATAAGGAAAGAATAGTCCGAATTTTTGAAGGGTATTTTAGTCTTTTCCTTGCCCAATTGTTTTATTTCATTTTTTGTAATCAAGTTAGGGTCTAATCAGAATTAGATCATTTTAGAAAAGTTGAAGTTCACGCTAGGGCTTGGAGAAAAGAGAAAAGAGGAGAAAGAATAAGAAAAGTTCAAAGTTCGTCGATTCTTGGAGATTTTCGTGTGGATTTCGCCAAGGATTTAATACTACAAGGTATGTGAGGCTTTCATAACGTTGGGTTCGTTCACCCACATGCCAAACATGTTTATTTCTGCGTGAATTCATCCTAAAAGAGTTTGAAAGCTGATGTTCCTGATATCAATTCTTGAATTTGATATTGTTCTTGAGTTGGGCTGAAATTAAGAAGTTTCTATGATCGTTACGTCAAATTATTGAGTTGGTTGGAGTTAGGTTCTTAGGTACATTTGCTGGGTATCTATATCTAAAAAGAATTTGGGAAAAAGAACCGAGTTTGGGTGAATTGGGGCTGGAAAACGAAGAAGAAATTTAGTCGGGCAAATCTGGGCACTAGCTCTGCGTCACGGGCCTGCTCCCCAAATTTGGGGAAAATGCCTTCGCGGAGCGGAGCGGTCACGAACCGTTCTTCCACAAAAAGTATTTTCGCGACCAAAAATTAAATACATCTTCGCGTCGCGGACCCACCCTCAGACAATGATTATTTTTTTTTATCTTTTCTCATGTTTAGCTATCTAAAAACACTCCTAAACATCATGCGATCTTTCCTATCACAAATCACAATCCTTGAATCCATAATTCAATTCAAGGAAAGTTAAGAGTCAAGTTTAGCAGTTAAGACGAAAGTTAAGAGAAGTTCATTAAAGTTTTTCAAAAGTCTTTAACAAACGTTTTAACTTTGTTTTAAGACTTAAGCTTCGAGTTAAGCAAAGAGTAAAGAGTTGAGTTCATTTCTCAAAAAGTTCTAAGGGAACTAAGTATTCCCAAGAGTTTAAAATGTTTCACATTTGGACAAGAAAGGGAACATTGATTCCAAGAGAGCTTTTAAGCTAAGTTTTGAGTAATTATCTCAAACCAAAGAAATAAGTTTGTTTTAAAAACATATGAGCTAATTATATTTTGGGAGTAGTATTGAACACTGATATGGGGATGCGAGTTCATATTAACTCAAGTCTCCATAAACCATGTAGCCATCATGAATAGTAAATGATCATACTTTTTAGATGACTCCTTAAGATGTTTTAAGCATAGACTATGGATCCACTTAGTTAAGCGTTCTATATGACGGCAAAGTATAGGGCAGTTCTGGCAGCATGAGCAAGACGTTGTATCACCACTTAGGCTCATAGTGGTGGTTGTCAGTTAGAGAAACTCCCACAGAAACTATATTACTTTATGGGAAAAGGGACGGATTTACCCCCGAACTTTAATAAATGGTATGTATATGCCCTCCGTTATACTTTGCGTCCACATAAGCCCCTGCCGTCCAATTATAGGTACATATATACCCCTCTCACTAACGGACCCCTAATTTCTTACACGTGTCTTAATCTTATTGAACTATCCGTTTGACCCTTTTTTTTAACCCATAACCCAACTATCCGCCCCATAACCCAATACCCACCCAATTTCCTCTAAAAAGATCCTAATTAAAACACCCAAATTAACACATCAAAATCCGTCCCTTTTCCCTAGTCGGAGGTCCCCACGTATAAATTTTTTAAGGCTGAATCCATAAATAATCAGTAAAAGAACAAAAATTTAACAAAACCCATTTGAATTCCAGATCACAAAATTCAAAACAGCGCCCATAATCTCCAACCCTTTTCATCATTTTCCAGGAATTAATTGAAATTTATCAAAAATAAGAAATAATTGAAACTAATCTGCAAAACCCATTAAACCTTACGTTGCGGAGAGGTAATGGATGAAAAGTCGAGCACTTTCAGAGAAAGCAAGAAGCAAGTCACGAAGAAGTGAGATATCAGTATCGGTAGATAGCTGAGAAAGCTTTTCCTTCACAAGCCTGCGTATAATAGTCTTGGGAAGAGGGACGGATTTTGGTGTGTCAATTTGGGTGTTTTAATTAGGATCTTTTTAGAGGAAATTGGGTGAGTATTGGGTTATGGGGCGGATAGTTGGGTTATGGGTTAAAAAAAAGGGTCAAACGGATAGTTCAATAAGATTAAGACAC
This sequence comes from Solanum stenotomum, assembly GCF_019186545.1. Lineage (NCBI taxonomy): Eukaryota > Viridiplantae > Streptophyta > Magnoliopsida > Solanales > Solanaceae > Solanum > Solanum stenotomum. The sequence continues at coordinate 24,173,262 of NC_064291.1, forward strand.
GTGTAAGAAATTAGGGGTCCGTTAGTGAGAGGGGTATATGTGTACCTATAATTGGATGGCAGGGGCTTATGTGGACGCAAAGTATAGCGGAGGGCATATACGTACCATTTATTAAAGTTCGGAGGTAAATCCGTCCCTTTTCCCTTACTTTATTATGTGAGTAAAGTTGAGTTTATTATTGCATTTTTCTTTAACAAACTAAGTTGTTTCCCACTGTTTTTACAAGCTTTCTATAAATTGCATATGTTTATTGCTTTATATTGAGTTAAGCTATTCAAGAGTTGAGTAAAGCCAAGGTAAGTGTTCCTTTCATATCATTTTTAAGCTTAAGTTGTGTACTTAGCATTCCAACTCGCATACTAGTACATTCAATGTACTGATGCCAGTTGGCCTGCATCGTTTTATGATTTAGACACAGGTAGCCAGGATCAGCATCTAGCGCCTCATTGATCAGGTTGAGCACTTAGAGTCAGTTGGTGAGCCTCCTTGCATTCCGGAGGACTCTTTTATCATTTGCTTTCTAGTTTTCAATTGTTAGGATGATCGGGGGTCCTGTCCCGACATCCCTCTTTGTTTTAGAGGCTTCATAAACAGTTAGTAGTTCAGTTGTCTTTACATTATCATTTCATATGTTAAGACTTGAGTTACCATTTTGGCCATGAATGTTGACTTTTAAACATTCTAAGTTATATTATTAAACAATTTAGTAAGTGCATTTGATCGTTGTAATAATGCTTAGAGTCTTCTGGTGAGTAAGTAAGCTAGGCAAAGGGTTCGCTTGGGGCCAGCAATGGTTCTCAAGTGCCAGTCACGTTCGGGGTGTAGGCTCGGGATGTGACAAACTTGGTGTCAGAGCACAGAGTTCAAGAGTCCTAGGGATTCTATGAAGTTGTGTCTGTAGAGTCCTAGATATCGGTGTGAAGCGCGCCATATCTATAATTAGGAGGCTGCAACACTTAGGAAACTTGTCTCACTTCTTTCACACTCATTTTGTGCGTTAGAGTTTGATCTCTAAAAAGTTTCCTTCTAATTCGTGCTTGCACATGTTTCCAGATAATCATGCCTCCACGAAGAGTTGTCAGAGGTCATCCAGCTAGGAGAAATGTTGAGGAGCAAGGGGTACCCAATGCACCTGAAGTGCAACCCCAAGGAGAGGTTAACAATGCTGAGTTCCGTGAGGCTATCCGGATGTTGAGACAAGTTGTGACCAACCAAGCTGGGCAACAAAAAGGAGCTAGATAGAAAGTAACTGATACTTCGAGGATCTGAGATTTCTTGAGTTGTAGATACAGAATACTCATAAAGTAATAAAGCAACACAGACATAACAAAACCAATAAGACTAGGGTCCAATTTTCAACATTAGACTTAGATGTGACAAAGCTAATATTTTGTAAGTTATTGTATTAAAGTTACGACAGATTAGAAACAAGATCATAAATAGAATTCCTCCTTGCTACATTGTTTTGCAAAGATTGTAAAGTGTCCTATATACATAAAAGGTCAGTTCGTCGGCTACTCTTGTGGTTATTCAAAAGTTAGTATTTTGAATCCATATTAGTGCTACAACTACTGTGCACCAGAACAACAACAAAAAATAAAGAAAACAGGAATAAGGAAACCTAATCTCTACAGTTTACACAAAAAATTTATCATATTATAAGGTAGAATTACACTTGTGAAGGATAATGATAATTTTGTCCTAAAAATTATCAAATTGACAAGTTTATTCAATAATTATCATTATTGCAATTTCTTTTATTGTCAATCGAGGCTACTGCAGAAAGTACACACAAACATATGCTTTTGATAACTAGTATACATAATTTAAGACCATGTACACCAAAAACCTACTGAAAAAAAAAACTAGATTATTCATAAAGAGTATACCTAAAATTGGGCAAAATTGGAATTTCCACCTAAGAATTCATAGTCAAAACAAAAGGAACATACTATAAAAAGAAGGGAACTCCAAGAAGATGTGAAATTATTATCACACACAACAAAGAACAACAACAATCAGGTGGAATTTAAAGTAAGAAACAAAAGTTGACTTCTGCAATTAGAAAAGAATAGGCCTTGATTTCCTTTATAAGAGCTTGAACAGATACCTGGAGCTAACGGTACCACAATTACCGTGGTCTGTTTTGCTGATTTATCTCCAACATATCAGTTCTCTGATAATCTGAGTTAGTCACTCCCTTAGGTTTCTCACTTTCTAGCGGAAGACAAGGACAATGTGTTGAAACTTCAGCATCTCCTCGGAGGGGTGGAGAAGGTGGCATGCGTGTGCATATTTGTGAGCAGAAAAATTGAGAAGTTGTTCATCGATCGATTCGATCTGAATGTTGATGTTTTCTCACGGAGGGGGTGGGTAGGGTAATAGAGGGGTAGTAATAAGTTATATTTGTTAAAAATAAATAAATTGTTAAAAATAAAAGGGGTAAAATAAAAGTATGTGTCATTATATTATTATTAACGTTTTGTTATTAATTTTTTTAAGGTCCAAATATTGTCCTTTTGTTAATATTATATTAAAATTGTATTTTAGCGATGGGAAAAAAACTGTGACGTAATATATATACCTATAACGACCGGATTTATATTCTTTCGTTAAAATTTGGTCGTTAAAAATCAATTTTCTTGTAGTGATGTGTATTACATGTTAAATTATTTAGATGTCATATGAACATGTGAAGAGAACATCTCCATTTTATATATTCACATATTTTCACATTTGTTGTGAGATTTAGAAAAAAAAAAGAACTCGGACTATTTTAAAATAATATATTTTGAAGTTAGAAGATCTTGCTAATTTGATAATACATTTGTGGCATATACAATACTTTAATTTAAATACAAATACCTACCCAAAATATAAATATATATATGCATTAATGAAAATATTTATCTCATAAAATTAGCTATTAAATAAATAATAAAAATTAAACTAATACAAAATTTAATTGGCGTTATTACAAGTCATATGAACTTTCTTCGTCCAAAATGTTGAAATATTAAGAAATAGTAAATATGTAAAACAAAAGAGCAATGTTTATATAGTAATAACTATTTTGAAGCAAACTTCCTGAGAGTCTAAATCACATTAGTAGCATTGATAAATAAAGTCATTCTTTTGTCTTGAGCAAACAAATCGTGATAATTCTCTAAATTTTGGAAAAAGATATTCAAAAGCATTTCTACATCACAGGAGAAATTGTTAACAAAAACAAATGAATTTAGACTACATCATGTTAACTTCGTATGTTGGAGCAATACATACTAATGTATATATTAAGCGAAAAAATAATTATTATATCATCAAAATTATTTTTCTCAAGAACTCGAGGTTATGGAATATACCCTCTTAGGATAGAACGACTTACTTCATCAGAATAGTTGTACCTCATAATCCGCTAAACTTTGAACTCACTCAATGACAATAAATCACACAAAAAAATTAAACTGCAAGAAGAAGAAGAGTAGAAGATTAAAAAAAATTGTGGTGGAAAATTGAGAGGAAGCCCCTCTATTTATAGTCAATAAAGGGTAGTATGAACAAATGTTTTTTGTGCCTTATCTGAAAGTCGTGACTTTTTCGAGAAGTCACAACTTATTGAAAAAGTTACAACTCTTTGGAAAAGTGACAATTTATTGAAAAATCACACCCCTTTGAAAAAGTCACAACTCATCGAAAAATCACAACCTTTTGAAAAAAGTCACAACTTACCGTAAAAGTCACAACTCATCGAAAAAGTCACAACCTAAGTTAGGGATATTATAGTAATTTAACAATCAAGTTAGGAGCTCATGCTTTTAGGGTAATATATATATATATATATATGTGTGTGTGTGTGCGCGCGCGCGCGCGCGTGTGTGTGAAATGAAATGTGAATAAAAATAGCTAAAAATAGCAATAGCTTAGCTTAGCTTTGTGTGTGTGTGATGAAATGTGGAAAAAAATATCTTACGAAAATGTGTGTGTGAAATGAAATGTTAATAAAAATAGCTTACGAAAATGTTGTGTGTGAATTGAAATGTGTATAAAAATAGCTTATGAAAATTCGAATTCGACGCCAGAAGGTGTAAGAAAGGATCCACTTGTTGACCATTCTCAACATAGTTCGGATTATATAAAATGTTGGGAATTGGTCTGCACTACCAATTTCACATTTCAACACATAGTATAAGCACCCATATATCCACTCCCTCAAATTTTGACACAAATTAATAAGAAAATAATATTATATAATATAAAATAGAAAAAGTATAGAAGTACGTTGAACATGGAGCTCTTGTTGTGGAGGTACTTGGTTGAGCATTTGGATATTGAGGATTTGTCTCAATAACTACTCTCTGCATTCATTTGATTAAACAAAAATAAATAAATAAAAAGGAAATGTTATCACCCATTTAGTAAAAAATGGATAAAATATGGACTCATTCACATTTTAATCATACCCGCTCCATTTAACCCTAAACGCCTTTCAGATTTTCATACTCTCTCTCTCTCTCTCTCTCTCTCTCTCTCTCTCTCTCTATCTATCTCTATCTCTATCTCTCTTTGATGATCAAAACCCTAAAACATTTCAATAGTCACAATAAATATGTTTTGCACTGATAATTTCTTGAATTATGGAGTCAAAACGAAAAGGTGAAGGCTTACATGTTAATTGCTTCTTCATTTGAATGTAATTTTGGTTAAAAAAAATATTCTTTTTTATATAGTAATGATTGAAAAATCATATTTATAGTGATTTGTTGTTATTTTCTACTAGTGCTATCTATTATTCATGTGTATGTAGTGTTAGTTTAGGACTGATTTGAGTTTGAATGTTTCTTCACTGATTTGAGGGTGTAATTTTACTCCTCCACGTGCCTACCAAATGTGAGAAGACAATTGTTGTTAAAATGGATCAAAAGTGTATATTTATTGTGACTTGAAATAGTTCCATGGGGTAATAGGACACCCACAAACTTTATGTGTCTTTTTGAAAATTCAAAATAACTTCATATGTCATTTTATGTCTTTTCTCATACTTAAATTTATTGATATATTATTATCAACCATATGTTTATACGTACACAGTTTGATTAACCTACTAAGGTTAAATAAAATTATGCACACAAATGACTACCTCCACCTTGGATTCTTGTTGCCTTTAGGTGAAAGATCCAAATTCTCTTACAAAAGTTTTATCAACTTTCATATACTATATAATAAAGATTTAATGTTCTTGATTTAACAGTTAACTTGCACAATTCAAATGATAAAGAGTCGACATCAGTTTTTATTATTCAAATTAATGTTTTTTGATTAGTAGAATTTATTTGAGGGGGAATATTGACCATATATTGTAAGATATGATCTCACTGTATTTTTGTCATTTCAAAGATCTAGAAAAATATTCATCTTTTGTCTATGTAGTACCAAAATTACAATTTATCAATTTAAATCATAAAATATACAATACTTTTTCAACATGCATGATTTATCAATAATTATCAACCATGTGTTTATATGATAAAATAATTCAATGAAGTATAAATATGTACAATAATTTATCACGATAGAAACTTTTAAACAAGAAATAAAATATCCACAAGTCACAACCACATGAGAATTGTAAATTAATTTATTTTTGTCTCTTGATAACACTTCCTTATTTTGTGTTTGATCATATTACAAAAACAATTTTTGAAAATATTTATTTTGACCCAGCAATATATAACTACTAAAAATGTGTCTATATATGTCTCTCTTTATATGTATTCTCCAATTTCCACATTCATCACAAAAAATTATTTTTCTTGGTTTAATTTTTCCTTTGTAAATTCTAAATAATTGCATATATATTAAAGAAAAACAATTTTAAACTCATGGATACTTTCAAAATCATCAACAAACATAAACTTGATGATCAATTATCATCCACCAACACAAGTACACTTCTAGACCCTGAGGAGTTTAGAAGGCAAGGCCATATGATGGTTGATTTTCTAGCTGACTACTTTCACAATATCGAAAAATACCATATTCGTAGTCAAGTTGAATCAGGTTATTCGTAACACCCCGAGCCTACACCTCGGACGTGACTGGCACTCGAGAACCATTGTTGGTCCCAAGTGAACCCGGCCTGGCTTACTTACTCAGTGGAAGACTTAAACATAAGAAATGTAACTCATGCTATAAGTTAAGAAATAATAACTTAGGCAAAATGGTAACTCAAGTCTTAAATGTATACAACTAAAATGAATAAGACTAAAGAACTATAAATATCTGTCTACGAAGGCTCTAAAACAAAGAGGGATATCGGGACAAGATCCCCAATCATCCTAACAACTGAAAACTAGAAAGCAATGTAAAAAGGAGCCCTCCGAAAAGCAATGAGGCTCACCAACTGACTTTGGATGCTCAACCTGATCAACGAGGCGCTGGATGCTGATGCTGGTTACCTGTGTCTTCATCATAAGATGATGCAGGCCAACTGACATCAGTACATTGAATATGCGAGTTGGAATGCTAAACATAACATAGGCTTGAAAAGAATCTGAAAGGAACACTTACCTTGACTCTACTCATCTCCTGAATAACTTAACTCAAAATAAAGCAATAAAACACATGCAGTATACAGAAAGCTTTTAAAACAGTAGAAAGCAACTTAGTTCGCTAAAGAAATGCAATAACAAACTCAACTATACTTGTATAACAAGGTAATATAGTTTCTATGGGAGATTCTCTAATCGACAACCACCATTATGAGACTAACTGGTGATACAACATCTTTCCCACGCTGCCAGAACTGTCCTATACTTTTTCATATAGAATGCCTTAACTAAGTGGATCCACTAGTCTATGCTAAAAAGCACTTAAGGAGTCATCTAAAAGGTATGATCTTTTACTACCCATGAGGTTACATGGTTTATGGAGACTTGAGTTAATATGAACTCGTATCCCCATATCGGTACTCAATACTACTCCCAAAATATACTTAGCTCATATGTTTTAAAACAAAACTTCTTTCTTTGGTTTGAGATGATTACTCAAAATTTAGCTTAAAGCTCTCTTGAAAATCGGTGTTTCCCTTTTTTGTTCAAATGTGAAAACATTTTAAAACTCTTGGAAATACTTAGTTCCCTTATAAATTTTGGAAAAATGAACTCAGCACTTTACTTTTTGCTTAACTCGAAACTTAAGTCTTAAAACAAAGTTAAAACGTTTGTGAAAGACATTTGAAAACTTTATAAGCATCTCTTGACTTGCTTCTTAACTTCTAGACTTGACTCTTAACTTTCCTTGAATTGAATTATGGATTCAAGGTTCATGATCTCATGTTTATGGATGATTTCATCATGTTTAGACGTACCGTAGAGTGTTGGAATCAACTAGAAAACAGAGGTACGTTGCTAAGGAACTAGTACGGAAAGATGGGGGAAGAATGAGAAGAACTATTGTCCCTGGGGCTCTGAGAGGCTCGGGGCGCCAGCCCTTGAACTTCAGGGAATGGGTTGGGGCGTGCTGTCTGGCGCAGCGCTCCAGAGCAAACGACTGGGGCCTCTTCATGGGGCACTGGGAGGGGCGGCGCCCCAGGCCCTGCCCAGGTGCATCCGACTTTTCTCCTTTGTTTTTCAACTCTAAACCCTCTAATTTAACTTAGTTCTTTCCCTAAACACTTAGAATCAACTATACCATCAATATATACAACATTCAACTCGAAATCACACTTAAAAACATGAATCAATCTCAAGAAACTTCAACGACAAGAACCCACAAGATTTCAAACCAATTTCATCAAGAACTAATAGGATTTACTTTCAAATCAATATAACTTTACTGAATTGAATCATGGTTGGTGCGTGGGTGAACTAACCCAACGCTATGTGATATCATATACCTCGTAGTATTGAATCCTTGGCGAAATCCATAACCAAACTCGAACGTTCTTGAAGATTCTTGATTTTTCTTCTCCTTTCTCCTCTTTTCTCTTTTCTCCATGCCCTAGCGTGAACTTCAACTTTTTTAAACTAACTAAAATCTGATTTGACCCCTATTAAACTCCTAAAAACGAATTAAAATAATAGGGTAATGAAAAGACTAAATACCCTTCCAAAATCCGGATTGGACTTTCCTTATTTGAACAGCCCAACTTCCAATGTGCAAAACTCACTCATAGTAACTCGGAATCGTGTAAAATTGGCGGCGTTGGAAATACTATTCCAAGATAAGCCTACTATACGTGGAAACACACCTAAATCATCCTGAGCTATGAGTTATGGTCGTTTGAAGTTGACCAAAAACTCAACCTAACGTACTTAACAATTTTCCAGATTTTTATATTCTTTCCAAAAATGACTATTTCCAATTCTTAACTTCTTCCTAGTTATTTCAATTTGCGAGATGTTACAATATCTCCCCCTTGGGAATATTTATCCTCAAATGAGATTATTCTTACTAGGCTAAGGCCGTAACATCTAACATTTAGTTCAAACACCCAACAATCAAATCTAACACATCAAGTATGTCAATTAAAGAGTACTAAGAAGAAAATTAGTACCTTGATCTGGAATTTTTCCGGATTCGAAGAGATGTGGATATATCTTCTTCATATCTTCCTCAGCTTCCCAAGTAGCTTCCTCAATAAATTGGTTCCTCCCAAGAACCTTGACTTATGCTACCTCTTTTGTCCTCAACTTATGAACTTGGCGATCTAGAATCTGAACAGGAATCTCCTCATAAGATAAGTTATTCTTGTTCCCAATATATTCAGTTGGTATGATAAGTGAAGGATCTCCCATGAACTTCTTCAACATGGAGATGTGAAATACCGTATGAACCGCTGCTAACTCTTGTGGTAGCTCCAACTCATAAGCTACATTAACAACCCTTTTTGATATTCTGTAAGGGCCAATATACCGGGGATGAAGTTTTCCCTTCTTAGCAAATCTCATAACACCCTTCATGGGTGAAACTTTTAAATACACCCAATCATCTACTTCAAAATCTAATTCCCTTCTCCTAACATCAGTGTAGGATTTATGACAACTCTGCACCGTTTTCAACCTCTCTTGAATCACTTTCACTTTCTCCATAGCTTGATGAATTAAATCTGGTCCTATCAACCCAGCTTCACCAACTTCAAACCATCCAATAGGAGATCTGCATCTTCTCCCATAAAGAGCTTGATAAGGAGCCATCTGGATGCTAGAGTGGTAACTATTGTTGTAAACAAATTCGATAAGAGGGAGGTGATCATCCCAAATACCTTTGAAATCAATCACACAAACCCTCAACATATCCTCCAACATTTGAACGGTGCGGTTTGCTTGACCATTTGTCTGAGGATGAAAAGCGGTACTTATGTTCTCCTTTGAACCCAACCCTTTTTGAAAAGATTTCCAGAACTATGCAGTAAACTGCGCACCTCTGTCTGAAATAATGGAGACCGAAACCCTATGAAGTCTAACCACCTCTTGAATATACAACTTAGCATAATCTTCTGCTGAAATATGGGTAGTCTTTACCGGCAAAAAGTGGGCTGATTTTGTAATTCTATGAACAATCACTCAAATAGAATCATGCTGCCTACGAGACCTTGGTAAACCTGCGATGAAGTCCATATTAATCATTTCCCACTTCCATTCTGGAAGTTCTATAGTTTGAGCTAAACCACCAGGCCTTTTATGTTCTACTTTAACTTGTTGGTAATTCAGACACTTGGCAACAAACTCAGTAATGCCCTTCTTAATACTACTCCACCAATAAACCTCTCTCAAATCGCGATACATCTTTGTGGAACCCAGATGAATGGAATATCTGGAGCTATGAGCTTCCTCTATAATCCTTTCTTGTAGTTCATCCACCTTTGGTACACATAATCTACGTTGATACCTCAATACACCATCTCCCCCTTGTTCAAAAGCCATTACTTTTTGCTTATGAACATTTTCCTTCAATTCAAGAAAAATAGGATCTTGGTCTTGCTTCTCTTTTACTTTTGACACTAATGATGATTCAGCCCTATTCATCACCACTACTCCTCCTTCTGTGAAATCCATCCGTCGGACTCCTAAGCGTGCAAGTCTATGCACATCTCTTGCTAGCTCTTTCTTATCTTCCTCAAAATGGGCGGTACTATCCATAGACAACCTGCTCAAAGCATCAACAACAACATTAGCCTTACCTAGGTGATAAATAATACTCATGTCATAATCCTTGAGTAATTCTAACCACCTCCTTTGTGTGAGATTAAGCTCTTTCTGAGTAAACACATAGTGAAGGCTCTTATGATCGATGAACACATCCACATGCACAACATAAAGATAATGGCACCATATTTTCAAACCAAATACTACGGCAGCCAACTCTATGTCACGGGTTGGGTAATTCTTCTCATGAACTTTCAACTATCTAGAGGCATAAGCTATAACTTTGACATTCTGCATTAACACACAACCCAAACCAACTCTAGACACATCGCAATATACAACAAAGCCTTGAGTACCTTCTGGTAAGGTCAATATTGAGGCAGTAGTCAACCTCTTTTTCAATTTCTGAAAGCTTTTCTCACAAGTTTCAAACCACTGAAACCTCACTATTTTCTGAGTCGTCAAAGGGGATGAAATAGATGAGAACCACTCTGCGAACCTTCTATAATATCCAGCCAACCCTAAGAAACTCCTAATATCAGTTGGAGATGTGGGTCTAGGTCACATCTGCACTGCCTCTATCTTTTGCGTATCAACTCTAATTCCATCACCAGAAACTATGTGGCCCAAGAATTCCACAGACTCAAGCCAAAACTCACATTTAGAGAACTTAGCATATAACTCCTTATCTTTCAAAGTGTAAAGAACTATTCTGAGATGGCTAGCATGCTCTTCCTCATTCCTCGAATAGATTAGAATGTCATTAATGAAAACGATAACAAACATATCTAAATAAGGCTTGAATACTCTATTCATAAGGTCCATGAATGTTGCAGGTGCATTAGTTAAACCGAACGACATGAAGAGAAACTCATAATGACCATAACGGGTCCTGGATGTTGTCTTGGGAATATCACACTCCCTTACTTTCAACTGATGGTAGCCAGATCTAAGGTCTATCTTAGAAAAAAAAAGAAGCACCATGAAGTTGATCGAAAAAATCATCAATTATCAGAAGAGAATACTTGTTCTTGATGCTAACCTTGTTCAACTGATGATAATCTATACACATCCTAAGGGAACCATCTTTCTTTCTCACAAATAAGACCGTCGCACCCTAAGGTGAGAAACTTGGTCGAATAAAACCCTTATCAAGAAGATCTTTAAATTGTTCTTTAAGCTCTTTCAACTCTACTAGTGCCATTCTATATGGAGGAATAGATATCGGACGAGTATCTGGAAGAATGTCTATGTCGAAGTCTATTTCTCTCTCACGAGGGACTCCGGGTAGATCTTCTGGAAACTCTTTTACTATTGGAACTGACTGAATGAGAGGTATCTCAACACTAGAGTCATTAACTCGGACTAAGTGATAGACACAACCCTTAGAAACTAACTTTCTCGCCTTAAGGTACAAAATAAAATGACCCTTAGGCACTGCTGAACTACTACTCCACTCTATGACTGGCTCATTAGAAATTTGGAACTTGACAACTTGAGTTCTACAATCTATTGATGCATAACAGGCATGAAGCTCGTCCATACCTAGAATGACATCAAAATCCACCATGTCTAACTCAACTAAATCAACCATGTTGTTCTTGTGATTAATGGAAATGACACAGTCACGATATACTCGTTCCGCTAGAATAGACTCCCCAACAGGTGTAGAAACAAAGAAGGGTTCATAAATTTTCTTAGGAAGAACATCAAAATTATTTTCAACAGAAGGAATCACAAAAGATAAACTTGCTCCTGAGTTTAGCAAAGCATAAACATCAAGAGAAAAGACTTTGATCATACCAGTGACAACATCTGGAGAATTCTCTTGCTCTTGACGAGTAGTGATCATATATAGGTAGTTTGCTCCCCCGCTAGTACCGAAAGTAGCTCCTCTAGGTGCAGCCCTGTCTAGTGGAATAACTGATGAAGATTGGGCTCTATTGGTCTGATTCATATTACCTTGCCGGTTCTTAGGACACTCTTTCATGAAGTGACCCTCTTGTCCACACTTGAAACAACTTGTGGAACCATCGCGACTTACCTGGGTGAGTTCTACCATACTTAGCACATGCCGGAGACCAGTTACCTCCTTGTGCTACACTACCTTGAGACTGTGCAAGTCTAGCTCTGAAGTGTTGGAAATTTTGGCTATTATACTCACTTTTGTTTCTGGGTGCAGGTGCACTAGCAGATGATTGAGCAGGTCCCTTTTGCTTTTGCTGAAATAACGAATGGTTCACATTACTTTTCTGCTACCCAGACTCATTCCCTATCTTAGCCTTCTTGTTTCTAAACTCCTCCCTATCCCTTAGCTTCTCTTCCTCAACTTGTTGCACATATGTCATTAACCTCGATATATCCATGTCCCCAATTAGCATCGCTGCCCTATCCTCTTTGCTTGACAGATGGGACAACCCAGCAACAAATAGACTCATTATACTACTCATATCCGCAACCATCTTCGGAGCATAGCGGGAGAGTTGGGTGAACTTCAAGCTATACTCATGGACACTTAACGAATCCTTCTTAAGTGTGAGGAACTCATGTACCTTAGCCTCTTTCAGTTCTTGGGTAAAAAAACACGCAAGAAAGCTTCCTCAAAATATGCCAAACTCGCAGGTGGTGCTTCCTTAGCTCTACCCTTGTTCCACTAGTCAAACCAAGTCCTGGAAAAATTCTTCAATTGATATGTAGCTAGTTCCATTCGCTCATTTTCGACAACGTGCATCACATCAAATACCTTTTGAAGTTCCTCAATAAAATTCTCTAGATCCTCAGTAGTGCTCGAACCAGTGAAACTTTGAGGGTTCATCCTCAAGAACTCAAGGATCCTCGAAGTGTCAGCCTCTTCTTGTCGAGCCCCTCTTTGTTGCCCAACCTGGTTAGTCACAACTTGACTTAGCATTCTTATCGCTTCTCTGAACTCAACATTAGTGACTTCCCCTTGGAGTTGCACTTCAGGTGCATTGGGTACCCCTTGCTCCTCAACATTACTCCTAGCAGGATGACCTCTAACAACTCTTCGTGGAGGCATGGTTAACTAAAAAACACGCGCAAGCACGAATTAGAAGAAAATTTTTAGAGATCAAACTCTAATGCACGAAACGAGTATGAAAGAAGTGATATCGTTCCTAAATGTTGCAGCCTCCTAATTATAGATGTGGCGCGTTTCACACCGATAACTAGGACTCTACAAACATGGCTTCATAGACTCTCTAAGATTGTCAAGCGCCGAGACTACCCCCGAGACGCGGACACGGGACCTTGGACCACAAGTGATCCCAAGCTAACCCTGTTGGCCTGATCATGAGCATACTAAAGATAATAAACTGATGTGAAAGCTAAATCATAAATAAAAAAATAAAAAAATGGGGGATACCCATATACTATAACTGAGATAAATAATAACTGATGAGTTTAATACAAAGAAGATATTAATTCAATACTAAGCTGAATCTAACTATGTCTGAAAATAGCCTCTAACTGACTAGAAATGTTAGGACAGGCCCCAGCTAAGTCTAGCAAAACTAAAACTAAAGAACTAAAAATAATATTAAAAAGAGACTCATGATTATTGTCCTTGGATAATGAGGACTCACCACTGATTCTGCTGAACTGGAGATCGGGAACCGATCTAAGCGTGATCTGAATGTTGAGAACCTGAACCTACATCACAAGAAGATGTAGCGCACATATGCGTCAGTACTTCAAAGGTACTGAGCATGCAGGATAGAGTAAAGCTGAAAAAACATATAACTGAACAAAGCAAATAAGCAATGACATAATTTGAACATGATATAGATACTGAATGCTGAGATAACTGGATACAGTGACCAATTTATAACATGCTGAAACTGAATACTGGATATACTGATAAATGGTCAATGCAATAGGGTCTGACTCAACTGTGGGAGCTACTAATAACTGATAATAAAACCGCATAAGCTAAATATGGAGTTCGATGTGTATACACCCCATCGAGAGGACCCAATATACCCTGCCAGAGGTATAAAGGCATGCTGGTGTGATCACTGAAATGATTCCCATAGAGGGTACTTACAACCTACGTGGCTAGTAGTTCTGGGACTATATCACTACAAAAATACAGCATTTAGCGACCGATTATAGCGACAAACAATATTCTGTCGCTAAATACCGACGGATCAGCTACGGAAAAATAAATTGGTCGCTAAATTATCGAATAAAATATTGGGACCTAAAATAGCGACGGAATAGCGACAAAAACTAAAATCCATCACTAAATTTAGGCGCTAAAGTTTGGCACCTTTATTTTGCCTATTAAATTAGATAATTACCGATGGAAATCGCGATAAACTTAAATCCGTCGCTACATTTAAATGTTAGCGACGGAATCAACGACGGATCTTTTGTCGCTAATTTTATTGAGTTTTTTGCTATTAAATTTTTTATTGTGACTACCTTTCTTTTTAAACTATAGTGTGATACATAGCGACGGAATTTTTCGTCGCTATCTTATATTAAAAAATTTCTAGGGCACAAATCTCTCTCACACAAATTAAATCACTCACTCTCCACACTAAATACACATACATAGCAGCGCCTTCTATGGGAATAGAACCTTGCCAAAATCATCGGTCGTTGCTCTTTGGGAAGGAAATTTGAGCTCATCTTCCTCTTTGCTGCTTGTTGTTGCTCGTTACTCTAAGGAAAACCAATTTCATTGTTGTTGGTTCATCAAAAGGTAACAATAGTGTTTATTATTATCTAAAATTTTATAGTTATTTCATCTCTGGTTCATCTGCAGCACTCTTCATCATCTTTTTCTGATATTTTTTAGTTAGGGTAACAATGGTCACTATTATTATCTGCACTACTCTTTGAATTTTTTATTTATCTTTTTGAAGGATCTATTTTTTCTTTTCTTGTTATGGGTAAAAATATTTTCTATTTGTAGTTATTTGATAATTTTAGATCTTAAAGCTTTCCCCTTTTGATTCTATGGAGAAATTTCTTTGGGGTTGATGGTGTGATTGAAGAAATGGGTCTAGGTTTTTAACTCTAGTTTCCTTTGTTTCTAAAATCGAAAGTTACTTTTGAAAATCAAAAGATAATTTTTCTACTATTTCAGTGCTTACGTACAAAGAAACATAACAAAACAATGTGTATGGTGCAAAGAAAAGTAACAAAATACCTGTATTTAAAGAAGAGACTGAAACAAATGTCTATATTTTTTTTTCTAATGTATTCCAGATTTTTTACATAATAGAGTAATGAAATTGTATATGAGTTGATGTACATTAAACATGACATATTGTAAAATCTCAAAAAACAGATATCATTCCGTCATATTGTTTTGTTTATTTTTGTTTAACTGTTTGATATATGAAACTTAGTGAAACCGACATAAGCTAGACTTTCCCCCTTCCCTTGCTCTCTGTTGTTTTCTGGTTAATCCGACGCAATATTAGATAAAAATGTAGTACTTCTTTTCATTCTAATATGTTAACTTGTTAATTTTTGTGGTAAGTAAACAACAACTTGTTGTATGTGAATTTTCTTTTAGGGAACACTTTTAATTTAAGTTTCTGGTGGTTTGATATAGCTGTTTTATGATGCTGTAAAAACTGGAAACATAGTTTTCTGAATTTGTTAAAATAAAAGCACAAACAGATGTAACTGCTTCAATTCTAATTTTGTAAATAACTCTAATTGTTTTGTGTTTTTTTAACATTAAATAGGAGTATGGATAATATAAATCGTAGTTGGATGTACACGAGATTAGATGGTCGAGGGGCTCTTAATTCTAGTTCTATAGCCGATGTAAATGACTTTCTCAAGTTTGCATGTTCTCATAGAAACCGCATGAGTGGTGACGAAGTTAGATGTCCATGTAGAATATGCCACAACATTAAATACATGGATGTTGAAACTATTAAACTACACCTTTTTCATTTTGGATTTGTTGAGAACTATTTTGTTTGGACGTATCAAGGAGAAAAAGAAGTGATCGATGAGATGTCTATTGATTTACCTAATGATACACAACCTGGATTGGGATATGATAATCCATATCGCCAAATGGTTTTGGATGCAGCTAGATCAAACTTTGGTCAGGGTTCGAGTTGGCAATCTTATAGTAATGACGAACCTGAGTCGTCTCATCATTGTGAACCTCCAATGGAGGAACATCCTAATCCTTCAATGGAGCAGGAACCTAATCTTGAGTCGCAAAGGTTTTATGATTTACTTCAAGTCGCTGATGCAGAATTGTATCCTGGTTCTTCCATCTCTCAACTTGTCGTAGTTTCTAGGATGCTAAATATTAAAATGGAGAATACTTTGTCACAGAGGGGTTATAATCAAGTGATGCAACTATTGAAAGAGGCATTACCTGAAGATAACAAGGTTCTCGATAGTTATTATCAAACCAAGAAGCTAGTGCGTAGCTTGAGTTTGCCTGTTGAAAAAATTGATTGTTGTAACACAGAAATAATATTAAATGACACCTAAAGTTGTTCTAAATTTTCAAAAAGACTCTTTTAACACAATCCGCATTATCAATAGACAATACTTTTTCAACATGATTTATCAATAATTATCAACCGTGTGTTTATAAGATAAAATATTTCAATGAAGTATGTATATGGACAATAATTTATCATTATAGAAACTTTTAAACAGGAAATAAAATATCCACAAGTTACAACCACATGAGAATTGTAAATTAATTTATTTTTGTCTCTTGATAACAAACTTTTATTTTGTTCTTGATCTTATTACAAAAACAATTTTTGACAATACTTATTTTGACCGAGCAAAATTTTGCACAATGAATCTTCAATTTTCTAGTCAGCTCAATTCGTTCCTCACTTGTTGTTTCTGCGATTGCATGGAAATTAAATATATATTAAAAATATTAACATATTAGCAAAAGTGTGTGCGCGCACGTGCGTGCCGACGTGTGTGTTGTGTGTTGTGTGCGTGCGCGCGCGCGTTCATGCGTGAATGAAAATAGCTTATGATAATTCAAATTTAACGCCAGAAAGCAGAAGAAACGATCTACTTGTTGACCATTCTCAGCATAGTTTGGATTATATAAAATGTTGGGAATCGGTCTGCACCACCAATTTCACATTTGAACACATAAAAAATAAAACATAGTCTAAGAAATCATATATCCACTCCCTCAAATTTTGGCACAAATTATAAATTAAACAATATTATATAAAATGAAACATAAAAAGTATATATTTGTACAATGAACGTGGAGCTCTTGTTGTGGAGGTACTTGGCAGAGCATTTGGATATTGAGGATTTGTCTCAATGACTATTCTTTGCATTCATTTGATTAAATAAAAAAAATGTTACCACCCTTGAACAATTACAAAAAGTTAATATTCTCACATTATAATAGTTATGTTTGCTTAAAAAATTACTTGCATAAACTAACTTTTAAACAAGTGTAATATAAATTAGGTTTAGATATATACTCATGAACGCAAAGAGAATACATGTGTTAATCTTGGAATTGTTCCTCGATTATAGCATCCATGTATTTATTTAATATAAAACGTAAGTGTCCCAATACAACTAACAAACCCTTTTATGGTTCTTTCGTCATTCTAATTTGTTTGTATAATGATAATTTTCTTAAATAACATTGTACCCTTTTACTACGAGCTCTCACAGATCCTGTTTAAGGAATGGCATCCCTATTCGAGTCTGCATTGTAGCCCTACTAATAGAGGAATCATAAAAGGAACACTAGCAATGATGAATTAGGGGAATGAAGTTTTTTAATTGTGACTTTATATTAGTCACTTGATTGTAACTTTATAACTTTTTATTATAAACAAAAATGATTCCAAAAAAAAGAAGAAGATGATACCTCTGAAGGTAAATATTGGCCCATCGTAAATGAGAGTTCAGGAAATGGATTAAACACAGGCCTAGACAATAGAAGAAAAAAGCATGCATTAGTTATTCGTAGAAATAATATTAATTGACACCTGAAGTTGTTTTGAATTTTCAAGAAAACAGTTTTTACAAAATCTGCATTATCAATATATAATACTTTTTCAACATGATTCATCAATAATTATCAACCATTTTTTTTATATGATAAAATAATTCAATGAAGTATAAATATGTACAACAATTTATCATGATAGAAACTTTTAAACAAGAAATAAAATATCTGCAAGTCACAACCACATGAGAATTGTAAATTAATTTATTTTTGTCTCTTGATAACACACTTTTATTTTGTGCCTGATCTTATTACAAAAACAATTTTTGACGATACTTATTTTGATCGAGCAATATTTTGCACAATGAATCATTAAATTTTTAGTCAGTGCAATCTGTTCCTCACTTGTTGTTTCTATGATTGTTTGGAAATTAAATATAAAAAATATTAACATATTACCAAAAGTGTCTGCGCGCGCGTGCGTGCATATGTTGTGTGTGTTGTGTACGTGCGTGAATAAAAATAGCCTACGAAAATTTTAATTCGACGACAGAAGGCAGAAGAAAGGATCCACTTGTTAACTAATTTCAGCATTGTTTGGATTATATAAAATGTTGGGAATTGGTCTGCATTACCAATATCATATTTCAACACATAAAAAATAAAATAAAATCTAAGTACCCATATATCCATTCCCTCAAATTTTGGCACAAATTAATAAGAAAATAATATTAAATAAAATGAAACTGAATAAGTATATAATTACGTTGAATGTGGAGCTCTTGATGTGGAGTTACTTGGTGGAGCATTTTGATATTGAGGATTTGTCTTAATGGCTATTCTCTGCATTCGTTTGATTAAATAAAAAAAAAGTTACCACCTTTGAACAATTACAAAAATTTAATATTCTCACATTTTAATAATTATGTTTGCTTAAAAAATTACTTGCATAAACTAACCTTTAAATGAGTGTAATATAAATTAGATTTAGATGTATACTCCTGAACGCAAAGAGAATAATGTGTTAATATTTTCCTTCTTCCTCAATTATAGCTTGCATGTATTTATTTAATATAAAACGTAAGTCGTCCAATACAACTAACAAACCCTTTTTATGGTTCTTTCGTCATTCTAATTTGTTTGTATAATAACAATTTTCTGAAAAATAAATAGTAAACATATTGACATATTAGAAAAAGTTTGTGTGTGTGCATGTGTGTTGTGTGCGTGTGCATCCGCTTGTGTGAATAAAAATAGCTTACTAAAATTTGAATTCGACTCTAGAAGGCGTAAGAAAGGATCCACTTGTTGATCATTCTAAGCATAGTTTGGATTATATAAAATGTTGGAAATTGGTCTGCACCACTAACTTAACATTTCAACACATAAAAAATAAAATATAGTCTAAGAAACCATATATCCACTCCCTCAAATTTTGGCACAAAATATAAAAAAAATATTATATAAAATGGAACAAAACAAGTATATATGTATGTTGAATGAGGAGCTATTGTTGTGACTAGCAATGATGAATTAGGGCAATGAAGTTTTTTAATTGTGACTTTATATTAGTCAATTGATTGAAACTGTATCACTTTATATTATAAACAAAAATGATTCAAAAAAAATAAGATGATACCTCTGAAGTTAAATTTTGGCCCAGCGTAAATAAGAGCTCAGGAACAGCACTAAACACAAGCCTAGACAAGAGAAAAAAACATTCATTAGTTATTCGTAGAAATAACATTAATTGACACCAGAAGTTGTTCTGAATTTTCAAAAAGACACTTTTACACAATCTGCATTATCAATATACAATACTTTTTCAACATGATTTATCAATAATTATCAACCATATGTTTATATGATAAAATAATTCAATGAAGTATATATATGGACAATAATTTATCATGATAGAAACTTTTAAACAGGAGATAAAATAACCACAAGTCACAACCACATGAGAATTGTAAATTAATTTATTTTTGTCTCTTGATAACAAACTATTATTTTGTCCTTGATCTTTGTCACGCCTCGAGGCTACCCCATGGACGCGGACACGGGACCTAGGATCACAAGTGACCCCAAGCTAACTCTGCTGGCATAATTATGAGCATACTAAAGATAAGTGAATAATAAAAACTCTGTGGAAGCTATAATCATAAATAAAATTAAAAGATGGGGAAAATACCCATATACTATAACTGATATGAATGAATACTGATGAGTTTAATACAAGGAAAATATTAACTCCTATCCAAGTTGAATCTAACTATGTCTGAAAATTGCATCTAAACTGACTAGAAATGTTTGGACATGCCCCAACTAAGTCTAGCAAAACAGAAACTAAAGGACTAAAAATACTGAAAACAAACTCATGATTATTGTCCTCGGAGAATGACGACTCACCATTGATTTTGCTGAACTGGAGATCGGGAACCGATCTAAGTGTGATCTGGATGCTGTGAACCTGAACCTACATCACGAGAAGATGTAGCGCACGTATGCTTCAATACTTGAAAGGTACTGAGCATGTAGGATAGAGTAGCTGAAATAACGTATAACTGAACAAAGCAATAAAGCAATGAAATAATCTGAACATCATATAGATGTTGCATACTGAGTTAATTGAATGAAATGACCAAATTTATAACATGCTGAAACTGAATACTGACTGTACTGTAAATAAGGTCAATGCAATAGAATCTGAGTGAACTGTGGGAGCTACTAATAATCGACAATAAAACCACATGAGCTAAATGTGGAGTCCGATGTATACGCCCCATCGAAAGGACCTAATATACCCTGCCAGAGGTATAGAGGCATGCTAGCGTGATCACTAACTAATATTGCCGACAGAGGGGACTTACACCTACGTGGCTCGTAGTTCTGGGACTATATGGGTACGCTGAACCCTAGTCCAACTCAGTATTATGCTACTCCCAATAGATTAAGTGATTATCACATTATGACTGGATTTCTGTATTATACTGGATAGCTCAAACTAACATGTAAACTGACAATGCGCAATAATTTACTAATAAAGACACATTCAAAACTGAGGCATGTATATCTGAAATAACTGAAATATCTGACCTAGCATGTGTAATTCAAGAACCAAAAAAATACATAGCTAGGGTTCTGAAATTCATGCAAGAAACGTAATAATAACATGATAATTTGATTTGGAACATGTAAATAACTAATTCATGATAACCTGCTGAAGTTCCAGAAACTCTAGGTCTAGTTGTGATAAGGAAATCAAGAATCTGACTGAAATCTAGGGACCTAATGGGCGAAAGGAACCCACTAGTGAAATCCCACATACCTGGTGATGAATTCCACGGAGAAATCCTTTGATTTCTGGGCTGGAACTGAAGAAAACTTGTTGCGTTCTTGAATTAGGGTTCTTGACCTCTCTTCTCATCTTACGCTCTAATTTTCTAAGTTATGATTAATGGTTTGACTTAGGTAAGTTCTAGTTTTGTTTCTAGGCTTAAACTAACTAAAATCTCATAATTTAGTGTTTAAACGACGTAGCTTAGGGGTCCAACGAAATAAAAAAATACCAAAAGACCCCTGGCTTAACTACTTCGGAGTGATCGACGGACGGGACCTATGAGCCGTAGGTCAATCTACGATCCGTAGATTGGGGTCGTAGATCAAGTCTGCCTGACAGGGCTTCACTAAAACAAGCATAATTTTTTACTCGGAGGTTGGAGTTTAGCAAACTCGGTGGCGTTGGAAAGAGGATTAAATTATCTAGCATACCATACGTCATGGGACACATAATTCATTATGTGCTAAGAGTTATGACCATTTGAAGTTGACCCAATCACAATTTTCCTCTAACTAGCTGTTGACCCTCACCTACGGACCCTGGATCGAACGACGGTCCATGCTGATCAGTCGTAGTTTTCCTTAAAGGCTGGGTAAAAGGGGCCTCGATCCATGGACACAGACCACGGACCGAGGTCTGACCTACGGACCATAGGTCTGTCCATGGGTTGAGACTTAGCTGATTTTCTGAGCTGGGTTTGGGGAGGGATTGCAATGGTGAACCATAGACCACCAGCACAGGCCGTGGTCAAACCTACGGTCCGTGGATGGGAACCGTTGGTTGCACCTGCAACTTCTCAAAATCTGCATTTTTGGTCTGTTTTAGATACGGGGTGTTACATTATCTCCCCCTTGGGACCATTCATCTTCGAATGAAGATTAAACTAGCTAAAATGGAGGGAGAGGGCTGCAATCCCTACCACTAAGCACTGAGAACTAAATTGTTGACTGAACTGAGTTCCAAGAACATGCAAATATGCTGAAAATGCAAGTACAAACTGAAGGAACATGATTCTAAGACTGAATTTACGCATGAATGACTGAAACACTGAAGAGGGACTATTACCTCAAGCTGGAGTGGAATCGGAAGGAAAGAGGTGAGGATCTTGGCTTTCATGGCCGCTTCTGCTTCCTAAGTAGCTCCCTCTACGGACTGACTCCTCAACCAAACTTTGACTGAAGCGGCTTCTTTGTTTCGCACCCTTCTAACTTAACGATCAAGAATCTCAACTTGTACATCATCACAAGAAAGGCTATATTTTACAGCCACAGTCTCTAATGGCATTACGGATGCTGGATCACCCACACACTTCTTCAAAAGTGAAATGTGAGAGACTGGATGCACTACTGCCAAATCTGCTGGCAACTCTAACTCATAAACCATTTTACCAATACTTTTCGAGATCTAGTAAGGCGGACTAAGCTTCCCTTTCTTGCCAAACATCATCACCCCCTTCATAGGTGAAACCTTCAGGAAAACCCAATCATCAACTTGGAACTCTAGTTCCCTTCTCCTTATATCTGCGTAAGACTTCTGGCGACTCTGGGTTGTCCTAAATCTATCTCTAATAAGTTGCACTTTCTCCATAGCATAATGGACTGAATCTGGCCCTATCAAGGCTGCTTCACCTACTTCAAACTAGCCAACTGGAGATCTACATCTACGCCCATACAATGCCTCATAAGGGGTCATCTGAATGTTGGAATGGTAACTATTGTTGTAGGCGAACTCAATAAGAGGAAGGTGATCATCCTAACTACCCTTGAAGTCGATCACACAAGCTCTCAACATGTCCTCTAAGGTCTGAATGCTGACCATCCATTTGCAGATGAAATGTTGTGCTAAGATTAACCTGAGTACCAAGACCTTTCTGAAATGACTTCCAGAAATGAAAGGTATATTGAGGACCTCTATCTGAGATGATAGACAAAGGAACCCCATGCAACCTCACAATCTCATTAATGTAAAGCTTGGCATAATCTTCCGACGAATCTGTAGTCTTGACCGCCAAAAAAAAAAAAAGACTTAGTAACCCTATCAACAATCACCCAAATGGAGTCATGTTGTCTGCGAGTACGAGGTAAACCTGTGATGATGTCCATGTTGATCACTTCCCACTTCAAAGTGGGAATGTCAATCTCTTGAGTCACGCCTCCTGGTTTCTGATGTTCTACCTTGACTTGCTAGCAATTGGGGCACTTGGCCACAAAATCTGCTATATCTCTTTTCATACCATTCCACCAATAGACTTCCCGCAGATCGCGGTACATCTTAGTGGCATCTAGATGAATAGAATATCTGGATTTATGGGAATTATGGGTTTCTGCAAGAATATGTTGTCTCAACTTGCCCACACTAAGAACACATAATCGACCCTGATAGCGAAGCACACCATCCCCCCTTGGGAGAATACCTCAACTCTCTGTTGATGGACTGCACCCTTGAGTTCAACTAATATCGGATCACTGTCTTTCTTTTCCTTAACTTCCACTACCAAAGAAGATTATGCCCCATTCTGAAACGTTACACCACCATCTGATATAATGATAAGGCGAACTCCTAGGAGAGCAAGTCTATGAAATTCCTTGTTAGCTCCTTTCTTTCTTCCTCAGCATGTGCTACACTACCCATGGATAATCTGCTAAGAGCATCTGCTACTATATTTGTCTTACCTAGATGGTAATGCACGCTCCTATCATAATCTTTTAGGAACTCAAGCCATCTTCTCTGGCGAAGATTCAACTTTTTCTGGGTGAAAACATACCGGAGGCTCTTATGGTCTATGAAGACATCTATATGAACACCATACAAGTAGTGTCTCAAAATCTTGAATGCAAACACCATTGCTGCAACCTCAAGGTCATGAGTTGGATAGTTCTTCTCATGTACCTTAAGTTGTCTAGAAGCATAAGCTATAACCTTACCTCGTTGCATCAACACACAACCTAGGCCGACCCTAGATGCATCACAATAGATCACATAACCATCTGAACCCTCTGGTAGAGTCAAGACAGGAGTTGTAGTCAACCTAGTTTTCAATTCTGCAAAGCTTTTCTCACAATCATCTGACCATCGAAACTTGATCATCTTCTGAGTCAACCTAGTCAATGGTGAGGCTATGGATGAAAATCCTTCCACAATCTGTCTTTAATAGCCTACTAGATCCAAGAAACTTCTGATATCTGTAGTAGAGGTAGGTCTTGGCCATTGTTTCACTGCTTCTATCTTTTGGGAATCTACTCGAGTTCTTTCACTAGACGCAATATGCCCAAGGGAGGCAATTGATTGTAACCAAAACTCGCACTTGTTAAATTTTGCAAATAACTGGCGATCTTTGAGAGTTTGCAGAACAACTCTCATATGACTCGCATGTTCTTCCTCATTCCTAGAGTAAATGAGGATATCATCAATAAAGACGATAACGAACAAGTCCAAGTACTGCTTGAGCACTCTGTTCATCAAATCCATAAAAGCTACAAGAGCATTGGTTGGTCCAAATGACATGACTACAAATTCATAATGACCATACCGAGTTTTGAAGACCATCTTTGGAATGTCACTATCTATGACTTTAAGCTGATGATAACTCGATTTGAGGTCTATCTTTGAGAAATGACTAGCACCCTGAAGTTGGTCAAACAAGTCATCAATCTTGGGGATGGGATACTTATTCTTGATTGTGACCTTGTTCAACTGCCTATAGTCAATGCACATTCTAAGAGAACCATCTTTCTTCTTTACGAACAACACTGGTGCACCCCATGGTGAAATATTAAGTCTGATGAAGACCTTATCTAGAGGGTCTTTCAATTGCTCTTTCAATTTCTTAAGCTCAGCTAGAGCCATTCTGTAAGGAGGAATAGAGATAGCTGGGTATCTGGAATGAGATCAATTCCAAAGTCGATTTCCCTATCTGGAGGGACTTCGGGAAGATCTTCTGGAAATACTTCTGGAAACTCATTAACCACTGGAACTGACTCAAGAATTGGAGTTTCGGAGCTAGAATCCTTAACCCAAACTAGATGATAGAGATAACCCTTAGAGTTCATCTTTCTGGCCTTAAGATAAGAAATGAATCGACCCATAGGCACTAAGCCACTACCCTTCCATTCTAGGATTGGTTCGTCTAGAAACTGAAAACGAACAATCCCAGTTCTACAATCAACTGAGGCATAACAGGAATGTAACCAATCCATTCCTAGAATGACATCGAAATCTACCATTTCTAACCCTGCAAGATCTGCTGAGGTGACTTTCTGAGAGACTGTGTCAGGGCAATTTTTGTATACCCGTCTAGCTAAAATTGGGTCACCGACTGGAGTAGAGACTGAGAAAGGTTCTGGGAGAGGTTTTGGACTAACACTAAATTGGACTGCAATATAAGGAGTTACAAAATAAATAGTAGCCCCTGGATCTAATAAAGCATAAACATCAAGATCAAAGACTCATAACGTACCAGTGACTACATCAGGATAATCTTCCTGATCTTGACGAGCCTGAAGAGCATATAGCCTGTTTCGGCATTGTCCGCCACCTGTACCAGAAAAGTTACCCTGCTGAGTTGGGCGGCCTATTGGTGCTGCTGAAGTTGTAGACTGAGCTCTACCATTATTTCCACCTTGACCCTGCCTAGAAGGACAATCCTTCAATCTATGATCAGACTGACCACACCCAAAGCATCCTTCCTTACCTGCAAAGCATTCGCCCGGATGGTTCTTAATACATTTCGGGTAAGTTGGGTATGTTTTGGTGCCTGAAACACTACCTTGAGACTTAGAGCCTGACGCCCTACCTTTCTAATCATTACAGAACCTGGGGGATGGAACACTAGCTGATGAAGGGGCTGGAGTCGAAGACTTCTGCTGAAACTGCGAGCGTTTTCCACCGCCCGATTTCTGTTGCGAATACTCGTAGTTACCTATTCTTGCTTTCTTAGTCTCCTTAGCATGTTCCCTAAGTTTATGACCCTCAACCTGTTGAGCATGAGTCATGAGCCTAGAGATTTTCATGTCTCCCAATAACATAGCATTCCTGCACTTTGTTTTTACTAAGTCTGACACTCCGTATAGAAACTTATTCATCTGAGCCTTGGAATTAGCAACCATGTGAAGAGCATACCTGGAGAGTTGGTTAAACTTGGGCCCATACTCTTGGACCGCCATGTTACCCTGCCTTAAGTTCATAAATTCTTGGGCCCTTGCTTCTCTCAACTCTATGGGGAAAAACCTATCTAGAAAGATTTCGCTGAAACAATCCCAAGTAATAGGAGCTGCATATGTACTCATATTCTCATTCCACTGAGTATACCAGATATGAACCGCATCCTTAAGTTGGTAAGATGCTAACTCAACCCGATCATTCCCAGTTACCTGCATCACTTCAAAGATCTTCTTGACCTCATCAATGAAGTTTTGGGGATCTTCTCCAACTTGCGATCCTAAGAACTTTGGCAAATTCATCCTAACAAAGTCTCGCACCCTGGCTGCAGCTGACCCAACATTGGCATTTACCTGAACTGGAGCCCGCTGATTGTTCTAGTTGGCCACACTCTGGCCAACATCTGAATGGCGTTCCTGAACTCTGCATTCGACACTTATTGATCAGGGACTGGAGGAGCTGCATTTGCGCTCCTGGCATTCATATTCCTAGCATTAGCTCTAGGAGGAGGCATGATCATTGAAATGTAGAACGTCGAGTTAGAATGGAATTTCGATAATACCTTACGCAGGATAAGAGTAACAAGAAAATGAAGATTTCCTAAAACACTTTGTAGCCTTCCCCTCATTAGATGTGGTTCACTACACACCCATGAAAAGGACTCTACTTAGTGCGGCTTTTCATACATCCTAGGACACTTAAACCTAGTGCTCTGATACCAAGTTTGTCACGCCCCGAGGCAACCTCCTGGACGCGGACACGAAACTTAGGATCACAAGTGACCCCAAGCTAACTCTACTGGCATAATCATGATCATACTAAAGATAACTGAACAATAAAAACTGTGCGGAAGCTATAATAATAAATAAAATAAAAAGATGGGGAAAATACCAATATACTATAACTGAGATGAATGAAAACTGATGATTTTAATACAAGGAAAGTATTAACTCATAACCAAGTTGAATCTAACTATGTCTGAAAATAGCCTCTAAATTGACTAAACATGTTGGGACATGCCCTAATTAAGTCTAGCAAAACTGAAACTAAAGGACTAAAAATACTGAAAAAAGAAACTCATGACTATTGTCCTCGGAGAATGAGGACTCACCACTGATTCTGCTGAACTGGAGATCGGGAACTGATCTAAGCGTGATATGGATGCTGAGAACCTGAACCAACATCACGAGAAAAGGTAGCGCACGTATGCGTCACTACTTGAAAGGTACTGAGCATGCAGGATAGAGTAAAGCTGAAATAACATATAACTAAACAAAGCAATAAAGTAATTAAATAATCTAAACATCATATAGATGCTGAATACTGAATTAACTGAATGCAATGACCAAATTTATAACATGCTGAAACTGAATACTGATTGTACTGTAAATAAGGTCAATGCGATAAAATCTGAGTGAACTGTGGGAGCTACTAATAAGCGATAATAAAACCACGTGAGTTAAATGTGGAATCCGATGTACAAGCCCCATCGAGAAGACCCACTATACCCTGCCAGAGGTATAGAGGCATGCTGGCGTGATCACTAACTGATATTGCCGACAGAGGGGACTTACACCTACGTGGCTCGTAGTTCTGGGACTATATGGGTACATTGAAACCTGGTCCAACTCGGTATTATGCTACTCCCAATATATTAAGTGATTAACACATTATGACTGAATTTTTGTATTATACTAGATAGCTCAAACTGACATACAAACTGAGAATGCGCAATAATATACTGATAATGACATATTCAAAACTGAGGCATGTATATCTGAAATAACTAAAATATTTGACCAAGCATGTATAATTCATGAATTAAAAAAATACATAGCTAGGGTTCTGAAATTCATGCAAGAAACATAGTAATAACATGATAAAAGGTAGCGTACTAATTCATGATAACCTACTGAAGTTCTAGAAACCCTAGGTGTAGTTGTGATAAGGGAATCAAGAATCTGACTTAAATCTAGGGATCTAATGGGCGAAAGGAACAAACTAGTGAAATCCCACACACCTGCTGACAAATTCCACGGAGAAATCCTTTGATTTTTGGATTGGAACTGAAGAAAACTTGTTGCGTTCTTGAACTAGGGTTCTTGACCTCTCTTCTTCTCTTAAGCTCTAATTTTCGAAGTTTTGATCAATGATTTGACTTAGGTAAGTTCTAGTTATGTTTATAGGCTTAAACTGACTAACACCTCATAATTTAGGGTCTAAACAATGTAGCATAGGGGTCCAACGAAAAAGGAAAAGACCGAATGACCCCTGACTTAACTGCTGTCGGAGTGATCGACGGACGGGACCTACGGGCCGTAGTTCAATCTACGGTCCGTAGATTGGAGTAGTAGGTCAAGTCCACCCGACAGGGCTTCACTAAAACAAGCATAACTTTTTACTTGGAGGTCGTCTTTTAGCAAACTCGGTGGCATTGGAAAGAAGATTCAATCATCTATCATACCATAGGACATGGGACACATAATTCATTTTTTACTAAGAGTTATGACCATTTGAATTTGAACCAATCACAATTTTTCTCTAACTGGTTGTTGACCCTCACCTACGGTCAGACCTATGGATCATGGATGTAACGATGGTCTGTATTGGTCAGCCATAGTTTGCATCAGAGGCTGAGTAAAGGGGACCTCTATCCATGGACACAAACCACGGACCATGGTCTGACCTACGAATCGTGGGTCTATCCGTGGGTCGAGACTTAGCTGATTTTCTGAGCTGGGTTTGGGGAGGGGTTACAGTGGTGAACCATGGACCACCAACACGTGTCGTGCTCTGACCTACGGTCCGCGGATGGCAATCATGTGTTGCACCTCCAACTTCTCAAAATCTGCATTTTTTGTCTGTTTTGGATACGAGGTGTTGCAATCTTATTACAAAAACAATTTTAGACAATATTTATTTTGACCGAGCAATATTTTGTACAATGAATCTTCAAATTTCTAGTCAGCTCAATTCGTTCCACACTTGTTATTTTTACGATCTTCTAGAAATTAAATATTAAAAATATTGACATATTAGCAAAAGTGTGTGTACGTGTGTGTTATGTGCATGCGCATCTGCGTGCGTGCGTGAATAAAAATAGCTTATGAAAATTTGAATTCAATGCTAGAAGGTGTAAGAAGGGATCCACTTGTTGACCATTATCTGCATAGTTTGGACTATATAAAATGTTGGAACTTGGTCTGCACCACTAATTTCACAATTCAACACATAAAAAATAAAACATAGTCTAAGCAACCATATATCCACTCCATCAAATTTTGGCACAAATTATAAAGAAAATAACATTATATAAAATGAAACTAAAAATTTTATGTGTACGTTGAACATGGAGCTCTTGTTATGGAGGTACTTGGTGAAGCATTAGGATATTGAGGATTTGTCTCAATGACTATTCTCTGCATTCATTTGATTAAATAAATAAATAAAATGTTACCACCCTTGAAAAATTATAAAAGTTAATATTCTCACATTATAATAATTATGTTTGCTAAAAAAATTACTTGCATAAACTAACTTTTAAACGAGTGTAATATAAATTAGGTTTAGATATATATTCCTGAACGCAAACAGAATACATGTGTTAATCTTGGAATTCTTCCTTGATTATATCTTGCATGTATTTATTTAGCATAAAACGTAAGTTGCCCAATACAACTAACAAACCCTTTTATGGTTCTTTCGTCGTTCTAATTTGTGTGTATAATAATAATTTTCTTAAATAACATTATACCCTTGTACTACGACCTCTCACAGATCCTCTTTAAGGAATGGCGGCCCTATTAGAGTCTGCATTTCAGCCCTGCTAATAGAGGAACCACAAAAGTAACACTAGCAATGATGAACTAGGGCAATGAAGTTTTTTAATTGTGACTTTATATTAGTCACTTGATTGTAACTTTATAACTTTATATTATAAACAAAAATGATTAAAAAAAAAAAAGAAGATGATACCTCTGAAGGTAAATTTTGGCCCCGCGTAAATGATATTTCAGGAACAGGATTAAACACAGGCCTAAAGAAGAGAAAACAAACATGCATTAGTTATTCGTAGAAAATATTATTTGACACCTGAAGTTATTCTGAATTTTCAAAAAGACACTTCTTACACCAGCATTATGAATATATAATACTTTTTCAACATGATTTATCAATAATTATCAACCATGTGTTTATATGATAAAATAATTCAATGATGTATAAAAATGTACAACAATTTATCATGATAGAAACTTTTAAACAAGAAATAAAATATCCACAAGTCACAACCACGTGAGACTTCCAAATTATGGTCTCATTCTTGGTAGAGAGGTAATGGAGAATGAGGGTTTGAATGGGGAAAAGAGCGAAGTGATCTGAAGAGAGGGTATTGGGAAGTGAAAGGGGTTTTTGCAGAAGAGAGAGAGAGAATTGATTTGATAGTTCGAAAGATTGATAAGAATTTTTGGCGGTTTTAATTTTATATAGCTGACAGAGTTATTTAATGAGGGGAACAGGTAGGGATACACGTCATTGAATTTCATTCCTCTTTAGAAATTGTAGTGTACATACCTTTAGTTGTAGAATAATGATCTATGTCGTCCTAGTCTCCTGTGTCTCTAATTTCCTGAGAATTACAGCTTCTGTAGTTACAATGAATAAGGATTATTAAGGTTTTAACATATAATCCAATGTAGGACCATAGTCTTGTAAGTAAAGCAAAGATAGTTAGGTGATTTTGATCATCCCTAACTCCAACCTGTTCCTTTCAAAGTGTTCACTTGCTAATGCCTTAGTGAAGATGTCAGCAATTTGTTGTTTAGTGGCACAGAAATTCATGGAGATTTTCCCCTTTTCCACATTGTCTCTCAGAAAGTGATGACGAATGTCAATGTGTTTTGTTCTGTTATGTTGTACAGGATTTTTTGCAATGTTGATTGCACTTGTGTTATCACAAAAGATTGGAACACGTTCAATATTGAGACCAAAATCACTAAGTTGTTGCTTAATCCATAATAGTTGAGCACAACATGAGGGTACTACCAGATATTCAGCTTCTGCAGTGGACAATGCAATCGAGTTTTGTTTCTTTGATCCTCAAGAAATTAGACATGATCCTAAGAAGTGAGCCATACCCATGGTACATTTTTTGTCTGCTAGATAACCAGCATAATCCACATCAGCATGTCCTATTAATTCAAAATTACTCCCTTTTGGATACCATAGTCCTAAATCAGTAGTTCCTTTCAAGTATTGAGAATTCTTTTAACAGCTTGGAGATGAGATTCCTTGGGGTTGGTTTGAAATCGAGCACACAAGCCCACACTAAACATAATATCAGGCCTGCTAGCAGTAAGATACAAAAGTGAACCAATCATACCTCTATAAAAATTTTGTTCCACAGCAGAACATGTTCGTTCGAGGTCTAACTAAGTGGTTGTGGCTAATGGGGTGTCTATTTGTTTTGCATCTTCCATTTTGAATCTTTTGAGCAGTTCCTTGACATATTTCTTTTGGTGAATGTACATGTAGGTGTTTGCTTTATCTGAAGCCCTAAAAAGTAGTTTAACTCTCCAATAATGCTCATCTCAAACTCATTGCTCATGAGGTTAGCAAATTCATTTGTGAGTGCCTTGTTTGTTGCTCCAATTATGTTGTCATCAACGTATACTTGTACAATCAGTAGATCCTTTTCTTTGTTTCTGAGAAAAAGTGTATTGTCAATTTTACCCCTTGAATATCCATGGCTTAAAAGGATTTTTGACAATCTATCATACCATGCCCTTGGAGCTTGTTTCAACCTATAAAGAGCATTTTCAAGTTTGTAGACATGGTCAGGATAGTCAATCTTCTCAAAGCCAGGCGATTGTTTAACGAACACTTCTTCTCTTAGTAATCCATTGAGGAATGCACTTTTTACGTCCATTTGATACAAAGTGAATTCCATGTGTGCTGCAAATGCTTCTAACCTTGTCACCGGTGCGAAAGTTTCATCATAATCTATCCCTTCTTCTTGATTGTAACCTTGAACTACCAACCTGGCTTTATTTCTAATTATAGTGCCATGTTCATCTAACTTATTCCTAAATACCCAGTTTGTACCAATTATAGTTTTGTTTGGTGGTTTAGGTACAAGATTCCAAACTTTACTTCTTTCAAATTCGTTCAGTTGTTCTTCCATGGCTATTATCTAGTCTGCATCTTGAAGGGCTTCATTGATCTTCTTTGGTTCTATCATAGACAAGAATGCATTAAAGACACAATGATTTTTCATAGCTGATCTGGTGGTTATTCCAGAAGTGAGATCAGTGAGTATATTGTCCAAAGGATGTGATCCTTGATATTTATAGTCTTTTAGGACCAGATTGGGAGTTTCCGTCTCTTGACCATTAGTTAGCTTTGTTTGCTCTTCTTCAAGCACCTTTTCTAAGTTCCCTTCTTGGTCATTAAGAGTATGGATGCTGATTTCACCATTTTCATGGGGTAGACCTATTTCGTTTTCCTGTTCCTTTGCATTATCATGCTTCTGAGATTACCTCATCTTCCTGCAAGTTTTGGTTAGTCATAGTATTGTACTCATCAAATACAACATGTATAATCTCTTCCACACACAATGTTCGTTTGTTTAGTGTTTTTATTTAAAAATATTATTTAGACTGATTTTAGAGTCACCACTTAATTTTTGTAGAAAAATTAAGAAAACTGATTTTTTGAAACGATAAAAACAGGAAATCGATTGAAAATATTTAAAGAGCGGTTTGAGGTTCCTATTAATATTCTAGGAAGGTTTTTAAAGCACCTAGAATATCCACTAATGCGGTTATCCAACAATTAATTTATTTGGATAAAATAATTTAACTTAATTTGATTTGAGCAATTTTTATAGTTAGAACCATTTTAAAGGGGAAAAAGGGAAATATTTAGATATTATCTAAGGGAGCTATCTTATAAATTTATTTTCTTTAAATCTTGTTAAGAGATGGCTAATTTAGTTAATTTTCTTTTAAAGCGAAAATGGACGTCTTTCGGAGATTTAAATTTTCCAACCTTATAATTAACGGCAAATACTGAAAAGTAAATAAACATAATAATAAAAACGAAGAGGGAAAGAGATTTGGGCCCAAATCTGGTTTTCCTATTCGCCTGGGCCAGTATTTGAGCCCATTTTCGTTTTAGGCCAAAGGCCCATTAGAGCGGCACCTGTCCAAAATTAAAAGAAATAATTTCCTTTGGGCCTTTGGCCCAAATTTCACCTGTCCGAAGAACTAACGAGTATAGCAAATAAGTGGGCTTAGGCCCAAAATAACAAAATACAATTTGTTGTAATAAAGAGTGGGCCTTTGGCCCAATCCTTCAATTTTTTCATTTGCCGCGTATTCTTTCAACTCCGGGACCTGTTCGTCAATTTTATAGTTGACTGACTCGAATAAAAGATAGAGTTGGGCCTCCATGTCCCAAAGGAAAATACAAAGTGAGGGTCCATAGAACTCGGGCAGATTTCACATGAGAGAAAAAAAAATAAAAAAAATAATTATTGTGGCACAACAATAACCAAAGTGAAAGAATAAAAGGACACAAACAATGGTTCTACCTCATACTCAAAAATGGCTACTAAACAAATGAAATTCAAGGTATGCTCATTAAATTCAATTTTTCGGACAAAGAGAAAGGATCGAGTTCAATATGAATTAACCTAAACTCAATTAGTATCGAAGGAAAAATCTTAGCATACTAAGGAAGTAAATAACATAAAAGACTCAACTCCTCTTTTTAAATTAATTAGCGAGCAATAACTTCAAGCAAAGGCCTAAGTGATCAATTCAACTACAAAGGTAAATTAATCAATATAAAAAAAAGCTTCCCATTAGTAAACTAGTTACTGCTTTAACACTAGGATAACATCCCTCAACGACACATATATTATACCACCAAAAATAAAAAATAAAAAAAAATAAAAAAGCAAGCTAGTAGATGAAACTAAAAGTTAAAAGCAAAGTCTTTAAATTTCAATCACATTATATAGAGCACCACAATTATACAAGGACTATTTTGAAAACGAAAACCCCTTATTCGAAATGACAATGCTATTGGAGACAAATTCTTAACTGAAGACTAACATGCTACTTCGAAAACAAATAAGCATATGAACAATCATGGTCAGCAGAGCAACAAGAAACTAGATTTGATTCAAGACATAGAACAACCGAACTCTTGCCTAATAACATGCTAGAAAACGAAGAGGGGTAAACAACACGGAGAGGAAAAGAATTAAGGTTGTCCATTAGTTGGCTCACATGATTCATGCTAACTGGAGTAATAAATAAATAAAATAAAGGCGTCTTTTCACATATCACATAATCACAACTTTGCAACCAACAAAATAAGATTAAAAATGAAACAATACAAGCAAATAGGAGAGCAACCCACTTAAAGCTACACAGATCCATCAATACTCATAGCGAAACACATTAAAAAGAAACAGTTAGATGAGCGGAACAAAGCCACTTCAAAGTGAATAACAGATCAAAACCATTTTCCAAATTTTCAGCACTCAAACAACTTACAATGATCAAGTAGTAAACAAGCCAACACATTAACAAATAAAAGAGCATGGACTGGAATAAAATTTACCTTTTTTCGGGCAGCGACCAGGACAACGAGCTTGAACTATGAAGCATTCACCACCAAAGTCGGATATGGGCAGCAAACAAGGAACTTGAGCTATTCTCTATGCCTTAGTAAAAAAGAAATCTCCAACTCAAAAAAAATCCCCCCTACCAGTGAACAACAAGCAAATATATAGAGGGGAAATAGGGTTCGGATTCGGGGGGGGGGGGGGGGGAATGGATGAAAAAACCGGATTCAAAGCCCTTCGAAAATTCAAAACTCCAAACTTCTTTCACCATTGAAGCCAAACATCATTTTTCTGGGATTTCTGCCCATTACGAAAAAGGAAAGGGCAAAATTGACGCTTGGGATCGATCTCCCATCCCCGAAGCGCCACGCGGCTCAATCTCAAGGCTATAAGGATGAAATTGTAGATGCCTTACTTGCTCTGTGCTGCTGCGACTATTGTACGAGTTGGTGAGGAAGATGACGCGGATAAAGCCATTGCTTTTTCGTGAATTGCGCTGTGTATTGCCATTGCTGATGGGAATTGCTTTTCTCGCTTCTGGGTCTTCTTTTTGGAACAAGGCGCGGGCCGGGTCGAGGTCAAAAGTGGTAGAGTCGTCAGTTTAGTGTTGCATCGTTATATACATTATAATGTATTTTGAGCTGGGTATTATTGTGGAATTGGAATGGGAATTTCTGGTGGGCTGGAACGTATGTCTGGCTGGTATTGTACATTGTTGTTATTATTATTTTGTGAGTTTAGGGAATTAAAAGGGTTTGGTGCTGGAGTAGCAAATAGAAAGCCTCAAAATGGGTCTTGCAAAAAATGGCCATTGATCTAGCCCATTAAGTTATGCAACTTAACCAAATTGAGGTAATCAATTAATTTGGCTAGAGCTTAAACGAAATGAATAAATATAACTAATTAACGAGCTTCTTAATTTTAACGAAATAAAATAATTAGCCTAATGAACTAATGACTCAAAATATAAACTACTAATTTAGGCAAAATTAAATTAATAGGGTATTTAAGTAAAACTAAAATCTTTTTGAGACCATTTTCGAATATTTATAAAAATGTACCAATTATATACATAACATATATATTATTTTAAAATTACAAATAAGTGATAAACTATTTACAATGACTTGAAAATACTTTTATTTTATTTTTTATTTATTTTTTTAATTTTATAAACTAATTATTTGAAAATTGTTTGCAATTAAAGAAGCTCGATGATTAATCTATATTGTGGAGGTCCAAAATTGGGTGTCAACAAATGTCCCTCATTTTACTTTGATTGATGCAAGAAATTTGAGGAAAATGAAATTGATAAATCCAATTTCGACCGACCACACCTTCATCTTTTCGAAAAAGGTCTT
Organism: Solanum stenotomum; assembly: GCF_019186545.1. Taxonomy (NCBI): domain Eukaryota; kingdom Viridiplantae; phylum Streptophyta; class Magnoliopsida; order Solanales; family Solanaceae; genus Solanum; species Solanum stenotomum. The sequence goes on from NC_064291.1 coordinate 24,209,854, forward strand.
TGGTACAGACTTTAGGAATTATGGCCGAACGTCGAAAATGGGTTTTCTACATATCTCAGGCAATATGAGAATTCATGCCACTTGTAGTTCGATACGCTTGATTTACCGCACGATTATGAAAGAAATTGAAGTCTATCCCGATATCAAATTATGAAGAGACCGAAATGCTCAGGAATAAGATTTAAGAGAGACTGTTGGAACACAGCCAGGTTTTCAACATGGATTCCGCCTACATATCCCTCAATTTAGGGAATCGGGCTGCTTGTAGTTTGACTCAATCGGTTAAAAAGGACATCTATTATGCAAGATAACCTTTGGTTATGGAAAAGCGACAAAGTAAGTCGTGTATGAATAATAGGCTTGCAACCTCTTAACGATGAATGTGGTGCACTTCACACCCATAATTAAGAACTTACACGAACATAATTTCCAAATCTCTTGGTGCATTTTCACTCGGATTGGAAAGCTGCTTCCGGTAGAGACCAAAAATTTTTGGATGCGAAATTGAAACCGGCAAACCCAAAGAACAATCGACATGCCTTCTGATAAGGGTGTGGTTTTATTGTGGTGGAACTACTCCTCTGCTCGCGTCCTAAGAGTTTGGCACTCCTCTTTGGACTATGTCCCAGTTCGCTGCTAAGGAAATGTTCCACGTTGTGTTGCATCTTTTTTTATGTTGTCCGCACCTGTGGTTTGTTTTGAGAATTCATCCTCTCGGATGCTCTCGACAAAGACTAAGATAAAACTCATTAGCATAAAAATGCAATTCAAATGGAGAGATAGCATTTTTTACCGTGTTGACGCTTAATTGTTCTCTTTGGTCATTTGACGTCAACTCCATCGGGTTTGACATAAAGCAAATAAAGCTTGTGTCTCGTATTTGTAATATAATCTTCAATGTACTCTTCCTTTGATGTCAAAGTAGTAAAATAGGTTGATGTAATATGTTAACGATTCTCTTGATGTCGTTGTTGGTGGTTCTCTTGATGTTGTTTTTGCAAAGAAAAATGATGCAGTTGATGTTGATCTTCTTGTGATGGGTAAATCTTTCTCTTGCGAAGCATGACTCTTTCTCTTGCAATGCATGACCCTTCTCCCACTATGAATGAATTTTCTCTTGCAATACATGAATCTTTTCTATTGTGATGCATGACCCTTTTTCTTGCAATACATGACTCTTTTCTCTTGCAATGCATGACTCCTCTCCCGCGATGCATGAATCTTCTCTCGCGATGCATGAATCTTCTCTTGCAATGCATGAATCTTTTCTTGCGATGCATGACTCCTTTCTCTTGCAATGCATGAATCTTTTCTTGCAATGCGTGAGTCTCTTCCCGTGATGCATGGATCCTTCTCTGCAATGAATGAATATTTTCTCGCAATGCATGAATTCATTCTCCCGCGATGCATGGATCTTTAACCGCAATGCATGATTTCTTTCTCTTGCAGTGCGTGATCTTCCTTTCTGATGATGCCATCCCTGGTACCGAACGAAGATAATGTTTCACCAAACAATATAGGTGATCTTCTGGGTATTTTCTGGGTGGCGGTATCGTCTCAATTGACAATATAATAAAAATGACCCTTGGAGTAGTGGTATCATCTCATTTGACAATACAATAAAAATGACCCTTCAGGTGGGAGATACTATCATATCTGATAATATAATGCAGATAAACATCTTCCAGATATGTTTTAGTCGCTGGAAAATAATAATACTGATCTCTTCGCAGCTTTCGTTCATTCCGTCTCTGAACATAGTTGTACGTTCATTATGGACTTCGCCTTGTTGGGATTTGAATAAACTAATGTTATTCATATTCCAAAATCTTTGATATAAGCAGCATAAAATATTTCCTGCATCTACAGAAAAATTGTCAATTTTGGGGAGCTCTCGCCCCCTTTGATTTCTCCATATTCATTGAATGGAAGAACATATTGATTTTGAGGCAACCTATAGACCTGCATCCACAGAAAAATTGTTAGCTTAAAAATGAACTGATCTATGTCGATCTCTTCGGTTGTCTACTCTTTGTCTTGTTATCTCCGGTTGATTTCTCCGATCTCCCTCTTCTTGGTAGATAAGACAAAACATTTTTGTGAATAATAATTAAAACATGGAGGAAAAGTTTTAAGAAAAATAAATTTTTGAAAAGTAGTATTTGGGAAAGGTCACAGTCGAGTGTCATGTCATGTCAAGATTAATGAATGCCATTTGGAGTTGATGCCTCGAGGTCCGTCTAATTGTTCGCTGGGAAGTATTCAAAGTTGTTCTAAACCGCTGATAAACCTCGTTGAAATTTTGAGGCCGTTCTCAAAATTTCTATCCCAGCTAATTGTCGCGGCGTATCTTTAACCGTTGGTGAGCGAATCACGAAATTTTTTAGATCCTCTCAAAAAATTTGTCCCAATTGCAAATTTAAAAGTAACTTCAGTCTCGACTTGTTGAAGAGATCTTCTTCTTGAGAATTTTTGAGTGCCTCTCAAAAATTCTGTCCCAATTTCTATTGTAAAGGAAAAATAGAAATTTTACGAGAGATATGATCGAGCCGTTGTGGCGCTCACGTATCCCGTTGAGGCAGAAATTAGGTCAAATGTAGTTCCCCCCTCGAGGATTAACAGAAATAAGTAATTTACAAAGAAACCGACCGAGGCCAACATAGGCCACCTACGTATCTCATTTTTGAGAATTCAGGTCAAACGTAATTCAAATACAAGGAAAAATATTAAAAGGGGATAAGCGGTGACCGAGGCCGACATAGGCCGCCTACGTATCTCATTGTTGAGAATTCAAGTCAAACGTAGTTCATTACATAGGGATAGATTCTAGACAATGCAATTACAAGCAAATAGAGCGATTACAAGGAAATAACTGAAGTGCAAACTAAAGCTTCACATATAGTATCTCTTGACAACATCTGAGTTGATTGGTTTAGGCAATTCGGTGCCATCCATCTCCGACAGGACTAAGGTACCTCCGGATAACACTTTGCGAACCATGTAGGGTCCTTGCTAATTTGGTGTGAATTTCCTTTTGTACTCAGCTTGATTGAGGGGAAATGCGATTGAGAACCAACTGACCAATTTCGAATATTCTGACTCTTACTTTCTTTTGGAAAGCGCGAATCATTCTAAGTCAATAAAATTTACCATGACAAACGGCCACCATTCTCTTCTCATCAATCAATGTTAGCTGGTCAATCCGCTTGCGAACCCATTCACCATCACTCAATTCAGCTGCTTGGATGATTCTCAGTGAAGGTATTTCGACTTCCGCAGGCATAAATGCTTCTGTTCCATATACTAACAAATATGGAGTAGCTCCAACTGATGTCCTGACAGTCGTTCGGTAACCCAACAAAGCATATGGCAACATCTCGTGCCAACCTCTGCGATTATCAATCATTTTCCTCAAAATCTTCTTTATGTTTTTGTGGGCGGCTTCTATAGCTCCATTCATTTAGGGACAGTAAGCGATTGAGTTCCGGTGAGTAATCTTGAATTGTTCACATATTTCTCTCATCAAACTGTTAAGATTCACTCCATTATCAGTAATGATGGATTCTGGTACACCAAATCTACATATCAAATTGTTGCGAACAAAATAAGCTACAACTTTCTTGGTCGCCAACTTATACGAAGCTGCTTCCACCTACTTTGTGAAGTAGTCAATGGCAACCAAAATGAATCTGCGTCTGTTAGAGGCGGCCGGCTCTATCAGACCAATGACATCCATGCCCCAAGCTACAAATGGCCAAGGTGAACTCATAGCATTAAATTCATAGGGCGGGACACAAATCAAATCTCCATGCACTTGACGTTTATGACACTTCTGCACAATTATGCAACAGTAATGCTCCATAGTCATCCAAAAATAACCGGCGCAAAGTATCTTCCTCGCAAAAGTGAGCTCATTCATGTGAGTACTACAAACTCCGGCATGTATCTGGTCCAGAAGCTTTGCAGCTTCATTAGCATCAACGCATCTGAGAAGACCTAAATCAGGAGTCCTCCTATAAAGGATTTCCCCACTTGCAAAGAAATTGAGGGTCATATGGCATATTGACTTCTTTTGGTTGAACGTTGGATTCTCAAGATAAGTTCCGGCCTCCAAGTACTTCATGATGTCAAAATACTAAGGCAAATTATCTGGTTCCGCTTCAACATGCGAACAATGGAGAGGCTGCTCCTTTACCTCTATATCCACTAGATCAATATAACTTGTATCTGGATGTTTAATCATTGAGGCAATGGTGGCAAGAGCATCAGCCAACTCATTCTGCGTCTTGGGAATGTATCTGAACTCAATCTTGCGAAATTTTTTGCACAACTTCTGTATATACTGCACATACGGTGTGATCTTTGGATTTTTCACAGCCCATTCACCTTGAACCTGATGGATCAGCAAATCTGAGTCTCCAATAACCAGCAACTCGTGAGCATTCATATTAATATGGCCATCCTCAGACCTAGGATGCAAGCTTCATACTCAGTCATGTTGTTTGTGCAATCAAATCAGAGTTTAGTTGCTATAAGATAATACTGACCAGATTCCGACACTAAGACTGCTCTGATACCTTTCCCTTGGTGATTCGCCGCTCCATCAAAGAATACTCTCCAACCAGGGTAGGCTTCAGAAATATCTTCACCCACAAATGAAACTTCCTCGTCGGGAAATTAAGTCTTTAGCGGCTCATACTCCTCATCAACTGGATTCTCCGCAAGATGATCAGCTAAGGCTTGCACTTTTATCGCCTTTTGAGTCACATACACAATGTCAAACTCACTCAAAAGCATTAGCCATTTAGCCAACTTCCCGGTCGGCATTGCTTTCTAGAAAATGTACTTCAATGGGTCCATTCTAGAAATAAGGTATGTGGTATAAAAAGAGAAATAATGTCTTAACTTCTGAGCAATCCAAGTCAAAGCACAACATGTCCTCTCCAAAAGAGTATAACGAGCCTCATAGGGAGTGAATTTTTTGCTCAAGTAATAAATGGCTCGCTCTTTCTTCCCAGTCTCATCATGTTGACGCAGCATGCATCCCAATGCATTATCTGAGACCGACAAATATAGTAATAATGGACTCCTTTCTCGCGGAGGTACCAACACCGATGATTGGACAAATAGTTCTTGATGGTATCAAAAGCAATTTGACATTCTCTGGTCCACTTGTTCGAGACATCTTTTTTCAACAACTTGAAGATGGGTTCACACACTACGGTGGATTGAGCTATGAACCGGCTGATGTAGTTCAACCTTCCCAGAAAACTCATCACCTCTTTCTTGGTCTTCGGAGGAGGTAATTCTGGAATGGCCTTGATCTTAGAAGGGTCAAGCTCTATGCCCCTCCTACTAACTATAAATCCCAACAACTTACCAGCTGGCACTCCAAAAGCACACTTGGCGGGATTTAACTTCAAATTATATCGGCATAAGCAATCAAAGAATTTCCTCAAGTGAGTCAAGTGATCCAAACTCTCGCGGGACTTGATTATGACATCATCTACATACACTTCGATCTCCTTGTGAATCATATCGTGAAAGATGGTTGTCATGGCCCTCATATAAGTAGCACCGACATTCTTGAGACCAAAAGGCATCACCCGATAATGATATACGCCCAGGGCGTGATGAAAGCTATCTTTTATGCATCTTCTTCATCCATCAGGATCTGGTGATAGCCCGCATAACAATCCATGAACGACTGCATATCATGCTTAGCACAATTATCAATAAGAATGTGAATGTTTGGCAATGGAAAATTATCTTTCGGGTTAGCATTGTTGAGATCTCTATAGTCGACACAAATTCTGATCTTTCCATCTTTATTGGTAACCGAAACAACATTGGCTAACCAATTCGAATATTGCATCACTTCTACTACTTGAGACTCGATCTATTTTGTAATCTCCTCTTTGATCTTCAAACTCAACTCAGGCTTGAATTTTCGAGTCTTTTGTTTTACTAGACTGAAATCTGGATTGATCAGCAATTTGTGGGACACCATATTCATGCTCAGCCCTGACATGTATTTATAAGACCAGGAAAACACATTAATGTACTCTCTGAGCAAACGAACCAGGTCTCTTCTTTGGGCTTCAGTCAGATGGACACTGATTCTGATTTCTTTGACACATTCCTCATCTCCGAGATTCACAGTTTCAGTTTCTTAAGATTTGGCTTGTGTTGATTCTCAAATTGTCGAAACTCCTCGACAACATGTTCAGGTAACTCATATTCCTCTTCGTATTCCTCACACTCATCATCACCTACTCCATTTCGTTCACTCGGTTCATGACATGACATAACATTGGCAGGTTTTAAATTAATATTACTGAAATCATAAACAAACAAATTTAGGAAAATAAAATATAAATAGATAAGTAAATAAACAAATTTCAATAAAAGAGGCTTTTCATTTAAATTGAAAGACAAGCACAAACTTTGGCCATGGCCGAGGGCCATTTTGCCTTTTTAAATATCACAAGGGAATTTAAAACCTTCAAACAAATAGCAATTGCATAAAGGGTGGGTCTCGGGTCTCTTCCGGACTACCACCGATTTCAAAACAAACAAAGACAGATGTCTTTTCTACCCAGATGAGTGGGAAATCAGGAGTGGTGTGGAGGTCCAGTTCTGCAATCGCTCATCAGGTTCTGCATCATGGATGTCTGATGTCCCAGCCTTTTCCTTGATGACCGCATCAATCTCCTCAAAAAGACCCCAAATTCCTTCCCCGAGACCACCATCGTTGGCATTTTCTCGTAGTGGAAATGGCTGGTACAGATGAGGAATTGGCCTGGTCAATGCTTGATCAATACTCTTGTTCTTCATCTCTGCTTCATCAGCATTCGTGGAGACATACCCCAAACCAAACTTTGCTCTTTTGGCAGAAATTTGGACAGGCTCGACAATTCCTTGAAATGCTTCCCCAATCCAAAACATGGTTCAAAACCACTTTGGAGCATGACGGTAGCAATCATCTTGTACACGACAGGCATCAGAGGTTGTGGAGCCAAGTCAACACCAGTGGCATTTACCAGCTCCACCGTGTAGAAATCACAACCTCGGGAAACCTTGTAGACGATCGACCCATACCCATCAGAGTGACTCCCCTCACCATGAATGATCAATTCCTGGTCCTTCCAAACAAATTTCATCAATTGGTGTAGGGTAGAAGGCACAGCCCCAGCCATATGGATAAACGGTCTTCCAAGAAGCAAATTGTAGCTAGTATTGATGTCCAACACCTGAAACTCCACATTGAATTTTGCAGGCCCCATCTGAATATCCAAATTTACTGCCCCTATCGTGTCTCTCTGCACTCCATCAAAAACTCTTACATTGACCTGGTTTTGTTGAACCTTTCCCAAGTCGAATTTCAGCCGCTTGAGATTGGAAAGCGGGCAAATATTGAGACGGAACCATCTTTGACCAAAACATGATTTATAACTTTGTCCCGGCATTTGATGGTGACATGTAGAGCTTTGTTATGCATCCTGCCTTCAAAGGGCAGCTCTTCGTCACAAAAACTGATTCGGTGTCCTCGAATGACCTGGTTTACCATAGCTACCAGATTGTCACTGTTAGTACCCACAAGCACATAAGTATCATCCAAAGCCCTTATCAGAGCCTGCCTATGCAACTGCGAACTCATCAATAAGGCCCACACAGAGATCTGAGCCAGCGTCTTATCCAAATTCTTCATAATTGAATAATCTTTCGGATGCATATTTCTCCAGAACTCCTTGGCCTCGGCTTCACCGATTGGCCTTTTTGTTTGAACCTTCTTCTGCACAGCCTGGATTAGCTCTTTTGGCGTGTAGCACCTGCCAGATCTGGTTATACCTTGGGTAACAGTCGTTTCAATCACAAACTTTGGTCGATCAAGAGTTTCTCATGGCATCAAGGCAACAGCCTTCTCGGGTGTCAGAATCACAAACTTTTTCTTCTCTCTAATGCTCAACGAAGCTAAAACCCTTTCCGGTTCATCAGGAGCAATCAAAACTATTGCCTTTGTCACGCACCAATCATCATCTGTCTGTATCTTATTGATAGTGATGCCTCCATGATTTGAAGGATTACTATTGACATTGGGCGCAACTGTCTGAAGAGAGACCACATTCTGGTTAATCGGGTCTTGGAGCTTATGCTTCAGGTTGATACAGTCCTCGGTATCATGTCCAACATTGTTGGAGTGATACGCGCACCTCTGATCAGGTCTGTAAAACTTTGAGCTAGTGTCAACCGGCTTGGCCCCCACTAGATGAATATATCCTGCCGTAGTTAATCGCTCCAATAGCTTTGTTCGGCTTTCAATAAGCGGAGTGAAAATTCTAGCAAGCTTCTTCTCAAATCTAGGACAGGGGGGATTGTAATTGCCTTGTTGAGGAGGAGGCATTTGACGATAATTTGGAATGTTTGGACGCAGGGCTTGATATCTGGGGTATTAGTTGGTTTGGTAATTTGGTTGTGGAGCTTGGTAGTTTGCGAGGGTATTTTGGTAAAGTGGAGCTGGGGTTTGGTACAATGGGGGAGGCGTTTGGTAATTTGTCTGAATGTGGGCACAATTGGGGGCAGCATTTCGGTAGTGATGAGATTGAGTCTGGTAAACTGGAAGGGGAGTTCGGTAGATAGGAGGAGGAGTTTGGTAGTTAGGAGGGGGAGTATTTTGATAATTGGGAGGAGGGATATTTTGGTAACTGGGGGAAGGGGTATTCTGGTAATCAATCTGTGCATAACAAGCCGGGTATGAACTTTATGAAGGTCGAGAAAGACCTTGGTATGATGAGGATTTCCTTGGGGTCTTCTTCCCCTCATAAGAGATAGAGGACACATCCTCTCTTTTCTTCTTCAACAAGCCCGAAGATCCGGGCGAGGCAGCAACACGGGCAATCTTCCCAGTTCTCAATCCATCTTCGATAGTCTCACCTACCTTGACTCTCTCAGTAAATTTTGCTCCAACGAGCAACATGATTCTGTCATAATATTCAGGCTCTTGCACTTGCACAAATATTTCGACAATTTTCTTTTCTGCAATAGGAGGTCTAACTCTAGCTGCCTCATTTCGCCATCTATATGTGAATTCTCTGTAACTTTCGGTCGACTTCTGCTTCATTTTCTCCAAGGAGTAACGATCAGGAATGATCTCCACATTGTAGGTGAATCGTTCGATGAAGTCCTTAGCCAGAGCGTTCCAGCTAGACCACTGTCTCGTTTCATGAGACATACACCATTTTTGAGCCTCTCCGCTCAGACTTTGGCTAAAAAGTCGCATTAACAAAGCTTCGTCTCTCCCAACTCCCACGAGTTGGTCATAGTAGGCCTTCAGGTGTCCTAAGGGGTTCCCCATTCCTCCGAAGATGTCGAATTTTGGCACCTTGAACCTTTCCGGGAGGTCCAAATTTGGATGAATGCACAGGTCTTCGTAACTCAACCCGGCGACCTCAGGAATGCAGTTCAACTCCTTCATGGCTTTTCTAATTTCCTCCTTCATATCTATCTTGGTGGTCAAGCTCCGAACCATGGGCCTCATGCTCGTTGGGGACTGGTATTTGGAAAGCGGCTTTTTGCAGTAGTGGTGGAGCAATAGAGGAGCTCTGACCATTTAAAGGGGCGTGATAGTTTTGGGGAAAAGTCTGGGGGCTGGTATACTGGTTTTATTGAAGGAGGGAATGCATGGGTTATTAGCGTTTTGGTTGTGAGGGGGTAGGCCAGTTTGGTGGTTTGCATTAAGGGGAGGGAATGGGGCTTGGAGGTTGGTATTTTGAGAAGGGGGTGGTGTTTGATAAGAGGCTGAGGCGTAATGAGGGTTTTGGGCGGTAAGGTCAATGATTGAGGGATTACGAGCAGGACTTGAAAGCGGGTTTTGAGCTTGTTCCACGTTAGGCGGGGGAATTTGAGCTGGAGGTCTTCCATCTGGTTGAGCGTTGACAGTAAAAATTAGAGGAGGCAAATCTTGTTTTCTCTGCATCTCGAGCCTCATCTCAGCAATTTGTTGCATCAATTGTAGGATTAGTTCATTCTGATTAGCAAGGGCGGGCTGAGCCACCACAACATCAGTAAGGCTGGTTTCTTTATTGTTATCACCCATTGCTGCTTTTCCCTTTTGTGAACTTTGACTAGGGAAGGAATCTGTAGGACCTTTAGATCTAATGAAATAAGGATGATCGGCTAGTGTAGCAACATAGATCAGTTCTAACTACCTATAGAGAAAAACAACTCAAAAGCAAATCTGTTAGTAGTAGTTCCGGACGAATAATGCAAGATATCACATATGAGGCATACAAACACATAAGAGTTGCTTCGTTTGAGGACATGTTAACCCACGAGTAATGGGGACTGATTTTTTGAACAAACAGGAATTTGCTCATTTTTTTTTGGGGCTAGTGACTCAGAAAGGCAAAATTGTGTTGAGCTAAGGTCTTCTTGTTGTATCTTCTAGCATCTGTTGATCTGAACTCAATGTTTCCTTGTAGAGTGAAGGGGAAAAATAAAATTTTAAAAGATAGGGGCCGGGCCTTGAAAGGCTGCCTACGTATCTCCTAAGGAGAATTTAGGCCCTACGTAGTTCGAATACAAAGGAAATTTTCATTTTCATTCATTCATTTCTGGTGATTACAAGGAAAGCGAAAAATAGATAATAAAGCTCCTAAAAGATAGATGGTGCCTTCACCGAAACTTCTTCCTCTGACTGCCGTATTAGTCACGGGGGACGAACTCAACTTGAATATTTTCCATGTTGACGAGGGATTCCACGTCATAGCGAAACTTGAGGCAGCTCCTAATGTTGTGATCGATGGCATCATGATAAGGGCAGGGCTTCCAGATCTCAATTCCAACGGGATCGATTGCTTCGTCATCCTTTCTGATTGAGGCCAAGACTCCTTTTTGAACTAACAAACTGTAGATATTCAGCAACGTTTTCTTGAAAGGCATGAAGTAGTGACAATAAAACAAAGTGTGCTTAGTGACCGGCATACTGGGCTCCGGTTGGTCACAGGTAAGGACAGTGTTCTCACCCCACATATACGGGATCTCCCCAATGTTGATCAGGTTGCGGATTGCTACCTTAAGCTCCACACATTCCTCTATAGTGTGCCCTCTTTGGTTCGGGTGGTAGGCACATGTCGTTTGAGAGCTTTCATTCCCAAACCCAAAAGTCGTTCCTTCGAGAGGCTTCAGCATACTTGACGCCCTAAGGTGCTCGTAAATGAGAGCACACGAAACGACTCTTTCCCCCGCGCTATGTGTCCGCTCAAAAACCAGGAGAGTGATCTTTTTGTCTCCTCCTTTCAGACGTCCCAGAAAGGGAGGCATATAGATGATTTCATCGTCGGCATCTTCTTCAGTAGCTCCAGGGTGAGTGTCTTCGGGACCACTATTGGCTTCTTGATTGAAGAAAGAGCATTTCCCGCGTATCTTCTGAAGTCTCATAGTTATATCATTCTTGAAGACATCGTGTTCTTTCCGCACAGCAACTGTCTTTTTACTTATAACATCGCATTTTGTCATCTTGGCTGCCAATTCCGCGTCTAGTGCCGCATTTTCTGCTCGTGCAACCGCGGTGGCAAACTCCACTTTCATTCTCCTTTCTCTGGTTTCTTGAATCTCTTGCCTGAGCCGCTGCAATTCCATCCTCAAATCCTCCTTAGTTAGCTCTATGTTGATACCCTTGCCATTTTCCATCTTAGCAGCAATTTCACCTTTTCTGAGATGATAGAGTAATATTTTAGGATTTGGTAGTAGGATTTTATTTCTGGCTGCGAAACTTAAGACTCGTGGAATTTTGGTCGGGCATTTGGTAGTGACTTGTATTTGGTATTGGGGAAATTTTCAGAAAATTTTTGAAAAGGAGCGGGCTAAAAATGTCCTCATTCAAAGCAACAATACCACATAAACAGTTTAAAGAACACAAGCATATATCGCGTGTCCTAAACAAGTAGGGGGCCCTTTTGCGCCAAGGGTAGGCCTACCGTATTTGAAAGATGTATGTGTAGAATTGAACCATTTTGTTACCCCAAAGCAAATTTCGCAAATAAAATGATGTTCAAGAAGCGAAAATAAGCAGGGGAAGTAGGGAATAAATTAAAAACGCAAAAGAAAGGCCCACACAAGGGTCATTTGAAAAGAGTACCAAAATACAAGAAAGGCAAGCCCACGCAGAGGAAAATAACAATAATTACATATAGAAAAACCCACGCAGGGGTGAAATCCGCTAAGACGTTCCCGATGGCCCAGCCTATGATCTGCTCCTCTTGCTTTGTGCCATGAGATGTTGAAGCCTATATTGAATCGTTAGCAAGTATCCTTCGCTCCGGTGGCTTTTCTCTTCCTAGTCTTCGAGACACATTCCGCTTTTCTTCCAATCCACAAGTTAAGCTCTCCCAAATCACTTCTCAAGCTTTCTAATTCTTGAGTTACGCTCTTGAGGGCGTACTTATCCTCCTCTTGCTTTCGAAGAAATTACTCGTGCATTTCCTAGGCTTCTCTTCTTACCTCTCTTAGTTTTATCAAAGTTTTGGACTATTTGTCCTCTACACTGTGGTAAATGTTCGGAACTGAGAAGGAGATGCCCTGTATATTGCGCTTCAACCAAGCTTTGTAAGTTTCATCGTATCCCGCATTAAATCAATCTATGGCGATGGTGTCCTTGTTCATTCACACTGCTCTTTTCCATTCTCTCAGCAACTCTGAAGCCTCAGCCACTCTATCATCCCCGATGTCGAACACATAGACACGGTAGTATGCTTCTAGGGTGTAGTTTGTCTTTTTCCAAACTGCCTCAAGACCCGGATGGGTGCATACGGGCGGATACCTCGAATACCTGGTAGAGGAAGAACAAGTTTTCTGTCACCCCGTACTATAGCATATTTTGAGATGAAATGGTCGAACATCCACTGGATATTTTCTTCTCTCAACTCAGAAAAAATTTGTGCACATCTTCCTCTAGTCCTCCTATTTTCCAAATCTGTCCAAAACAGCATATCATTCAAACCCTTAAGAGCATTATTATCATCGAGGGTGTGTAGTTGTTGAGTCACGTGTCCCTTCGCTAAGTGACTCAGTATCCACCATTCGAGGAGGAAATTGCAGCCCTGAAAGTAGTGATGTCCTTCCTTACATTTTCCTAAAGCACGGTACATGTCAGACAGGATGACAGGCGCGATGGGATAATACTTCACTTGCCCTTGGTTCAGATGCCTGTGAAAAAAAGTGTGTGCAAGCATTATTACTCGGGTGTTGATACTGAGGCTCGGGACTTGGGGAAAAACCATAGTACCTAATAGCGCGATAGTGAATGCCAAAGATCTGATCCCGTCTCATTCTCTGAAGGTAACCCTGAACTCTTGGTTGTAATTCGCATAAAAGCTTTCATTCCCAAATCTAACATAGAGATCCATAAAAGAAACGCTAGAACCTTCGGCCCAGAAGGTGTAATCCTTTCTTAACCTGAGCCAATTTGTAATATCCTCGAGAGTAGTCTTGTTAGGGATTAAGATGTGTTTCTGTTTTCTCACTCTTCTTTCAAGCCCTGTACCGACTGTGTCTATTCCGTCTCGAATTTTCTCAATTGTTAGGGTGATTTCCATGGTTCCAAATTGAAACACCATTTTCTCGTTGTCCCAATAACCCGTGAGGACTTCAATCAGTTCGGGCCACCCAACCGTATTAATAAGTTCTGTTAAGGCCCCCATATATTTGTTGAGGTCCCTTTTGTGAAATGCATTGAGGTCATTGTACCACATCTTGAGCATAACTGGGGCTTCCACTACCATGTTTAATTTGGAAAATCGATTCTACCTGCAAAATAAAGCACGGTTAAGATTCCCTCCCCCAAATAGGCAACAATTAGGTTTCCACACATATATCTTTTAAATGTCAAATAATATGATATGTCGTTATGTCGTGGACCTTGGACATGATTTTTTGCGGTTTAACTAATGGACTTAATACATCTTAGGTATTAAGCCGTCTTAGGCTAATGCTTAAATTTGGATTTGGTTTCACTCTACTCTAGGTTGACTAGAATTGGTTTAGAAATGACGGTTACCCGAGCCGGACAAACAATGGGGTGAAGATTAATAAACGACGTTGGATGACCCCAAGCCAACTATTCGTTTATTACTTCCAAAGAATTCAACTTGTGTTTTTTCTGAAGGACAACCGTGGTAAGCCACGTAACTGCCTTTTTCCTAATGCAATCTATTTGCGATTTGACGGAATCGGGTGCCATGAATGCCACAATTAATATAAGATACGATAATTTAAACAAGTAAACAGTTGAACACATAGCCAAATAATAAATCTTAAGGTTAGAATTATTCACATCCACAGCAGAGTCGTCATTCTGTTTTTATTTAAAAATATTATTTAAATTGATTTTTTCAAACAATAAAAATAGGATATCGATTGAAAATATTTAAAGAGGGGTTCGAGGCTCCTATTAATATTCTAGTAAGGTTTTTAAAGCACCTAGAATATCTGCTAATGCGGTTATCCGATAATTAATTTATTTGGCTAAAATAATTTAACTTAATTTGATTTGAGCAATTTTTATAGTTAGAACCATTTTAAAGGGGGAAAAGGGAAATATTTAGCTATTATCTAAGGGAGCTATCTTATAAATTTATTTTCTTTAAATCTTGTTAAGAGATGGCTAATTTAGTTAATTTTCTTTTAAAGCGAAAATGGACGTCTTTCGGAGATTTAAATTTTCCAACCTTAAAATTAACAACAAATACTGATAAATAAATAAACATAATAATAAAAACAAAGAGGGAAAGAGATTTGGGCCCAAATTTGGTTTTCCTGTCCACCTGGGCCAATATTTGAGCCCATTTTCGTTTTAGGACAAAGGCCAATTTGTTTGCGCGGCTCCTGTCCAAAATTAAAAGAAATAATTTCCTTTGGGCCTTTGGCCCAAATTTCACCTTTCATAAGAACTAACGAGTATAGAAAATAAGTGGGCTTAGGCCCAAAATAACAAAATACAATTTGTTGTAATAAAGAGTGGGTCTTTCGCCTAATCCTTCAAAAATTTTATTTGCCGCGTATTCTTTCAACTTCGGGACCTGTTCGTCAATTTTATAGTTGGCTGACTCGGATAAAAGATAGAATTTGGCCTCCATGGCCCAAAGGAAAATACAAGGTGAGGGTCCATAGAACTCGGGCATATTTCACATGAGAGAAAAAAAAAACAAATTAGTATTGTGGCACAACAATAACCAAAGTGAAAGAATAAAAGGACACAAACAATGGTTCTACCTCATGCTCAAAAATGGCTACTAAACAAATGAAATTCAACGTATGCTCATTAAATTTAATTTTTCAGACAAAGAGAAAGGATCGAGATCAATATGAATTAACCTAAACTCAATTAGTATCGAAGGAAAAATCTTAGCATACTAAGGAAGTAAATAACAGAAAGACTAAACTCCTCTTTTTAAATAAATTAGCAAGCAATAACTTCAAGCAAAGGCCTAAGTGATCAATTCAACTACAAAGGTAAATTAATCAATATAAAAAAAAAAGCTTCCCATTAGTAAATTAGTTACTGCTTTAACACTAGGATAACATCCCTCAACGACACATATATTATACTACCAAAAATAAATAAAATAAATAAAAAAAAATAAGCAAGCTAGTAGATGACACTAAAAGTTAAAAGCAAAGTCTTTAAATTTCAATCACATTATATAGAACACCACAATTATACAAGGACTATTTTGAAAACGAAAACCCCTTATTCAAAATGACCATGCTATTGGAGACAAATTCTTAACTGAAGACTAACATGCTATTTCGAAAACAAATAAAAATATGAACAATCATGGTCGGCAGAGCAACAAGAAACTAGATTTGATTCAAGACATAGAACACTCGAACTCTTGCCTAATAACATGCTAGAAAACGAAGAGGGGTAAACAACACGGAGAGGAAAAGAATTAAGGTTGTCCATTATTTGGCTCACATGATTCATGCTAACTGGAGTAATAAATAAATAAAATAAAGGCGTCTTTTCACATATCACATAATCACAACTTTGCAACCAACAAAATAAGATTAACAATGAAACAATACAAGAAAATAGGAGAGCAACCCACTTAAAGCTACACGGAGCCATCGATACTCATAGCAAAACACATTAAAAAGAAACACTTAGATGAGCGGAATAAAGCCACTTCAAAGTGAATAACAGATCAAAACCATTTTTCAAATTTTCAGCACTCAAACAACTTACAATGATCAAGCAGTAAATAAGCCAACACATTATCAAATAAAAGAGCATGGGCTGGAATAAACTAGGACAACGAGCTTGAATTATGAAGCATTCACCACCAAAGTTGAAAATAGGCAGCAAACGAGGAACTTGAGCTATTCTTTAAGCCTTAGTAAAAAAGAAATTTCCAACTCAAAAAAAATCCCCCCCTACCAGTGAACAACAAGCAAATATATCGAGGGGAAATAGGGTTCGGATTTGGGGAGGGGGGGGAGTAGATGAAAACAACCGAATTCAAAGCCATTCGAAAATTCAAAACTCCAAACTTCTTTCACCATTGAAGCCAAACATCCTTTTTCTTGGATTTCTGCCCATTCCGAAAAAGGAAAGGGTAAAATCGACGCTTGGGATCGATCTCCCGTCCTCGAAGCGCCACGCGGCTCAATCTCAAGTTTATAAGGACGAAATTGCAGATGCCTTACTTGCTCTGTGCTGCTGCGACTGTTGTACAAGTTGGTGAGGAAGACGAAAGCAGTTGCTTTTCTGTGAATTTCGTTGTGTATTGTCATTGTTGATGGGAATTGCTTTTCTCGCTTCTGGGTCTTCTTTTTGGAACAAGACGTGGGCCGGGTTGAGGTCAAAAGTTGCCTGGGTCGTCGGTTTAGTATTGCATCATTATATACATTTGTAATATATTTCGGGCTGAGTATAACTGTGGGATTGGAATGGGAATTTCTGGTGGGCTGGAACGTATGTCTGGCTGGAAATAGGTATTGTACATTGTTGTTATTATTATTTTGTGAGTTTTGGGAATTAAAAGGGTGCGCTGTTGGAGTAGCAAATAGAAAGCCTCAAAATGGGTCTTGCAAAAAATGGCCATTGGATCTAGCCCATTAAGTTATACAACTTAACCAAATTGAGGTAATCAATTAATTTGGCTAGAGCTTAAACGAAATGAATAAATATAACTAATTAATGAGCTTCTTAATTTTAATGAAATAAAATAATTAGCCTAATGAACTAATGACTCAAAATATAAACTACTAATTTAGGCAAAATTAAATTAATAGTGTATTTAAGTAAAACTAAAATCTTTTTGAGACCATTTTCCAATATTTATAAAAATGTACCAATTATATACGTAACATATATATTATTTAAAAATTAAAAATAAGTGATAAACTATTTAGAATGACTTGAAAATATTTTTATTTTTTTTATTTTTTTTTCTAAATTAATTATTTAAAAATCATTTGAAATTAAAGAAGCTCGATGATTAATCTATATTGTGGAGGTTCAAAATTGGGTGTCAACATTCAGTACCCTATAAGCTTTGCTATGTGTGTAGTATCCTAGAAAAATTCCCTCATCACATCTTGCATCAAATTTTCCTAACAGGTTTTTTCCATTATTATGAATGAAACATTTACACGCAAATATTCTTAGGTGTGAGATGTTGGGTTTTCTGCCTTTTAATAGCTCATAAGGGGTTTTATCTAGCAAGGGTCGTGGCATACATCTATTTCTGGTGTAGCATGCAGCATTAATGGCTTCATCCCAGAATTGGTTTGTGACATTACTAGCAATCATCATTGTTCTAGCCATTTCCTAGAGGGTTCTATTTTTTCTTTCAACTACACCATTCTGTTGTGGGGTTCTAGGAGCAGAGAAATTATGATCAACTGCATGGGAGTCACAGTACTAAGCAAATTTTGAGTTTTCAAATTCAGTACCATGATCAGACCTAATTGATGTCAATTGTTTATCAAATTTACTTTGGAGTTTTCTTACAAGGGAACAAAAAGCTTCAAATGCATCATCTTTAGAGGTTAGAAAAAGTGTCCAAGTATACCTGGAATAATCATCAACCAGAACAAACATATATATTTTCCCTCCCTTGCTTTTGACTCTCGTGGGACCGCATAAATCCATGTGTATTAGTTCAAAGGATCTAGTTGAACTTGTAGCCTATTTTGGTTTAAAGGATGATTTCACTTGCTTTCCTAGAGTGCATGCTTCACAAACTCTTGCCTCTTTGAATTTTGTTTTAGGCAGTCCTATAACTAGTTCATTAGAGATGAGTTTATTTAGTTGTACATGGCTAGCATGACCTAGACGTTTGTGCCATACCAAAGGATCCTTGTCAATCACACTTAAGCAGACTAAATTTTCATCAGATACTTTTGAGGTATCCACTGTGTATATATGTTTATCTCGTTTTCCTGTCAGAACAATTTTCTGTGTTTTAAGGTTAATAACTTTTACATCAGATGATGAGAAGATTACCTCGTGTCATTTATCACACGGTTGAGATATACTTAGCAAGTTGTGTTTCAAACCTTCTACATGATATACTTTGTCAATTGATTGTTCATCTGATCTACCTATTTTTTTCGATGCTTTTAATCTCACCCTTTTTTCCTCCACCAAAAGCTATCATTCCACCTCTTCCTTCTTTGAGTGAGAGAAATTGTGATGTAGCTCCAGTCATGTGTCTCGAGCAAGCACTGTCCATGTACCAATGTTGCTTGCTTTCTCTCATTTTTTCCTGAAAAATTTCACAAGTTAGTTTTCGGCAACCAGATTAACTTGAGTCGTTTACTAGAATCAAAAGGATGAATAAGATATCTATGTATCCTTTTAGGTAGATTAGATCTCTTTAAAGTACACATGTTCCTTTGAGGTGTCTTATAAGTGCCTTTTGTTTTTATGGTAGCTCTGTATTTTGGGCAATTTATCTTAGAGTGTCCTGAGTTACCATAGATGATCCATAACAAGGGATTATCAATTCTAGGCTTTTTAAAGCCTATTCCAGTTTTTTGATTTTGGTGATTAATGCTCAGATGTAATACAATCATAGATGACTTAGCCCATTTATTTGCTTGTTCAAGCTCATTTTTAGTCCTAGTTAGTTCAAGTCTCATTTTTGTTGACTTTTCTTTTTCAGAACATAATTCACTTTTGAGCCTTTTAATTTCAAGTTCATCTTTTGACCTATCACAAGGTTTGTCCTTCCCTGTTTCTTTACGTTTTAGAATTTCAGTTTTATTGGACATGTCACAAAACTCTAATTGCTGAACTTTCTGTGATAAAAGCTTATTTTTCTCTTTTAGTTCAGCATTGAGTATTTCAAGATCTATATTCTCAAATTTTAAACTAGTTAGGGAAGCAAATATCTGATTCTTGGTTTTAACTAGTTCCTGGATTGTCTCAATAGATGTGAGCATTAGAAAAGATAATTTTTTTCTTAGAGAATTTTACTAGCTTATCTTTGAGGTCAAGAAGGTTTACCTCTTTTTCTTTAGGGTCTTAGTCAGATTCAGATTTTGATTCTTTTGTGGCCGTCAAAGCAATGTCATCAGCATCTTCTTCATACATCTCTGAACCAGTTCCCCAGGCTGCATACATAGCTTTCTCCTTCTCTTTGTTTTTTCTTTTGTTTAAAAATTCCTTCTTCTCCTTTTCAGCCCTTTCCTTTTTTCCATTCTACTTCCCACATAGGACAATCCTTAATTTGATGATCGGTTTTTCCACACTTGAAGCATCCTCCACTTTGTGGTTTCTCTGTACTCTTCTCTTTGGTGGGTGGTACCTTTTTTTCCAGATTTTTTTCCCCTTTTGAAGAGTTTCTTGAAGTTTCTATTGATCAATGCTAGGTCTTCATCATCTATATCTAATTCATCACTTTCAGTTGCTTTGAATCCAAGATTTGTTCTTTTCTACCTTCACTTCTTTTCTCAATATTCATCTCATATGTTTTGAGATTACCTACCAGTTCATCCAAAGTCATATTGGTTAAATCCTTGGCTTCTCTGATTGTAGTGACTTTTATTTCCCATGATCTAGGCAAGGTCCTAAGCACTTTGTCTACTTGTTCCTCAGTGGTGTATACTTTTCCCAGGGAGATTAACTCATTTACTATAGTAGTAAATCTGGTAATCATGTCTTGAAGTGATTCTCTAGATTTCATCTTAAAGGCTTCGTATTTAGTGCATAGCCTGGCAATTCTGAATTTTTGAACTTGAGTTGTACCTTCATGAGTATTCTGTAGAGTATCCCATAATTGTTTAGCGGAGGCACAACTTGAGATGCGATTAAACTCATCAGGTCCTAGTCCACATACAAGAATGCATTTAGCCTTTGCATTTTGTCCCAGCATCTTGTAGTTAGCTTCTCCGTATTTATCATTAGGTTTTGGAACATCTTTTCCTTCACTATCCTTAACAGTAGGGTTTAATGGCCCATCAGTGATTCTAACCCATAGTTCATAGTCTTCAGCTTAAATGTAGTCTTCCATCGTTGTTTTCAACCATGAGTAGTATTGACCATTGAATAATGGTAGTCTGTTGATATGTTGCCCTTGACCGTGTTCGAGAGGAGGTGCAGAACTCATAATGATCTTTATCTTGAGTTATTACAGTCTTGATTAAGATAACCTTCTCTGATACTACTTGTTGGAATTCTTACCTCCTTAATTTTATAAGGAAACATGTACTTACTACTTGTTCCTCTCTATTTGAAGTTAACAGTAAATAATTTCGTAACTAATTCGTTCAACACTTGTATTATTTATAACACAACGATTACAAAACAATGTAACCTAAGGAATTATAAACTCTAATTCCTAACTACCCAAGACAAAAACCTCCCAAGGTTTAAGTCTTCTATCATTTTTCAAGTTCTTCAAACTTGTTGAACGAAACCTACTCACACCACTTGATTGTAAACAAAAACGCTTGTCTACAATCTTACACTCTTTTCTCTCAACTCGCAGCACTCCCCAAGTAAATATCAAAACTCTCACAAAACTCTTGATCGTGTTTTGATTTTCTCTCAATGTAAGTGCGCAATTTTCTGATGAAAATAACCCCTTATTTATAGATCAGAAAACTTAAAGTCTTGTTCAACTCAACTTTGTCTTCACCGCCTCAAAGCATTGTTTGACGCGAAATCAACTAGAAATCCTACTCATGCTCTGCTTCCTTTTTCCACGAAACCCAGAATCTCACGTGTAGAATTCCTGCTTTATGTAGGACTCCTCCTAATAAACTATAAGCCGCTTTTATTTCCAAAACCTTTTCCCAGTTAGAATTGGATTAGCTGGAACATGTTGATACGACATGTTCTATGCAACTTGACTCTTTGACATTCTTCAAAACAACTAGATCTTGTGCTTCTTTCAAATGTAATATATATGGAAAGCTTTAAAACTGTAGATAGCAACTCAATGTATTGAAAAATATAATAATACTAAGTGTGTATATAAAAATACAATATAACTCTGTGGGAGTTTCTCTAACCGACAATCATCACTATGAGCTATGTGATGATACACCGTCTTGCTCACGCTGCCAGAACTATCATATACTTTGCCAAGGTATAAGATCTCTCAACTAAGTGGATCCATTAGCCCGTTATACTCTTGCTTAACTCATGCTTGAAAACTCTTTCTCAAAATCATATTATAATATGATCATTGATGACTCAGGAAGTCATACTGCATAAATATTTATGGTATATCTAGATACCATACTACACATACATTGATGGCATACTCGATTGTCATACTAATCATGTTTTAGAAAACTCTTTTCTCAAAAATCATCTTTACTTTCTCAAAACTCAGTTTAAGAACTCAAGTGTTGGCTTTAAAAAAGCTTTTTAGAATTTATAACTCAAATCATAGGGTTCATGTGGAATTATGAACATGAACGACTCAAACCAGGGATCTTAATAGAAATAAAGAACCTCAGTACTCAGGACTCAAGACTCAAAGATACTACTCAACTTATGGAGTTCATGCAGAATTTATGGGCATGAATGACCCGACTAGAGGGTCTGAATAATAATATGGAATTCAAGTATACGACTCTTCTCTTTCTCATACTTACTTCCTCAAAACTTAACCCAAAATCGACAGTTGGTCTCAAAGGATTCACAATTGAACTCAAAGACTTTCTAAAACTCTACTCTTAATTCTCTCTTGAATATGAATTATGAATTCAAGAGTTATGGTTCATGATACGAAGCATCTCGTGATGACAAAGTAGACTCATGAATACATTCTCCTCATTCTCATACTCACTTGCTCGAGTCTTGAAACAAGGTATTAAAATTGTAGAAGACTCCTCAAAAAGACTCAAAGGGACTTTCTAAAAAGACTCGAAAGAACTCTCAAGACTTGACTCTCAACTCTACCTTGAACTTGATTTATGAATTCAAGGTAGTGATTTGTGATAGGAAAGATCTCGTGATGTTTATGGGTGTTTTTAGATAGTTAAACATGAGAAACGATCAAGAAATTATTGTCTAGAAGCTCACGACACGGAGATGCATTTTAATATTTGGTTGCGAAATAAATTTTGAGGCAGAGGGTTCTGGGACGTGGAGAAAGACTCTGTGCAAAGGGAGGTCAGATCCGCGACGCGGAGTGAAGTGCCAGATTCACCCAACTTTTTTCCTTCTTCATTTTATAACCCCAATTCCCCTAAATTCGATTATTTTCTCAATTTCTCTTTAAGTTCGGATACCCAATACATGCACACAAGAATCTAATCAAACACAACTCTAAAATCGACATGATTTCCTCAAGAACTCATCAGTCTCACCTTAACTCAAGAACGAAAGCCAATTTCAAGAACACAATTCAAGAACATCAAAACTTCAACTTTCTAGAATGAATTCAACGCTGAAATTAACATGATTGGCATGTGGGTGAACAAACCCAACACTATGGAAGATTACATATATGAACGAACCATCTTTTTGAAGAACCTGAAGGAAAATCTTGGATGTGTGGGTGCCACTCATGACTCGTTTTGGGTCGTGACACAAGATGACGTGCCTTTCCATAGATAATAAGAATAAGTATGAAATGACTATTCCGTGGGATTTATGCTTAGCACCGAAAGGATATTGAAATGGAATCTCTCTCATTAGTAGAGGCCGAGTTTCTAGAAGTAATTTCCTTATCCCTTACCTCTGTGCCCCATAATATGATTGTCTATATATGTAAGTTCAATTTTTAGGGGGGAATCTTGGCCATATCTAATTGTATTTGTATCATTCCAAAGATCTAGTAAAATATTATTGTTCTTTTATCTAAGCATGCTTAATCACATTTCTGGTATTGTGTAAGATATAGTTCTAAAATCACGCTTGTGATTATAGTTCCGTTATGTCCCGAGCCTACACCCCGGATGTGGCTGGCACTCAAGAACCATTGTTGTCCCTAAGCTAACCCTTGGCCTGGCTAACTACTGAGCGGAAGACTTAACTTAACAGAGATAAACCCATATTATAAACTGGAATGTTATAAAGAGAACATTCAACTAGCCAATAAGGCAAACTCGAGTCTTTAAGCAAACAACTGAAAGTTATAAGACTAAAGAACTAACAACATCTAACTATCTATGAAGCCTCTAATAACAATGAGGAATGTCGGGACAAGACCCCCGATCATCCTAAAAACTGAACAAGTAAAGCAATAAAAGGGATCCTCCAAAATGCAAGGAAGTTCACCAACAGACTCTGAGATGCTCGACTGGATCAACGAGGTGCTGGATATTGATCATGATTACCTATATCTGCATCATAATATTGATCATGCAGGCCAACTGACATCAGTACATTGAATGTACGAGCATGCGAGGGGAATTCTAAAACAAGACATAAGCTTGAAAGGGACTGAAAGAACATACTTGGGCTCAACTAAACTCAACTTAACTTATTTTAATATTAAGCAATAATGTAAATGCAATATAAAGAAAATCTTTTTAAAACATGGATAACAACTCTGTGTATTTAGAAATATAATAATAACTCTGTATGTATGTAAATATACAAATGAACTCTAGATGTATATAAAAATACAATTAACTCAATGTATATAAGAATACAAAATACTGCTATGGGAGTTTCTCTAACCGACAACCATCACATAAAAACCATTATGATGATACAACGTTTTGTCTCACACTGCCAGGGCCGTCCTATACCTTGCCGAGTGTATAGAACCTAACTACTAAGTGGATCTACTAGTCTATGCTAAAAAGCACTAAGGAATCATCTAAAGAGTAAGACATTTTTCTACCCATGATGGCTACATGGTTTATGAGGCCTAGGAGTTATCTGAACTCCCCCCATATCGATGCTCAATACTACTCCCAAAATATACTAGCTCTTTATGTTTAAAAACATAACTTCTTTATGTGGTTTGAGATAATTGCTCAAAAACTTAGCTCAAAGGCTCTCTTGGAAATCAATTTTTCCTCTCTTGCTTAATTGTGAAAGCATTTACTCTTTACTTAAAAACTAGCTCAAAGGATCTTTTGGAAATCAAAGTTTCCTTTCTTGTTTAAATGTGAAAACATTTACTCTTTGGGAATACATAGTCCCAATATACTCTTTTGAAGAAATGACTTCAATCTTTCCTCTTTACTCAACTCAAAACTTAAGTCTAAAAACAAAGTTAAAACATTTGCAAAAGACCTTGGAAGACTCTAAAAACTTCTCTTGACTTGGCTCTTAACTTTCCTTGAATTTGAATTTATGGATTCAAGGTTATGATTCGTGTTTATGGACGATTTCTAGATATTTAGAAGTCATTTAGAGTAGTTAGAATCAATAGGAAGTGTTAGTACACTTTAGAAGAACTTAGACGGGCTAAACGACGAAAATTGGATTGGGGCAGATGACTCAGGCGCACTGTTGATGCGCCGCGCCAGCCCATTTTATTCAGAGAGCCATTTCTGGTCAACGGGGGGTGTCGCCCCAGCCTTCCTGGCGCAATGGGGGCGCGTCGCCCCAACATTTCCCCAGGCAAAGCTGACGAACTTTTCCTCTCATTTTCTGACCTTAATTCGATTAATTTCGATTCTTTTTCTTAATTTCTCTTTAGATTCAGGTACCCAAAACATATACACTAGAATCTAACTCATAGAAACTCTACTAATCGACATTGAACTCTCAAGAACTCCTCAATTTCATCCCAAATTCAAGAACGAAAACAATTCAAGAACACAACTCAAGAACATCAAATTCTCAAAATTTTAGGACGAAAATACACTGAATTAAACATGTTTGGTGTGTGGGTGAACGAACCCAATGCTGTGTTAACTCACATACCTCGTAGGATTAAATCCTTGTCGAAATCCACAACCAAAATTGCACGATCTTGACAAATCTTGAACTTTTCTTCTCCTTTCTCCTCTTTTCTCCAAGCCCTAGCGTGAATTTCCAATTGTCTAAACTGATCTAATTCTGATTAGGCCCTAATTAAACTCCTAAAATCGAAATAAAATAATTGGGTAAGGAAAAGATTAAACTACCCTTCAAAAATCCGGATCGGACTTTCCTCATCCAAACAGCCCAATTTCAAATGGGCATACCTCACTCATACGCACTCGAAATCGCACAAACTCGGCATACCTCACTAATACAGAATGCTTTTACAATATAACTTATCAATAGTTATCAATCATTTGTTTATATAAATTAAAAAATTGAATGGAGTATAATTTTAAAATATTGCAGATATATTCAAAGACATTTTTATACTGATGGATATTGTAATAATCAATGACGAACATGAACATTGACAAGCACTCTATCAACTCGCTTTCTTGCTTATCCACAGTTATTACCATCTAATAAATGTGGACTAGTGAGAGTAAAATTTCGAATGCCGCTTGAATTTTTCATTTTACACACAAGCAAGTAGTATTTTGTTAATGCGTTTTCTTTCTTATTCGGGTTTATTCCTATCTAAAATAAATGTGAATAAGGGATAGCAAAATTTTAGGGTTCACTTGATGAATTTTCTATTTTACACTGCAATTGTAATACTATTTATCCACCATTTATCATGCATATGAGAAATAAGTAATATATTAAGGATAAAACATGAAGAAAAATATGAATTGGTCTTAATATGCTAAAAGTTAACTAAAATAAAAAAATATATATTAATATCGTTGACAAATAAAAGTGAATCTATGGAGATTTTGACAGCTTTTACTATTTTCCAATGATAAAATTTGTATTATCCAAATATTCAAAGGACCCAAAAAAAATCGTGTAGAAAAGTGTTTTTTTGTTGACATGAAAAAGACAAAAAAGAATATCGTGCAATATAATTTTCTTTCACTTTTAGGTTAACGATTTGGCTATAAATTAACACTTCACGTTATTTCTGAATAAAATTTTATTGTGTACATTATAATGGTCAAATCAAGACACTAACGAATAACTCAATAACTTTGAATAGTTAACTGATATCCAAACCGTTAAATTAATAACACAATTATTGATTCGGATTATTAATTTAACTGTTAACTTACACCACCTTAATGATAAAAAGTCAGTACTTGTTTCTATTATTCAAATTAATGCTTTGAATAAGTAGGATCAATTTGAGAGGGGTTCTTGACCATTTACAAGATATGTTTGTATTTGTATAATTTCAAAGATCAAGTAAAATATTCTCCTTCATATATTTATGCAGCACATTTATGATGTTGTGTGCGACATAGTACAAAAATCATGCGTGTAATTGTAGGTCTTTATATTAAAATAACATTTAATTTGTCTATTATAAATCACAAAATGAAGAATACTTCTCTAGTTTGTCTGATGTGTTATAATTTGAAGTGAAGTTGTTGGATCTTGATGATTTTGTGTGTGGTTGTTGTCCTTGAATGATTATTGTTGGAAAGACTTGGTCTTAATAAAAAGAATTGTTTTCTAAAAATTTGTTAGTCCTTGATACTTTTATAACCTAAAATGGTAAAAATAACATGTATGAGAGTGTCCATATTTTTTGAGTATTTTTACTCTGATAAGTCCGATGCACCATTTCGAGCAGACCGTCAACCTAGTTCAGGACTACATTATAATATTTATATTGTCGATGAGTTTGAGACACCATTTCAGACAGTCTGTGGATAGATATGTCATGCCTCGAGACTACACCCTGGACGTGGCGGCACTCGAGAACCATTGTTGGCCCCAAGCGAATCCTTGGCCTGACCTACTTACTCAGCGGAAGACTTAAAAGCATAATACAAGGATTCAAGTCAAGCATTGAGCTTGGCCAAACTGGCAACTCAAGTCTTAACATATGAAATAATAATGTAAGACAACTGACTACTAATTGTCTATGAAGCCTCTAAAACAAAGAGAGATGTCAGGGAAGGACCCCTGATCATCCTAACAACTGAAAAGCTAAACAATTATGTAAAGGACCCTTCGAAAATCAAGGAGGCTCACCAACTGACTATGAGTGCTCTACCTGATCAACGAGGCGCTGGATGCTAATCATGGTTACCTGCATCTGCATCATAAGACGATGCAAGCCAAGTGACATCAGTACATTGAATGTACGAGTATGCGAGTGGAATGTTAAACGTAACATCAGCTTGAAAAGAATCTAAAAGGAACACTTACCTTGACTTTACTCAATTCTTGAATAACTTAACTCAATACAAAGAAACAATACACATGCAATATATAGAAAGCAATTTAGTTTGTTAAAGAAATGCGATAATAACTCAACTTACACATATAATAAAGAAATATAGTTTATGTGGGAGTTTCTCTAACCGACAACCACTACTATGAGCCTCAGTGGTGATATAGCGTCTTGCCCACGCTGCCAGAACTTTCCTATACTTTGGCATCATATAGAATGCCTTAACTAAGTGGATCCACGAGTCTATGCTAAAAAGCAATTAAGTGTTATCTAAAAAGTATGACCCTTACTACCCATGATGGCTACATGCATTGTTTATGGAGACTTGAGTTATTATGAACTCGCGTCCCCATATCAGTGCTCAATACTACTCCCAAAATATACTTAGCTCATGTGTTTTGTAAAAACAAAACTCTTTCTTTGATTTGAGATAATTACTCAAAACTTAGCATAAAACCTCTCATGGAAATCGGTGTTTCCATTTCTTGTTCAAATGTGAAAACATTTTAAAATCTTGGGAATACTTAGTTCCCGTATAATCTTTGAAGAAATGAACTCAACTCTTTACTCTTTGCTTAACTTGAAACTTAAGTCTTAAAACAAAGTTAAAACGTTTGTAAAAGACTTTGAAAAACTTTTTGAACTTCTCTTGACTTGATTCTTGACTTCTAAACTTGACTATTACTGGGGCTCCAAAATGGGGCACTGCTGGCATACCACCCCAACCTTTCTGCAGCTAGGGGGCTCCTCGTGCCAGCCTCCACTCAGGAAAAAACTGACGAACTTTTGATCTTGTTTTCTGATCTTAAATCGATTAATTTCGATTCTTTTTCTCAAATTCACTTTGGAATCAGATACCCAAGACATATACACAACATCTAACTCAAACAACTCAAGGAATCAACACTTTAATATCAAGAGACTCCTAAATCTCAACCCAAATTCAAGAACGAAAGCAATTCAACAACAACTGTCAAGAACATTCAACTTCCAATCTTTTTAGAATGAATTCATGCTGAATCAAACATGCTTGGCACGTGGGTGAACGAACCCAACGTTATGAAAGTCTCACAAACCTCGTAGGGATTACCCCTTGACGAAATCTACAAGCGAAATCCTTACGAATTATGATCTTGGCTCTTTTCTCCTTTCTTCTCCTCTTGCGTTCTTTCTCCAAAAACCCTAACTTTATTTTTCAAAAGCATAAACTGAATCCTATCAGTTTAGATCTTAAAATAATTACCAAAAACGAATTAATTAAGTTGGGTATGGAAAAGGCCATAATACCCTTCCAAAATCCGGATTAGACTTTCCTTATTCGAACTGCCCAACTTCCAATGGCCATACCTCACTCATACGAAATCAGAATCGCGCAAACTTAGCGGAGTTGGAAAGATTATTCCAACATATTTCCTACGATATCTAGAAACACACCTAACTCATTCTGAGCTAGGAGGTATGGTCGTTTAAAGTTAACCAAAAATCCAAACTTAACACGACTAAACAAATTTCTAGATTTTTCATTATTTCCAAAAACAACTATTTTCAATTCTAGATCTTCCTAGTTCTTTCAATTAGCGAGATGTTACAATATCTCCCATTTGGGAGCATGCGTCGTCGAATGAGATTACTCTTACTAGGCTAAGGGTGTAACATCTAACATTCAGCTCAAACACCTAACAAGCAAAGGAAATACAATATGCCAACTTATAAATTAATGAGTACTAAGAAGAGAATTAGTACCTTGATTTGGAATTTCTCTGGTCTCAAAGAGATATGGATATCTCTTCATCATATCTTCCTAAGATTCCCAAATAGCTTCTTCAATAAATTGGTTCCTCCAAAGAACTTTGACTGATGCTACCTCTTTCGTCCTCAACTTGCAAACTTGGTCATCTAGAATCTGAACAAGAATCTCCTCATAAGATAAGTTATCATTGATCCCAATGTCTTCAGTTTGTATGATAAGTGAAGGATCTCTCATGCACTTCTTCAACATAGAGACATGAAATACCGGATGAATCGCTGCCAACTCTTGGGGTAGCTCTAACTCATAAGCTACATTACCAACCCTTTTGGATATTCTGTAAGGGCCAATATAACGGGGACTAAGCTTCCTCTTCTTACCAAATCTCATAACACCCTTCATGGGTGAAACTTTCAAGTAGACCCAATCATCTACTTCAAACTCCAACTCCATTCTCCTAATATCAGTGTAGGATTCCTGGCGACTCTGCACTGTTTTCAACCTCTCTTGAATAACATTCACCTTCTCCATAGCTTGACGAACTAAGTCTGGTCCTATCAACCCTGCTTCACCAACTTCAAACCATCTAATATGAGATCTACATGTTCTCCCATAAAGAGCTTCATAAGGAACCATTTGGATGCTAGAGTGGTAACTCTTATGGTAAACTAACACAATGAGAGATAGGTGATCATCCCAATTCCTGTTGAAATCAATCACGCATGCCCTCAACATATCTTCTAAAGTCTGAATAGTGTGCTCTGCTTGACCATCTGTCTGAGGATACAAAGCAGTACTCAAGTTCACTTTTGAACCCAAACCTTTCTGAAAGGATTTCCAGAACTGTGCAATAAATTGTTATCTCTGTCTGAAATAATGGAGACCGGAACTTTATGAAGTCTCACTACCTCTTGAATGTACAACTTAGCATAATCTTCTGTGGAATGGGTAGTCTTTATTGGCAAAAAGTGGGCTGAATTTGTCATTCTATCAACAAACACCCAAATAGAATCATGTTGCCTGCGAGACCTTGGTAAACCTGTGATGAACTCCATATTGATCATCTCCCACTTCCATTCTGGAAGTTCTATATTCTGAGCCAAACCACTGGTCCTTTGTTGCTCTACTTTAACTTGTTCGCAATTCGGGCACTTAGCAACAAATTTTGCAATGCCCTTCTTCATACTACTCCACCAATAAAATTCTCTCAAGTCACGATACATCTTTGTGGAACCCAAATGAATGGAAAATCTGGAGCTATGATCTTTCTCCATGATCTTCTCTTGGAGTTCATCCACCCTTGGTACACACAATCTGCCTTGATACCTCAACACACCGTCTCCCCCTTGTTCAAAACTCATAACTTTTTGCTTTTGAACATTTGCCTTCAATTCAAGAAAAATAGGATCTTGGTATTGCTTTTCTTTTACTTCTGACACTAAAGATGATCCAGCCCCATTCATCATCGCTACTCCTCCTTCCATGGAATCCATTAGTCGAACTCCTAACCATGCAAGTTTATGCACATCTTTTGCTAACTCTCTCTTTTCTTCCTCAACATGACTGGTACTACCCATACACAACATGATTAAAGCATCAGCAACAACATTTGCCTTACCTGGGTGATAAAGAATACTCATGTCAAAATCCTTGAGAAATTCTAACCACCTCCTTTGTCTGAGATTAAGCTCTTTCTGAGTAAATACATAGTGAAGACTCTTATGATCGGTGAACACATCCACATGCACACCATAAAGATAATGGCGCCATATTTCAAAGCAAATACTACGGCAGCCAACTCCAGATTATAGGTTGGGTAATTCTTCTCATGAACTTTCAACTATCTGGAGGCATAAGCTATAACTTTGTCATTTTGCATTAACACGCAACCCAAACCAACTCTAGACGCATCACAGTACACAACAAAACCTTGTGTACCTTCTAGTAAGGTCAATATTAGGACAGTAGTCAACCTCTTTTTCAATTCCTGAAAGCTTTTCTCACAAGCTTCAAACCATTAAAACTTCATTATTTTCTAAGTCAACTTGGTCAAAGGATAAGAAATAGACGAGAACCCCTCTACGAACCTTCTATAATAGCGAGCCAATCCCAAGAAACTCATAATATTAGTTGGAGATGTGGGTCTAGGCCAATTTTGCACTGCCTCTATCTTTCGGGTATCAACTCTAATTCCATCATCGGAAACTATGTGACCCAAGAATGCCACACACTCTAGCCAAAACTCACATTTAGAGAACTTAGCATATAACTTCTTATCTTCTAAAGTCTAAAGAACTATTTTGAGATGGCTAGCATGATCTTCCACATTCCTCGAATAGATTAGAATGTCATCAATGAATACAACAACAAACATATCTAAATAAGGCTTGAATACTCTATTCATAAGGTCCATGAACGCTGCAGGTGCATTAGTTAAACCGAATGACATGACCAGAATCTCATAATGACCATAACGGGGCCCTGAATGTTTTATTAGGAATATCACACTCCCATACTTTCATCTTATGGTAGCCAGATCTGGGTCTATCTTAGAAAAACAAGAAGCACCTTGAAGTTGATTGAAAAGATCATCAATTCTCGAAAGAGGATACTTATTCTTAATGGTAACCTTGTTTAATTGGCGGTAGTCTATACACATCCTAAGGGAACCATCATAATTTCTCACAAACAAGATCGGAGCGTCCCAAGGTGAGACACTTGGTCGAATAAAACCCTTATCAAGGAGATCTTTCCATTGCTCTTTTAGCTCTTTCAACTCTGTTGGTGCCATTCTATATGGCGGAATAGAGATAGGACGAGTATCTGGAACATTGTCTATGTAGAAGTTTATTTCTCTCTCAAGAGGGACTCCGGGTAGATCATCTGGAAAGACTTCTGGAAACTCTTTTACTATAGAAACTGACTGAATGGGAGGTATCTCAACACTAGAGTCATTAACTCGGACTAAGTGATAGACACAACCCTTAGAAACTAACTTTCTCACCTTAAGGTACTAAATAAAATGACCCTTAGGCACTGCTGAACTACTACTCCACTCTATGACTGGTTCATTAGGAATCTGGAACTTGACAACTCGAGTTCTACAATTTATTGATGCATAACATGCATGAAGCCAGTCCATACATAGAATGACATCAAAATCCACTATGTCTAACTCAACTAAATCAGCCATGGTGCTCTTGTGATTGATGTAAATGACACAATCACGATATACTTGCTCAACTAGAATAGACTCCCCAACAGGTGTAGAAAGACAGAAGGGTTCACAAAGTTTCCCAGGAAGAACATCAAAATTATTTGGAACATAAGGAGTCACAAAAGATAAACTTGCTCCTGGGTCTAGCAAAGCATAAACATCAAGAGAAAAGATTTTGATGATACCAGTGACAACATCTGGAGAGTTTTCTTGCTCTTGATGATTAGTGATCGCATAGAGGCGGTTTGCTCCTCCGCCAGTACCGGAAGTGGCTCCTCTAGGTGTTGCCCTGTCTGGTGAGGCAATTGATGAAGATTGGGCTCTATTACCCTGATTCATATTACTGTGCCGATTCTTGGGGCACTCTTTCATGAAGTGGCCCTCTTGTCCACACTTGAAACAACCTGTGGAACCGTCGCGACACTTACCTGGGTGGGTTCTACCACACTTAGCACATGCAGGAGCCCAATTACCTCTTTATGCCACACAACCCTGAGACTGTGCAGGTCTAGCTGTGAAGTTCTGTGAATTCTGGCCATTATACTCACCTTTGTTTCTGGGTGCAGGTGCACTAGCAGATGATGGAGCAGGTCCCTTTTGATTTTGCTGAAAGGAAGACCGGTTTGCATTATTTCTTGGTTTCCCAGACTCATTTCCTAACGTCTTAGCCTTCTTATTTCTGAATTCCTCACTATCCCTCAGCTTCTCCTCCTCAACCTGCTGCACATAGGCCATGCTCCTTGATATATCCATGCCCTCAATAAGCATCATAGCCCTGCCTTCCTTACTCGACAGACGAGACAGCCCAGCAACATATAGACTCATCCTACTCCTCATGTCTGCAACCATCTCTGGAGCATAACAGGATAGTTGGATGAACTTCAACCCATACTCATGAACACTTAATGAATCTTACTTAAGAGTAAGAAATTCTCATACCTTAGCCTCTTTCAGTTCTCGTGGAAAGAAACGCTCCAAGAAGGCCCCCTCAAAACAAGTCCAACTCGCAGGTGATGCTCCCTCAGCTCTACCCTTCTTCCACTGGTCAAACCAAGTCCTAGCAACATTCTTCTGTTGATATGCAGCTAGCTCAACTCGCTCAGCATCAGCAACGTGCATGACATCAAACACCTTTTGCAGCTCCTCAATAAAGTTCTTCGGATCATCAGTCGTGCTCGAACAAGTGAAACTTGGAGGATTCATCCTCAAGAACTCATGAATCCTTGAAGTATCCGCTTCTTCCTATCTAGCTCTTCTCTGCTTCCCAACCTGGTTACTCACAACCTGACTTAGAATTCAGATTGTTTCTCGAAATTCAGCATTGGTGACCTCTCCTTGGGGTTGCACTTCTGGTGCATTGGGTACCCCTTGTTCTTGCGGCACGACATTCCTTGTGGTAGTACAACCTCGGATAGCTCTTCGTGGAGGCATGATTACCGAAACACACGCACAAGCACGAATTAGAAGAAAATTTTTAGATATCAAACTCTAACGTACGAAATGAGTGTGAAAGAAGTGAGGTAATTTCCTAAGTGTTGCAGCCTTCGAATTATAGATGTGGCGCGCTTCACACCGATAACTAGGATTCTACAAACACGGCTTCATAGACTTCTTAGGACTCTTGAACTCTGGGCTCTGACTACTAACTATCTATGAAGCCTCAAAAACAAAAAGGGATGTCGGGATAGGACCCCTGATCATCCTAACAACTGAAAAGCTAAATAATTATGAAATGGACCCTCCGAAAAACAAGGAGGCTCACCAACTGAATCTGAGTGCTTAACCTAACCAACGAGGCACTGGATGTTGATCCTGGTTACATGCGTCTGCATCATAAAATGATGCAGGCCAACTAGCATCAGTACATTGAATGTACGAGTATGCGAGTGGAATTCTAAAAGTAACATAAGCTTGAAAAGAGTATGAAAGGAACACTTACCTTGGCTTTACTCATTCTTGAATAACTTAACTCAATATAAAGCAACAATACACATGCAATATATAGAAAGCTTTTAAAACAATAGAAAGCAACTCAATTAGTTAAAGAAATGTGATAACAACTCAACTTACTCATATAATAAAGAAAAATAGTTTTTGTGGGAGTTTCTCTAACCAACAACCACCATTATGAGCCTCAGTGGTGATACAACGTCTTGCCCACGCCAGCCTCCCCTCAGGCAAAAACTAACGAACTTTTGATCTCATTTTCTAATCTTAAATCGATTAATTCTGATTCTTTTTCTCAAATTCACTTTGGAATCAGATACCCAAGACATATACACAACATCTAAATCAAATAACTCAAGGAATCAACACTTTAATATCAAGAGACTCCTAAATCTCATCCCAAATTCAAGAACGAAAGCAATTCGAGAACAACTATCAAGAACATTCAACTAACAATCTTTTTAGAACGAATTTATGTTAAATCAAACATGCTTGGTACGTGGGTGAATGAACCCAATGTTATGAAAGTCTCACATACCTCGTAAGGATCGCCGCTACGAAATCCACAAGTGAAATCCTTACGAACGATGATCTTGGCTCTTTTCTCCTTTCTTCTCCTCTTGTGTTCTTTCTCCAAAAACCCTAACTTTATTTTTCAAAAGCATAAACGGAATCCTATCAGTTTAGACCTTAAAATAATTTTAAAAAAAATGAATTAATTAACTTGGGTGTGGAAAAGGCCATAATACCCTTCCAAAATCCGGATTGGACATTCCTTATTCAAATAGCCCAACTTCCAATGGTCATATCTCACTCATACGAACTCGGAATCGCGCAAACTTGGTGGCGTTGGAATGATTATTCCAAGATCTTTCCTACAATATCTGGAAACACACCTAACGCATCCTGATCTAAGAGTTATGGTTGTTTAAATTTGACCAAAAACCCAAACTTAACACAACTTAACAAATTTTCAGATTTTTCATTCTTTCCAAAAACAACTATTTCCAATTCTAACTCTTCCTAGTTCTTTCAAATAGCAACATGTTACGAGATATATCCGGGTTATTGTTACTTTCCTGATAAGTCTGAGGTATCATTTCGGATAGCCCGTTGATATATATTCGCGAGTTATTTTTATTGTTAAGTCCACGAAATTATCTGGAGAAGCTCAAGGATTCTTTCAGGATTTCTTACTTCTCTTTATTCGTCATTAGCATTGCCTCTGTGTGTGAATGGTTATTGAGTATGCATGAGTTGTCTTGTATTTTGTGTGTAGCTTATGATTGAATTCTTGATATTGTTTGCCTTTTCTCTATTAGTATGATTTTCTTATATTAGAGTGTATCCCTATTATGATAGTATCATTGCGTTTCTCTTTATGCATTTGATCTTTCTGAGCTCGATCAACTTATGATGCCTATTGAGTACCCCGTACTTTGGTATTCTTACTATTTATCTGTATCTTTTTTTTATCCAGCTCCTATACGAGTCACCCTCTGTGAGCATTAGATCTACCTTGGCCGTCACAAACTCAAATCGTGGGGATCTTCTGACGTCCAGAGACTTGCTGTTTTCTCTCTTTTGTACTAACTTATGTTTTGTATTTTTCTTAGTCAATTCTCATGTACTTTTAGTCTTTCTGTACTTAGCAGTTTTTGTATAGGTGACACCGGTTCCGGGGTTAAATCTGTTGTTAGTTTTTCTTCTTGGTCATTTTTTAGCCTTTGTATAGTTTGTATCGTATGACATATTTATGATATGGCCTGTTTCCTTTATTCTATTTCTATTTTTGGTTTTTTATATTATTTCTATCCAAATTGTTATATTCTTCATCATGTGTTTGGGTTAGGCTACTCGGGGATTATATTAGGCACGATCATGATTCGATTTTGGAGTGTGACATATCTAAATAGAATCACATTGTTGATAACATGCAAGATATAGTTCGAAAATCACACTTGTAATTTTAGGTCTTTGTACATAAATATTCTTTAATCTATCAATTGTTAATCACAAAATACATAATACATTTTCAACATAATTTATCAATAGTTATCAACCATGTGTTTGTATGAATTAAATAATTGAATGAAGTATAAATATGTACAATAATTAATTATGATAGAAACTTTTAAGCAAGAAATAACATACTCATAAGTCATAACCACATGAAAATTGTGAAATTAATTTATTCTTGTCTCTTGATGTCACTTCCTTGTTTTGTGCTTGATGTCATTACAAAGATAATGTTTGGCAATATTGGCAGCAAAATGTATATCTCTTTTTAAATCCTTCAATTTCCACATCCATAATTGATCATGACAAAGATTTAATTTTGTTTGTTTGATTTTTCCTTGTAAATTCTAAAACATTTTATTATATGATAAGATTATATTTGTATCATTTCAAAGATCTAGGAAAATATTATTTTTCCTTTATCTATACATATTCATATTTTTGAGATTATGTAAGATACGTTGTTAAAACCACACTTATATTTGTAGGTTTTTATCTCCTGCTTAAAAAAAATTTCTTTGGGTGAAAAATCAAAATTTCCTTTATAAAAGCTTTGTCAACTGCATATAACATATATGAAATATTTAATTTTCTGATTTAAGCGTTAATTTGCACAACCCTAACAATTAAGAGCAGGCGTCAATTCCTATTATCCAAATTAATAGTTCTTGATAAGTGAGATCAATTTGGGGGGGCGGGGGGGGGGGGTGAATTTTAACCATATATAAAATATGATTTGTATCATTCCAAAGATTTAGTAAAATACTATCCTTTTTTAATCTAAGTAGAATCACATTTATGACATTCTGCAAGATATTATTCTGAAATCGCGCTAGTAATTATAGTTCTTTGTACATAAATAATTTTTAATGGTTAAATATAAAATACAGAATATGTTTTCAGGATAATTTATCAATAATTATCAACCATGTATTTATATGATAAAATAATTCAATGAAGTAAATATGTACAATATTTTATCAAGATAGAAACTTTTAAACAAGAAATAAAATATCCACAAATCACAACCACATGAGAATTGTAAATTAATTTATTTTTGTCTCTTGATAACACACTTTTATTTTGTGCTTGATCTTCTTACAAAAACAAATTTGGAGACCAAGTAATATTTTGCACAATGAATCTTCAAATTTCTAGTCAGCTCAATCCGTTCCTCACTTCTTGTTTCTACGATTGTTTGGAAATTAAATATAAAAAATATTAGCATATTATCAAAATTGTGTGCACGCGTGTGCGTGCGTGTGTTGTATGCATGCGCGTGCGAATCCGCGCGCGTGCATGCGTGAATAAAAATGGCTTAGGAAAATTTGAATTCGACGCCAGAAGGCGTAAGAAAGGATCCACTTGTTGACCATTCTCAGCATAGTTTGAATTATATAAAATGTTGGAAATTGGTCTGCACCACCAATTTCACATCTCAACACTTAAAAAATAAAACAAGTCTAAGCACCCATATATCCACTCCCTCAAATATTGGCACAAATAAATAAGAAAATAATATTAAATAAAATGAAGCAGAAAAAGTATATAAGTACGTTGAAAGTGCAGCTCTTGTTGTGGAGTTACTTGGTGGAGCATTTGGATATTGAGCATTTGTCTCAATGACTATTCTCTACATTCATTTGATTAAATAAAATAAATAAATAAAAAATGTAACCACCCTTGAACAATTACAAAAAGTTAATATTCTCACGTTATAATAATTATGTTTGCTTAAAAAATTACTTGCATAAACTAACTTTTAAACGAAATTAGATTTAGATGTATACTCCTGAACGCAAAGAGAATACATGTGTTAATCTTGTCATTCTTCCTTGATTATAGCCTGCATTTATTTATTAAACATAAAACGTAAGTTGCTCAATACAACTAACAATCCCTTTTATGGTTCTTTCGTCATTCTAATTTGTTTGTCTAATAATAATTTTCTTAAATAACAGTGTACCCTTGTACTACGAGCTCACAAAGATCCTCTTAAAGGAATGGCGGCCCAATTAGAGTCTACAATATAGCTCAGCTAATAGAGAAACCATAAAAGTAACATTAGCAATGATGAATTAGGGGAATGTAGTTTTTTAATTGTGACTTTATATTAGTCACTTGATTGTAACTTTATAACTTTATATGATAAATAAAAATGATTCAAAAAAAAAAAAGATGATACCTCTGAAGGTAAATTTTGGCCCAGCATAAATGAGAGTCATGAACTGGATTAAAAACAGGCCTAGACAAGAGGAAAAAAAATCATTAGTTATTCGTAGAAATAATATTAAATGACACCTGAAGTTGTTTTGAATTTTAAAAAAGACACTTTTTACACAATTTGCATTATCAATATACAATACTTTTTCAACATGATTTATCAATAATTATCAACCATGTGTTTATATGATAAAATATTTCGATAAAGTATATATATGGACAATAATTTATCATTATAGAAACTTTTAAACAGGAAATAAAATATCCACAAGTTACAACCACATGAGAATTGTAAATTAATTTATTTTTGTCTCTTGATAACACACTTTTATTTTGTGCTTGATCTTATTACAAAAATATTTTTTGACAATACTTATTTTGACCGAGCAATATTTTGCACAATGAATCTTCAAATTTCTAGTCAGCTCAATTTGTTCCTCACTTGTTGTTTCTACGATTTCCAGAAAATTAAATATAGATTAAAAATATTAACATATTAGCAGAAGTGTGTGCACGCACGTGCGTGCCTACGTGTGTGTTGTGTGTTGTGTGGGTGCGTGAATAAAAATATCTTACGAAAATTCAAATTTGACGCCAAAAAACGTAAGAAAGGATCCACTTGTTGACCATTCTCAGCATAGTTTGGATTGTATAAAATGTTGGGAATTGGTCTGCACCACCAATTTCACATTTCAACATATAAAAAATAAAACATAGTCTAAGCAACCATATCTCCACTCCCTCAAATTTTGGCACAAATTATAAAGAAAATAATATTATATAAAATGAAACTTAAAATTATATATGTACATTGAACGTGGAGCTCTTGTTGTGGAGGTACTTGGTGGAGCATTTGGATATTGAGGATTTGTCTCAATGACTATTCTCTGCATTCATTTGATTAAATAAAAAAAAATGTTACCACCCTTGAACAATTACAAAACGTTAATATTCTCACAATATAATAATTGTGTTTGCTTAAAAAATTACTTGCATAAACTAACTTTTAAACGAGTGTATTATAAATTAGGTTTAGGTATATACTCCTAAACGCAAAGAGAATACATGTGTTAATATTGGAATTCTTCCTGGATTATATCTTGCATTTATTTATTTACCATAAAACGTAAGTTGCCCAATACAACTAACAAACCCTTTTAGGGTTCTTTCGTCGTTCTAATTTGTTTGTATAATAATAATTTTCTTAAATAACATTGTACCCATGTACTGCGAGATCTCATAGATCCTCATTAAGGAATGGCGGCCCTATTCGAGGCTGCATTGTATTCTTGCTAATAGAGGAACCATAAAAGTAACACTAGCAATGATGAATTAGGGCAATGAAGTTTTTAATTGTGACTTTAAATTAGTCACTTGATTGTAACTTTATAACTTTATATTATAAACAAAAATGATTCAAAAAAAAAAAAAAGATGATACCTCTGAAGGTAAATTTTGGCCCAGCATAAATGAGAGTTCAGGAACAAGATTAAACACAGGCTAACACAAGAGAAAAAAACATGCATTAATTATTCGTAGAAATAATATTAATTGACACCGTTGTTCTGAATTTTCAAAGAGAAACTTTTTACACAATCTGCATTATCAATATATAATACTTTTTCAACATAATTTATCAATAATTATCAACCATCTGTTTATATGATAAAATAATACAATGATGTATAAATATGTACAACAATTTATCACGATAGAAACTTTTAAACAGGAAATAAAATATCCACAAGTCACAACCACATGAGAATTGTAAATTAATTTATTTTTGTCTCTTGATAACACACTATTATTTTGTGCTTGATCTTATTACAAAAACAATTTTTGACAATACTTATTTTGACCGAGCAATATTTTGCACAATGAATATTTAAATTTCTAGTTAGCGCAATCCGTTCCTCACTTGTTGTTTCTACGATTGTCTTGAAATTAAATATAAAAAATATTAACATATTAGCAAAGTGTGTGTGTGCGTGCATGCATGCATATGTTGTGTGTTGTGTGCGTGCGTGAATAAAAATAGCTTACGAAATTCAAATTCGACGCCAGAAGGCGTAAGAGAGGATCCACTTGTTAACTATTTTCAGCATAGTTTGGATTATATAAAATGTTTGGAATTGGTCTGCATTACCAATTTCACATTTCAACACATAAAAAATAAAATATAATCTAAGCACCCATATATCCACTCCCTCAAATTTTGGCACAAATTAATAACCAAATAATATTATATAAAATTAAATTTAATAAGTATATTAGTACGTTGAACGTGGAGCTCTTGTTGTGGAGTAACTTGGTGGAGCATTTTGATATTGAGGATTTGTCTCAATGACTATTCTCTACATTCATTTGATTAAAAAAAAAAAAAGTTGCCACCCTTGCACAATTACAAAAGTTTAATATTCTCACATTATAATAATTATGTTTGCTTAAAAAATTACTTGCATAAACTAACCTTTAAACGAGTGTATTATAAGCTAAATTTAGATGTATACTCCTGAACTCAAAGAGAATACATGTGTTAGTTTTTGTATTCTTCCTCGATTATAGCTTGCAAGTATTTATTTAACATAAAACGTAAGTTGCCCAATACAACTAACAAATCTTTTTTATGGTTCTTTCGTCATTCTAATTTCTTTGTATAATAAAAAATTTCTAAAACAATATTCTACCCTTGTAGCCCTGCTAATAAAGGAACCATAAAAGAAACATTAGCAATGATGAATTAGGGCAATGGAGTTTTTTAATTGTGACTTTATATTAGTCACTTGATTGTAACTTTATAACTTTATATTATAAACAAAAATGATTCAAAAAAAAAGGATGATACCTCTGAAGGTAAATTTTCGCCCAGCGTAAATGAGAGTTCAGAAACAGGATTAATCACGGGCCTAGTCAAGAGAAAAAGATATGCATTAGTTATTCGTAGAAATAATATTAATTGACACCAGAAGTTGTTCAGAATTTTCAAAAAGACACTTTCTACACAATCTACATTATCAATATACAATACTTTTTCAACATGATTTATCAATAATTATCGACCATATGTTTATATGATAAAATAATTTGATGAATGATATATAGAGACAATAATTTATCATTATAGAAACTTTTAAACAAGAAATAAAATATCCACAAGTTACAATCACATGAGAATTGTAAATTAATTTATTTTTGTCTATTGATAACACACTTTTATTTTGTGCTTGATCTTATTACAAAAACAATTTTTGACAATACTTATGTTGACCGAGCAATATTTTGCACAATGAATCTTCAAATTTCTAGTCAGCTCAATTTGTTCCTCACATGTTGTTTCTACGATTGCCTGGAAATTAAACATATATTAAAAATATTAACATATTAGCAAAGGTGTGTGCGCGCACATGCGTGCCTACGTGTGTGTTGTGTGTTGTGTGCATGCGTGAATAAAAATAGCTTACGAAAATTCAAATTTGACGCCAGAAAGCATAAGAAAGGATCAACTTGTTGGCCATTCTCAACATAGTTTGGATTGTATAAAATGTTGGGAATTGGTCTGCACCACCAATTTCACATTTCAACACATAAAAAATTAAATATAATCTAAGCAACCATATATCCACTCCCTCAAATTTTGGCACAAATTATAAAGAAAATAATATTATATAAAATGAAACATAAAAATTATATATGTATGTTGAATATGGAGCTCTTGTTGTGGAAGTACTTGGTGGAGCATTTGGATATTGAGGATTTGTCTCAATGACTATTCTCTGCATTCATTTGATTAAATAAAAAACAATGTTACCACCCTTGAACAATTACAAAAAGTTAATATTCTCACATTATAATAATTATGTTTGCTTAAAAAATTACTTGCATAAACTAACTTTTAAACGAGTGTAATGTAAATTAGATTTAGATGTATACTCCTGAACGCAAAGAGAATACATGTGTTAATCTTGGCATTCTTCCTTGATTATAGCCTGCTTTTATTTATTAAACATAAAACGTAAGTTGCTCAATACAACTAACAATCCCTTTTATGGTTCTTTCGTCGTTCTAATTTGTTTGTGTAATAATAATTTTCTTAAATAACAGTGTACCCTTGTACTACGAGCTCACAAAGATCATCTTAAAATAATGGCGGCCCTATTCGAGTCTGCATTATAGCCCTGCTAATAGAGGAATCATAAAAGTAACACTAGCAATGATGAATTAGGGCAATCAAGTTTTTAATTGTGACTTTCTATTAGTCACTTGATTATAACTTTATAACTTTATATTATAAACAAAAATGATTCATAAAAAAAGAAGAAGATGATACCTCTGAAAGTAAATTTTGGCCCATCGTAAATGA
Organism: Solanum stenotomum; assembly: GCF_019186545.1. Taxonomy (NCBI): domain Eukaryota; kingdom Viridiplantae; phylum Streptophyta; class Magnoliopsida; order Solanales; family Solanaceae; genus Solanum; species Solanum stenotomum. The sequence continues at coordinate 24,253,062 of NC_064291.1, forward strand.
GGGTTCAGGAACAAGATTAAATACAAGCCTAGACAAGAGAAAAAAAAAATATGCATTAGTTTTTCGTACGAATACTATTAATTGACACTTCAAGATGTTCTGAATTTTTAAAAAAATAGTTTTTACACAATCTGCATTATCAATATATAATACTTTTTCAACATTATTAATCAATAATTATCAACCATTTGTTTATGTGATAAAATAATTCAATGAAGTATAAATATGTACAACAATTTATCATGATAGAAACTTTTAAAAAAGAAATAAAATATCCACAAGTCACAACCACATGAGAATTGAAAATTAATTTATTTTTGTCTCTTGATATAACACTTTTATTTTGTGCTTGATATTATTACAAAAACAATTTTTGACAATACTTATTTTGACCGAGCAATATTTTGCACAATGAATCTTTAAATTTCTAGTCAGTGCAATTCGTTCGTCACTTGTTGTTTCTACGATTGTCTAAAAAATTAAATATAAAAAATATTAACATATTAGCAAAAGTGTGCGAGCGAGCGTGCGTGCATATGTTGTGTGTGTTGTGTACGTGTGTGAATAAAAGTAGCTTATGAAATTCGAATTCGACGCCAGAAGGCGTAAGAGAGCATCCACTTGTTAACTATTTTCAGCATAGTTTGGATTATATAAAATGTTGGGAATTGGTCTGCATTATCAATTTCACATTTCAACACATAAAAAATAAAATATAATCTAAGCAACCATATATCCACTTCCTCAAATTTTGGCACAAATTAATAACAACATAATATTATATAAAATGAAATTGAATAAGTATATTAGTACGTTGAACGTGGAGTTCTTGTTGTGGAGTTACTTGGTGGAGCGTTTTGATATTGAGGATTTGTCTCAATGACTATTCTCTGCATTCATTTGATTAAAAAAAAATTTACCACCCTTGAACAATTACAAAAATTTAATATTCTCACAGTATAATAATTATGTTTGCTTAAAAAATTACTTGCATAAACTAACCTTTAAACGAGTGTATTATAAATTAGATTTAGATGTATACTCCGGAACGTGAAGTGAATACATGTGTTAATCTTTGTATTCTTCCTCGATTAAAGCTTGCATGTATTTATTTAACATAAAACGTAAGTTGCCCAATACAGCTAACAAACCTTTTTTACGGTTCTTTCATCATTCTAATTTCTTTGTATAATAAAAAATTTCTAAAATAATATTCTAACCTTGTACTACGAGTTCTAATATATCCTCTTGAAAGAATGGCGGCCCTATTAGAGTCTGCATTGTAGCCCTGCTAATAGAGGAACCATAAAAGTAACATTAGCAATGATGAATTAGGGCAATGGAGTTTTTTAATTGTGACTTTATATTAGTCACTTGATTGTAACTTTATAACTTTATATGATAAATAAAAATGATTCAAAAAAAAAAAAGATGATACCTCTGAAGGTAAATTTTTGCCCAGCGTAAATGAGAGTTCAGAAACAGGATTAAAAACAGCCTAGTTAAGAGAAAAAGACATGCATTAGTTATTCGTAGAAATAACATTAATTGACACCAGAAGTTGTTCTGAATTTTCAGAAAGACACTTTCTACACAATATGCATTATCAATGTACAATACTTTTTCAACAAGATTTATCAATAATTATCAACCATGTGTTTATACGATAAAGTAATTCGATGAAGTATATATATGGACAATAATTTATCATTATAGAAACTTTTAAACAGGAAATAACATATCCACAAGTTACAACCACATGAGAATTGTAAATTAATTTATTTTTGTCTCTTGATAACACACTTTTATTTTGTGCTTGATCTTATTACAAAAATAATTTTTGACAATACTTATTTTGACCGAGCAATATTTTGCACAATGAATCTTCAAATTTCTAGTCAGCTCAATTTGTTCCTCACTTGTTGTTTCTGCGATTGCCTGAAAATTTAATATATATTAACATATTAGCAAAATTGTGTGCGCGCAGGTGCATGCCTACGTGTGTGTTGTGTGTTGTGTGTTGTGTGCATGCGTGAATAAAAATAGCTTACGAAAATTTAAATTTGACACTAGAAAGCGTAAGAAAGGATCCACTTGTTGACCATTCTCAGCATTGTTTGGATTGTATAAAATGTTAGGAATTGGTCTGCACCACCAGTTTCACATTTCAACACATAAAAAATAAAACATAGTCTAAGCAACCATATATCCACTCCCTCAAATTTTGGCACAAATTATAAAGAAAATAATATTATATAAAACGAAACATAAAAATTTTATATGTACGTTGAAAGTGGAGCTCTTGTTGTGGAGTTACTTGGTGGAACATTTGGATATTAAGGATTTGTCTCAATGACTATTCTCTGCAATCATTTGATTAAATAAAAAAAAATGTTACCACCCTTGAACAATTACAAAAATCTAATATTCTCACATTATAATAATTATGTTTGCTTAAAAAATAACTTGCATAAACTAACTTTTAAACGAGTGTAATATAAATTAGGTTTAGGTATATACTCCTGAACGCAAAGAGAGTACATGTGTTAATATTGGAATTCTTCCTAGATTATAGCTTGCATTTATTTATTTAACATAAAACGTAAGTTTCCCAATACATCTAACAAACTCTTTTATGGTTCTTTCGTCGTTCTAATTTGTTTGTATAATAATAATTTTCTTAAATAACATCGTACTCATGTACTATGAGATCTCATAGATCCTCTTTAAGGAATGGCAGCCCTATTCGAGTCAGCATAGTAGCCCTGCTAAGAGAAGGAATCATAAAAGTAACACTAGCATTGATGAATTAGGGTAATGAAGTTTTTAATTGTGACTTTATATTAGTCAATTGATTGTAACTTTATAACTTTATATTATAAACAAAAATGATTCCAAAAAAACGAAAAAGATGATACCTCTGAAGGTAAATTTTGGCCCATCGTAAATGAGAGTTCAGGAACAACATTAAACACAAGCCTAGACAAGAGAAAAAAACATGCAATAGTTATTCCTAGAAATATTATTAATTGACAACTGAAGTTGTTCTAAATTTTCGAAAAAACAGTTTTTACACAATTTGTATTATCAATATATAATACTTTTTCAACATGATTTATCAATAATTATCAACCATTTGTTTATGTGATAAAATAATTCAATGAAGTATAAATATGTACAACAATTTATCAAGATAGAAACTTTTAAACAAAAAATAAAATATCCACAAGTCATAACCACATGAGAATTGTAAATTAATTTATTTTTGTCTCTTGATAACACACTTTTATTTTGTGCTTGATCTTATTACAAAAACAAATTTTGACAATACTTATTTTAACCGAGCAATATTTTGCACAATGAATCTTTAAATTTCTAGTCAGCGCAATCCGTTCGTCACTTGTTGTTTCTACGATTGTTTAAAAATTAAATATAAAAAATATTAACATATTAGCAAAAGTGTGTGAGCGCGCGTGCGTGCATATATTGTGTGTGTTGTGTGCGTGCGTGAATAAAAATAGCTTATGAAATTCGAATTTGACGCCAGAAGGCGTAAGAGAGGATCCACTTGTTAACTATTTTCAGCATAGTTTGGATTATATAAAATGTTAAGAATTGGTCTGCATTATCTATTTCACATTTCAACACATAAAAAATAAAATATAATCTAAGCACCCATATATCCACTCCCTCAAATTTTGGCACAAATTAATAACAAAATAATATTATATAAAATAAAATTGAATAAGTATATTAGTACGTTGAACGTGGAGCTCTTGTTGTGGAGTTACTTGGTGGAGCATTTTGATATTGAGTATTTGTCTAAATGACTATTCTCTGCATTCATTTGATTAAAAAAAAAAGTTACCACCCTTGAACAATTACAAAAATTTAATATTCTCGCATTATAATAATTATGTTTGCTTAAAAAATTGCTTGCATAAACTAACCTTCAAACGAGTGTATTATATATTAGATTTAGATGTATACTCCTGAACGCAAAGAGAATACATGTGTTAATATTTGTATTCTTCCTCAATTATAGCTTGCATGTATTTGTTTAACATAAAACGTAAGTTGCCCAATACAACTAATAAACCTTTTTTCTGGTTCTTTCGTCGTTCTAATTTCTTTGTATAATAAAAATTTTCTAAAATAATATTCTACCCTTGTACTACGAGCTCTCACATATCCTCTTGAAGGAATGGATGCCCTATTAGAGTCTGCATTGTAGCCCTGCTAATAGAAGAACCATAAAAGTAACATTAGCAATGATGAATTAGGGCAATTGAGTTTTTTAATTGTGACTTTATATTAGTCACTTGATTGTAACTTTATAACTTTATATTATAAACAAAATTGATTCAAAAAAAAAAAAAGATGATAACTCTGAAGGTAAATTTTTGCCCAGCGTAAATGAGAGTTCAGAAACAAGATTAAGCACAGGCCTAGTCAAGAGAAAAAGACATGCATTAGTTATTCGTCAAAATAACATTAATTGACACCGGAAGTTATTCTGAGTATTCAAAAAGACACTTTCTACACAATCTGCATTATCAATATACAATACTTTTTCAACATGATTTATCAATAATTATCAACCATGTGTTTATATGATAAAATAATTCAATGAAGTATATATATGGACAATAATTTATCATGATAGAAACTTTTTAACATGAGATAAAATATCCACAAGTCACAACCACATGAGAATTGTAAATATATTAATTTTTGTCTCTTGATAACACACTATTATTTTGTGCTTGATCTTATTATAAAAACAACTTTAGACATTACTTATTGTCACAACTCAAGCCTACACCCTAGACTTGGCCGGTACTTGAACACCATTTCTGGTCCCCAAGTGAACCCTCATCCTGGCTGACTACAAGCGGAAGACTAATTCAAGCATGCAAAAGCTTAAAAATTGAATAAAATTCATGAAACTGAAATACAAAACTTTAACTCAAATGAAAAACTTTGAATATAAAAATAATATTCAACTCGCCATAAAATAGGCAACTTAAGTCTTTAAAATATTTAATAAAATGAATAATACAGACTTCTCAACTATACTAACTATCTATGAAGCCTTTAGCTGATAAAGATGGTGGTCGGGACAAGACCCACGACATCCTGACTAAACTGAAAAGTAAATGAAATCCTCCGGAAACAAGGAGGCTCACCATAGCTAACTCGAACTCCCGAATGTATCAATGAATCTCATGTTGATGATCCTGAATGCATGTGTCTGCATCATGAGAAGATGCAGGCCAAATTTCTTAGTACGTGGAATGTACGAGAATGTAAGAGGAATTCTAAAGCATAAACATAAGTTTGAAACTTGATAAAAAGGAAACATACTTACCTCTTCTCAAACTTGCTCAACTCAAGGAATACTCAAGGATACTCAAAACTACTCAAACTTACTCAACTCAGAAGTACTCAAGGATAAGATACTCAACTCAAAGATATGTTATTCGACTCTGGGTACTCAACTCTGGATACTCAACTCAATAGGACTGAACTCATTTCAATATAAAGCAATATAAAATAAGTGCAATATAAAGAAACAAATTGTTTAAAAACATGCTGAAAACTTTGTGTGTATGCAAGGATACAACATAACTCTGAAATGTATGTAAAAATACAATAAACTGATGTATATAAAAATACAATAACTTCTGTGGGAGTTTCTCTAACCGACAACCATCACATAAGAGCTATAGTGATGATACAGCGATCTGCCTCACTCTGCCAGCGCATCCTATACCCGACCAAAGGTATAGGACCTGAACTGCCTAATGGATCCACTAGTCTACTGCGAAAAGGATTCATCTAAAAAATATGACCATTTTCTACCCATGGTGACTACATGGTTCTATGGTGACGTGAGTTATCTAAACTCATTTTCGTCTCCAATTCGGTGCTCAATATTACTCCCAAAATATACTGGCTCTAATGTTTTAAAAACATAGTTTTTCTGTGATTTAAGATTAGTGCTCAAAAACTTAGCTCAAAGGCAATCTTGGAAATCAAAGTTTCCCATCTTGCTTCATTTAGAAAGCGATTACTTTTTCTGAAAACTAGCCCGAAGGCTCTGTGGAAATCTCAGTATTCGCTCTTATTTAAATGTGAAAACATTTTAAATCTCTTTGGGAATACATAGTCCCCATATACTTCTTTGAAGAAAAGAACTTCAACTTTACTCTTTACTGAACTCAAAACTTAAGTCTTAAAACAAAGTTAAAACGTTTGTAAAAGACTTCTTAAAATATGGTTCATGCCGAATTATGGATATGAACGACTCAATGCAAGATTTTCAATAACCATAGATAGAACTCAAATACTTGGAACTCAAGAACTTCAATGATACTACTCATTTCAAAAATGCTCAACTCAGAGGGTTCATGCGGAATTATGAGCATGAACTACTCAACTCAAGGACTCAAAGATACTTCTCATCTCAAGAATGCTAGACTTATAGGGTTCATGCGAAATTATGGTCATGAATAATTCAACTCAAAGACTTCATGGGTAACATGTAATAGTCCCATGATTAGGATTATAATCTCGGAAGGGTTAGGAACCCAATACTCAAGACTTAGGACTTGAAGATACTACTCCTTTTAAAGATACTAAATTGATGGAGTTCATGCGGAAGTTACGGGCATGAATGACTCGACTCAAGGGTCAAAATATCAATATGGAACTCGCGTATACGACTCTTCTCATTCTCTTACTTACTTCCTCAAAACTTAGTTCAAATCAATAGTTAATCTCAAAGGATTCACAATTGAACTCAAAGGCTTTCTTGAACTCTACTCTTAACTCTCTCTTGAATATGAATTATGAATTCAAAAGTTATGATTCATGATAAGAAAAATCTCATCATGACAAGGTAGACTAATGAATACATTATTCTCACTCTCATATTCACTTGCTCGAGTCTTGAAACAAGTTATTAGAATTTGTAGAAGACTGCTCAAAAGATTCAAAGGGACTTTCCCAAAATGTTTGAAAGAATTCCTAAGGCTTGACTCTCAACTCTACCTTGAATGTGATTTATGAATTCAAGGTTGTGATTTGTGATGGGAAAGGTCTCATGATGTTTAGGAATGATTTTAGATAGCTAAACATGAGAAAAGACTGAAAAAGCAATATTCAAGAGTGGGTCTGCGATGCGGAGAGGCTTTTAAAATTTGGTTTCGAAAATGACTTCTGAGGCAGAACACTCCGTGTCAGCTCCTCAACGCTAAACAGAAATTCCCAAATCTGAGAAGTGGCTGCGCGACGCGGAGGGGGTTCCAAATTTCGACCGACAAAATTTCTTCTTCGTTTCCTAACCCCAATTCGCCTAACTTCGATTCTTTTTATCAATCTCTATTTAGATTTAAATACCCAACACAAGACCACAAGAATCTAACTCTAACAACTCTATAAATCGACACAATAACCTCAAGAACTCCTCAATCTCAACCCAATTCAAGAATGGAAACAAATTCATGAATACATAACAAGAATATCAAAGCTTCATCTTTTAGAACGAATTTAAAGTTGAAATTAACATGATTGGCGTGTGGGTGAACAAACCCAACAATATGGAAGCTTACATACCTGAAAGAATTATCCTCTTGAAGCAACTTGAAGGAAAACCTTTGAAGAAGAACCCTAGCCTTATCTTTTCTTGATTTTCTTGAGCGTAGAATATTTGGAGTGAATGAGAGGGTTTTGATTTAAGAAAATTGATTTTCTACACGTTTAGGGTAATTTAGATGACCTCCTAAGGGTTTTTAGAACTAAAATACCCCTAAAGAAATAAATAAGACGAGCTGGGAGTCGGAAAGATCTTCCACCAGGCAGTGAGGTTCGTATTGGCTCCGTGTCGCGGAGCTGCTGCCAGGTTTGCGCGACGTTAGTAAATTAGTCATAACTTCTTACTCAGAATTCGGAATTGAGCAAACTCAGTGGCGTTGGAAAGAGGACTCAAAGGGCTTTAATTTTCTATCTATATCTCACCTAACTCATCCTGTACTAGGAGTTATGGTCATTTGAAGTTGACCCAAAACTTAAGAAAACTTAAGAATAACTTGAATGCTTTTCTCTTGGAACTTAAGGTGCTGCATCTAGTGACCTTAACACTCAAGAAATTTTAAATTCCTTGCAAAATCTAACTCACTACGAAGAACGGTTAGAGTCTCAGTTTGAAAAAATTTATGGGATGTTACACTTATTTTGACGGAGCAATATTTTGCACAATGAATCTTCAAATTTCTAGTCAGCTCAATCCGTTTCGCACTTGTTGTTTCTACAATCTCCGGGAAATTGAATATTAAAAATATTGACATATTAGCAAAATTGTGTGTGCGCACGCGTGCATGTGTGTTGTGTGTTGTGTGCGTGCGTATCCGCGTGCGTGCGTGAATAAAAATAACTTAAGAAAATTTGAATTTGACGCTAGAAGGCGTAAGAAAGGATCCACTTGTTGACCATTCTCAGCATAGTTTGGATTATATGAAATGTTGGAAATTGGTCTGCACCACTAATTTCACATTTCAACACATAAAAAATAAAACATAGTCTAAGCAACCATATATCCACTCCCTCAAATTTTGGCACAAATTATGAAAAAAATATTATATAAAATGAAACAGAAAAAGTATATATGTCTGTTGAATGAGGAGCTCTTGTTGTGGAGGTACTTGGTGGAGCATTTGGATATTGAGGATTGTCTCAATGACTATTCTCTGCATTAATTTGATTAAATAAAAAAAATGTTACCACCCTTGAACAACTACAAAAATGTAATATTCTCACGTTATAATAATTATGTTTTCTTAAAAAATTACTTCCAAAAACTAACTTTTAAACAAGTGTAATATAATTTAGGTTTAGATGTATACCCCTGAACTCAAAGAGAATACATGCGTTAATCTTGACATTCTTCCTCGATTATAGCTTGCATGTATTTATTTAACATAAAACGTATGTTCCCCAATACAACTAACAAACTCTTTTATGGTTCTTTCGTCGTTCTAATTTGTTTGTATAATAATAATTTTCTTAAATAACATTGTTCTCTTGTACTATGAGCTCTCACAAATCCTCTTTAAGGAATGGCAGACCTATTAGAGGTTGCATTGTAGCCCTGCTAATAAAGGAACCATAAAAGTAACACTAGCAATGATGAATTAGGGCAATGAAGTGTTTTAATTGTGACTTTATATTAGTCACTTGATTGTAACTTTATAACTTTATATTGTAAATAAAAATGATTCAAAAAAGAAGACGATGGTACCTCTGAAGGTAAATTTTGGTCCAGCGTAAACGAGAGTTCAGGAATCGCATTAAACACATGCCTAGACAAGAGAAAAAAAACTTTCATTAGTTATTCGTAGAAATAATATTAATTGACACTTGAAGCTGTTCTGAATTTTCAAAAAGATACTTTTTACACAATTTGCATTATCAATACACAATACTTTCTCAACATGATTTATCAATAATTATCAACCATGTGTGTATGTGATAAAATAATTCAATGAAGTATATATATGGACAATAATTTATCATTATAGAAACTTTTAAACATGAAATAAAATATCCACAACTCACAATCACATGAGAATTGTAAATTAATTTATTTTTGTCTCTTCATAACACACTTTTATTTTGTGCTAAATCTTATTAAAAAAACAATTTTTGACAATACTTAATTTGACCGAGCAATATTTTGCACAATGAATCTTCAAATTTTTAGTCAACTCAATTCGTTCCTCACTTGTTGTTTCTACGATTGCCTGGAAATTAAATATTAAAAATATTAACATATTAGCACAAGTGTCTGTGCGCATGTGCGTATGTGTGTGATGTGTGTTGTGTGCGTGTGAGTGCGTTCATGAATAAAAATAGCTTACGAAAATTTGAATTCGAAGCCAGAAGGCGTAAGAAAGGATCCACTTGTTGACCATTCTTAGCATAGTTTTGATTATATAAAATGTTGGGAATTGGTATGCACCACCAATTTCACATTTCAACACATAAAAAATAAAACATAGTCTAAGCAACCATATATCCACTCCCTCAAATTTTGGCACAAATTATAAATAAAATAATATTATATCAAATGAAACAGAAAAGGTTTATATGTATGTTGAACGTGGAGCTCTTGTTGTGGAGGTACTTGGTGGAGCATTAAGATATTAAGGATTTGTCTCAATGATTATTCTCTGCATTCATTTGATTAAATAAATAAAAAAAAAATGTTACCACCCTTGAACAATTACAAAAAGTTAATATTCTCACATTATAATAATTATGTTTGCTTAAAAAATTACTTGCATAAACTAACTTTTAAACGAGTGTAAAATAAATTAGATTTAGATATATAGTCCTGAACGAAAAGAGAATACATGTTTTAATCTTGGAATTCTTCCTCGATTATAGCTTGCATATATTTATTTAACATAAAACGTAAGTTGCCCAATACAAATAACAAACCCTTTTATGGTTCTTTCGTCGTTTTAATTTACTTGTATAATAATAATTTTCTTAAATAACATTGTACCCTTGTACTACGAGCTCTCACAGATCCTCTTTAAGCAATGGCGGCACTATTAGAGTATGCATTGTAGCCCTGCTAATAGAGGAACCATAAAAGTAACACTAGCAATGATGAAATAGGGCAATGAAGTTTTTTAATTGTGACTTTATAGTAGTCACTTGATTGTAACTTTATAACTTTATATTATAAACAAAAATGATTCAAAGAAACAAGAAGAAGATGATACCTCTGAAAGTAAATTTTGGCCCAGGGTAAATGAGAGTTCAGGAACAAGATTAAACACAGGCCTAGACAAGAGAAAAAAAAATATGCATTAGTTATTCGTAGAAATAATATTAATTGACACCTGAAGTTGTTCTGAATTTTCAAAAAGACACTTTTTACACAATCTGCATTATCAATATATAATACTTTTTCAACATGATTTATCAATAATTATCAACCATGTGTTTATATGATAAAATAATTCAATGATGTATAAATATGTACAACAATTTATCATGATAGAAACTTTTAAACAAGAAATAAAATATCCAAAAGTCACAACCACATGAGACTTCCAAATTATGGTCTCATTCTTGGTAGAGAGGCTATGGAGAATGAGGGTTTGAATGGGGAAAAGAGTAAAGTGATCTGAAGAGAGGGTATTGGGAAGTGAAAGGGGTTTTTGCAGAAAAGAGAGAGAGAGAATTGATTTGATAGTTGGAAAGATTGATAAGATTTTTTGGCGGTTTTAATTTTATATAGCTGACAGAGTTATTTAATGAGGGGAACAGGTAGGGATACACGTCATTGAATTTCATTCCTCTTTAGAAAGTGTAGTGTACATACCTTTAGTTGTAGAATGATGATCTATGTCGTCCTAGTCTCCTGTGTCTCTAATTTCCTGAGAATTGCAGCTTTTGTAGTTACAGTGAATAAGGATTATTAACACTTTAACATATAATGTAATGTAGGACCATAGTCTTGTAAGTAAAGCAAAGATAGTTAGGTGATTTTGATCATTCCTAACTCCAACATGTTCCTTTCAAAGTGTTCCCTTGCTAATGCCTTAGTGAAGATGTCAACAATTTGTTGTTTCGTGGCACAGAAATTCATGGAGATTTGCCCCTTTTCCACATTGTCTCTCAGAAAGTGATGACGAATGTCAATGTGTTTGTTCTCTTATGTTGTACAAGATTTTTTGCAATGTTGATTGCACTTGTGTTATCACAAAAGATTGGAACACATTCAATACTGAGACCACACTAAGTTGTTCAGTTCTTCTCCCATGGCTATTATCCAGTCTGCATCTTGAAGGGCTTCACTGATCTTCTTTGGTTCTATCATAGACAAGAATGCATTTAAAGGCACAATGATTTTTCATACCTAATCTCGTGGTTATTGCAGAAGTGAGATCAGTGAGTATATTGTCCAAAGGATGTGATACTTGATATTTATAGTCTTTTAGGATCAGATTGGGTGTTTCTGTCTCTTGACCAGTAGTTAGCTCTGTTTGTTTTTCTTCAGGCACCCTTTATAAGTTCCCTTCTTGGTCCTTAAGAGTATGGATGCTGATTTCACCATTTTCATGGAGGAGACGTGTTTCTTTTTCCTGTTCCTTTGCATTATCATTGGATGCTTCTGAGATTAACTCATCTTTCTATGTCACACCCCAATTTCGGATGTGATGACACGTGTCCATTTCCCACCGGACACGTCAGCCTAACCAAATCACAACGATAGATAAGTAGAAATACGAGAATAAAAGATAATAAATAAGCGAAAGACTTTAATTAAGACTCAACACTACCCAAAATTTGGTTGTCACATGTACAAACCTCTAAATACAGAATTCGAATAAAAATAAACAAGTCTCAGAGTATAGTTCTTGAATAGAACAAAACTGAAAGTAAAGATAACTCAGTATGTCCCGAAGCTCAATCTGCTAAAGAAAATACTAAGCCGAACCTGAGAGAGAGCTGTCAACCTAAACTAAGCAAAACTAGCAGCTACAAACAACTCCTTTCAATCACAATCGAACCACCGAAACTTCAATCTAGCAGCAAACCAACCAACCTATACTAAACAGATCATATTCAACAGCCAGAACCAACAGTATATCCTCATCAACCTCAGATTAACAAATAAGAGCAAGTAGATCAAATTCCACATAAGAAGGGTAAACCGATACAATCCACACATCACAGACAAAGATAAGGAAAATGCGATGCAAAATGCAATAATGATGTCATGTAGTCGTGATGCATGTCAGTCCTACGATACACATCTGTTGACGTAATCAGTCCGCGCTGAATACTCAAATCAGAACCCATGGGGGCCACACATGGACCATGTATCACCGCCGGAACCAGATCCCATCGGCATCCAAATCGCTAGCCGGACCTAGTCCATCTCATATATCTCTAGCCGGAGCTAGTCTCAACTGTGTCTCATATCCATCCATCCTCATATCAGTGTCTCAGAACTCATGCAACAGATAGTTCACACATGGGATGAATAATGAATATGCACATGTCATCAATCACAATCATATCACGATCACATCATAGTATTACACATCATCTGTCTCAATCACAACCATATC
>NC_064291.1:24267285-24541422 GCF_019186545.1 Solanum stenotomum
TCCCGATATGCTCAAAATACCAAATGAACACAGTCTGAGATTTTTATAACAGTACATGACTGTTATGCACCAGAAAAACAGCAGTTAATCTTTCACTAAAAAGGCCGTAATTTCCTCATACGATAGTAAAATGACCCGATTCTTTTTTGTAAATGTCTTAAATAATGAAACGGACCTGCTCGTTCAATCGGAGCTCAATTTCATGCTCGTTAAACAATTATTTCTTATTTGCGATAAAAGTCCAATCTCGGGTTAGCGAAAATGCACCAAAATTTGCAGATAAGTCCTATAATTCATGCTCAAAATTTTAGAACCTTTGGAATAATTTTTCGACCTTTAAAACTAATAATGAACCCTTTAGTTGCCACAATTTGCTAAAATAGTGTCAAAGCATCCAAGAAGCTTAAAAGCTCACCCAAAACTCATTTGGCATTTCCCGAACACAAACCAAATATGCTACTAGCTTGAAAATGACATTTCAGACTCAATGAAATTGTCAGAATTTGAATTCGAGGTCTCCTTGACCCGGTATCCGATAAGGCGTCAAGAAATTAACTTTAGGCTCAAAAACTTGAAACGCACTCGGGGCCTCTAAAAATTCAACCAAGACTCATTCTAGAATTAGAATCACCCCCTGAATCCAACGGTGCCCTCGGAATTCCATTTCGAGCACCGGAACCTCGTTTGTTGACCAAAGTCAACTCTTGATCAAAATTTCACAATTTTAGTAACTTAGGACCTCAAATCTTTGTTTTAACTCCAAATTCGACTCCGTAAATTTTCACACACCCATTTCGACATTCTAAAACTGCTGGAATCGACGGAAATCTGATTCGAGTCTCGAAACTCCAAATGACTCGAAATAGCACTTTTAACCAAACTTTAACTCTTAAAAACTCAACTTTTCATCAATTTTCCTTCAAACCAACTTTGAAAATACAACAATTAGGACTCGGGGCAACTATCGGGAGGGGTAAAACGGTCATTTTATGAAAATTTCCAAAAATGACATTTAGGGTCATTACATCCTACAAGTTCTGGTTAGTCATAGTATTGTACTCATCAAATACAACATGTATACTCTCTTCCACACACAATGTTCATTTGTTCAGTACCCTATAAGCTTTTCTATGTGTGGAGTATCCTAGAAAAATTCCCTCATTGCTTCTTGCATCAAATTTTCCTAACAGGTTTTTTCCATTATTATGAATGAAACATTTACACCCAAATATTCTTAGGTGCGAGATGTTGGGTTTTCTGCCTTTTAATAGCTCATAAGGGGTTTTATCTAGCAAGGGTCACGGCATACATCTATGTATGGTATAGCATGCAACATTAATGGCTTCAGCCCAGAATTGGTTTGTGACTTTACTAGCAATCATCATTGTTCTAGCCATTTCCTGGAGGGTTCTATTTTTTCTTTCAACTACACCATTCTATTGTGGGGTTCTAGGAGCAGAGAAATTATGATCAACTCCATAGGAGTCACAGTACTGAGCAAATTTTGAGTTTTCAAATTCATTACCATGATCAGACCTAATTGATGTCAATTGTTTATCAAATTTATTTTGGAGTTTTCTTACAAGGGAGGCTTCAAATGCATCATCTTTAGAGGTTAGAAAGAGTGTCCAAGTATACCTGGAATAATCATCAACCAACACAAACATATATCTTTTCCCTCTCCTGCTTTTGACTCTCATGGGACCGCATAAATCCATGTGTATTAGTTCAAAGGATCTAGTTAAACTTATAGCATGTTTTGGTTTAAAGGATAATTCACTTGCTTTCCTAGAGTGCATGCTTCACAAACTCTTGCCTCTTTCAATTTTGTTTTAGGCAGTCCTATAACTAGTTCATTAGAGATGAGTTTATTTAGTTGTACATGGCTAGCATGACCTAGACACTTGTGCCATAGCAAAGGATCCTTGTCAATCACACTTAAGCAAACTAAATTTTCATCAGATACTTTTGAGGTATCCACTGTGTATACATGTTTATCTCATTTTCCTATTAGAACAATTTTCTGTGTTTTAAGGTTAATAACTTTTACATCAGATGATGAGAATATTACCTCGTTTCCTTTATCACATAGTTGAGATATACCTAGCAAGTTGTGTTTCAAACCTTCTACATGATATACTTTGTTAATTGAGTGTTCATCTGATCTGCCTATCTTTCTGATGCCTTTAAACTGACCCTTTTTTCCTCCACCGAAAGCTACCATTCCACCTGTTCCTTCTTTGAGTGAGAGAAATTGTGATGTAGCTCCAGTCATGTGTCTCGAGCAAGCACTGTCCATGTACCAATGTTGAGTCCTTTACTAGAATCAAAAGGATGAATAAGATCTATATGTATCCATTTTGGTAGATTAGATCTCTTTTGAGTATACATGTTCCTTTGAGGTGTCTTATAAGTGCCTTTTGTTTTTATGGTGGCTCTGTATTTTGAGTAATTTATCTTAGTGTCCTGAGTTACCACAGATGATCCATAACAAGGGATTATCAATTCTAGATTTTTTAAAGCCTATTCTAGTTTTTTTATTTTGGTGATTATTGCTCAGATGTGATACAATCATAGATGACTTAGTCCATTTATTTGCTTGTTCAAGCTCATTTTTAGTCCTAATTAGTTCAAGTCTCATATTTGTTGACTTTTCTTTTTCAGAAAATAATTCGTTTTTGAGCCTTTTAATTTCAAGTTCATCTTTTGACCTATCTCAAGTTTTGCCCTTCCCTGTTTCTTTACGTTTTAGAATTTCAGTTTTATTGGACATGTCACAAAACTTTAATTGCTGAACTTTCTATGATAAAAGCTTATTTTTCTCTTTTAGGTCAGCATTGAGTTTTTCAAGATCTATATACTCAAATTTTAAACTAGTTAGGGAAGCAAATAGTTGATTCTTAATTTTAACTAGTTCCTGGATTGTCTCAATAGATGTGAGCTTTAGAAAAGATAATTTTTTCTTAGAGAATTTTACTAGCTTATCTTTGAGGTCAAGAAGGTTTACCTCTTTTTCTTCAGGGTTTGAGTTAGATTCAGGTTTTGATTCTTATATGACCATCAGAGCAATGTCATCAGCATCTTCTTCATACATCTCCAAACTTGCTCCCCAGGCTGCATACATAGCTTGCTCATTTTCTTTGTTTTTTCTTTTGTTTAAAAATTCCTTCTTTTCCTTTTCAGCCCTTTCCTTTTTCCATTCTAATTCCCTCATAGGACAATCCTTAATTTGATGATCGGTTTTTCCACACTGAAGCATCTTCCACTTTGTGGTTTCTCTATATTGTTCTCTTTGGTAGGTGGTGCCGTTTTTCCAGAATTTGTTCCCCTTTTGAAGAGTTTCTTGAAGTTTCTACTAATCAATGCTAGGTCTTCATCATCTATATCTGATTCATCACTTTCAATTGCTTTGAATCCAAGATTTTTTATTTGCTACCTTCACTTCTTTATCAATGATCATCTCATATGTTTTGAGATTACCTTCCAGTTCATCCAAAATCATATTGGTTAAATCCTTGGCTTCTCTGATTGCAGTGACTTTTATTTCCCATGATCTAGGCAAGGTCCTAAGCACTTTGTCTACTTGTTCCTCAATGGTGTATACTTTTCCCAGTGAGATTAACTCATTTACTATAGTAGTAAATCTGGTAATCATGTCTTGAAGTGATTCTCTGGATTTCATCTTGAAGTCTTTGTATTCAGTGCATAGCCTGGCAATTCTGAATTTTCAAACTTGAGTTGTACCGTCATGAGCATTCTGTAGAGTATCCCATATTTGTTTAGCGGAGGTACAACTTGAGATGCGACTAAACTCATCAGGTCTTAGTCCATATACAAGAATGCATTTAACCTTTGCATTTTTTCCCAGCATCTTGTAGTCAGCTTCTCCGTATTTATACTTAGGTTTTGGAAGATCTTTTCCTTCACTATCCTTAACAGTAGGGATTAATGGCCCATCAGTGATTCTAACCCATAGTTCATAGTCTTCGACTTGAATGAAATCTTTCATCCTTGTTTTCCACCATGAGTAGTATTGACCATTGAATAATAGTGGTCTATTGATATGTTGCCCTTGACCGTGTCCGAGAGGAGGTGCAGAACTCATAATGATTATTATCTTGAATTATTAGACTCTTGATTAAGATAATCTGTTCTGATACCACTTGTTGGAATTCTTACCTCCTTAATTCTATAAGCAAACACGTACTTACTACTTGTTCCTCTCTATTTGAAGTTAACGGTAAATAATTTCGTAACTAATTCGTTCAACACTTGTATTATTTATAACACTTCAAATAACACAACGATTACAAAACTATGTGACCTAAGGAATTATAAACTTTAATTCCTAACTACCCAAGACAAAAACCTCCCAAGGTTTAAGTCTTCTATCGTTCTTCAAGTTCTTCAAACTTGTTGAGCGAAACCTACTCACACCACTTGATTGTAAAAATAACTCTTGTCTACAATCTTACACCTTTTTCTCTAAACTTGCAGCACTCCCCAAGTAAATATCAAAACTCTTGATCGTGTTTTGATCTTCTCTCAATGTAATTGAGCAATTTTTCTGATGAAAATAACACCCTATTTATAGATTAGAAAACTCAAAGTCTTGCTCAAATCAACTTTTTCTTCACCGCCTCAAAGAATTGTTTGACGCGAACTCAACTAGAAATCCTACTCGTGCTCTGCTTCCTTTTTCCACGAAACCTAGAATCTCATGTGTAGAATTCCTGCTTTATGTAGGACTCCTCCTAATAAACTATAAGCCGCTTTTATTTCCAAAACCTTTTCCCAGTTAGAATTGGATTAGCTGGAACATGTTGATACGACCTGTTCTATGCAACTTGACTCTTTGACATTCTTCAACTAGATCTTGTGCTTCTTACAGATGTAATATATATGGAAAGCTATAAAACTGTCGATAGCAACTGAATGTATTGAAAAATATAATAATAAGTGTGTATATAAAAATACAATATAACTTTGTGGAAGTTTCTCTAACCGACAATAATCACTATAAGATATGTGATGATACAGCGTCTTGCTCACGCTGCCAGAACTGTCCTATACTTTCCCAAGGTATAAGACCTCTCAACTAAGTGGATCCATTAGTTTGTGCTAAAAATCACTAAGGATTCATCTAAAAAGAATGACCCTATCTACCCACGTTGGCTACATGATTTATGGAGACTTGAGTTATTTGAACTCGTCCCCATATCGATGCTCAATACTACTCCAAAATATACTCAACTCATATGTTTAAAAACATAACACTTTCTCTGGTTTGAGATTACTACTCAAAATATTTCTCTTCAAAGAGATAGTTGCTCTAAAATCTTTTTAACCTATAACTCATTTAGAAATCTCAGTTTCTATTTAATCAATGTAAAAATTGACACCTCTTGGAATACATCGTCCCTTATACTCTTGCTCAACTCATACTTGAAAACTCCTTCTCAAAATCATATTATAATATGATCATTGATGACTCAGGAAGTCATACTGCATAAACATTGATGGTATATCTAGATACCATATTGCACATACATTGATGGCATACTCGATTGTCATACTAATCATGTTTTAGAAAACTCTTTTCTCAAAACTCATCTTTACTTTCTCAAAACTCAGTTTAAGAACTCAAGTGTTGGCATAAAAAAAACTTTTTAGAATTTATAACTCAAATCATAGGATTCATGTGGAATTATGAACATAAAATACTCAACTCGGGGATCTTAATAGAAATAAAGAACCTCAGTACTCATAACTCCAGACTCAAAGATACTACTCAACTTATGGAGTTCATGCAGAATTTATGGGCATGAATGACTCAACTCGAGGGTATAAATAATAATATGGAATTCATGTATACGACTCTTCTCTTTCTCATACTTACTTCCTCAAAACTTAACCCAAAATCGACAGTTGATCTCAAAGGATTAACAATTGAACTCAAAGACTTTCTTAAACTCTACTCTTAATTCCCTCTTGAATATGAATTATGAATTATGAATTCAAGAGTTATGGTTCATGATACGAAGCATCTCGTGATGACAAAGCAGACTCATGAATACATTCTCCTCATTCTCATACTCACTTGCTCGAATCTTGAAACAAGTTATTAAAATTGTAGAAGACTCCTCAAAAAGACTCAAAGGGACTTTCTAAAAAGACTCGAAAGAACTCTTAAGACTTAACTCTCAAGTTTACCTTGAACTTGATTTATGAATTCAAGGTTGTGATTTGTGATAAGAAAGATTTCGTGATGTTTAAGGGTGTTTTTAGATAGTTAAACATGAGAAACGACCAAGAAATTATTGTCTGGAAGCCCGCGATGCGGAGATGCATTTTAATATTTGGTCACGAAATAAATTTTGAGGCAAAGGAGTCCGCGATGCGAAGAAAGATTCTAGGCATTGGGAGGTCAAGTCCGTGACGCGGAATAAAGTTCCAGATTCACCCGACTTTTTTCCTTCTTCATTTTCTAATCCCAATTCGCCTAAATTCAATTATTTTCTCAACTTCTCTTAATTCAGATACCCAATACATGTACACAAGAATCTAATCAAACACAACTCTAAAATCGACATGATTTCCTCAAGAACTCATCAGTCTCACCTTAACTCAAGAACGAAAGTCAATTTCAAGAACACAATTCAAGAACATCAAACCTTCAACTTTCTAGAACGAATTTAATGTTGAAATTAACATGATTGGCCTGTGGGTGAACAAACCCAACACTATGGAAGCTTACATACCTGAACGAACCATCTTCTTGAAGAACTTGAAGGAAAATCTTGGATGTGTGGGTGCCACTCATGACTCGTTTTAGGTCGTTACATAAGATGACGTGGCCTTCCATGGATAATAAGAACAAGTATGAAATGACTATTCCGTGGGATTTATGCTTAGCACCGAGAGGATATTGAGATGAAATCTCTCCCATTAGTAGAGGCCAAGTTTCTAGGAGCAATTTCCTTATCTCTTACCTGTGTTTCCCATAGTATGATTGTCTATATATGTAAGTTCAATTTTTAGGAGGAAATCTTGACCATATCTAAAATATGATTGTATTTGTATCATTCCAAAGATCTAGTAAAATATTATTATTCTTTTATCTAAGCATGCTTAATCACATTTCTGGTATTGTGTAAGATATAGTTCTAAAATCACGCTTGTGATTATAGTTCTGTCATGTTCTGAGCCTACACCCCGGACGTGGCTGGTACTCAAGAACTATTGTTGGCCCCAAGAGAACCCTTGGCCTGGCTAACTACTCAGCGAAAAACTTAACTTAACAGAGATAAACCCATATAATAAACTAGAATGTTATAAAGAGAACATTCAACTAACTAAAAAGGCAAACTCGAGTCTTAAAACAAACAACTGAAAGTTATAAGACTAAAGAACTAACAACGTCTAACTGTCTATGAAGCCTCTAATAACAATGAGGGATGTCGGGAGAAGACCCCCGATCATCCTAACAACTGAACTAGTAAAGTAATAAAAGGGATCCTCCGAAATGCAAGGAGGCTCACCAACAGACTCTGAGATGCTCGACTGGATCAACGAGGAGCTGGATGCTGATCATGATTACATGTATCTGCATCATAATATGATGCAGGGCAACTGACATCAGTACATTGAATGTACGAGCATGTGAGGGGAACTCTAAAACGAGACATAAGCTTGAAAGGAACTGAAAGAACATACCTGGGCTCAGCTAAACTCAACTTAACTCATTTTAATATAAAGCAATAATGTAAATGCAATATAAAGAAAAGCTTTTTAAAACATGGGTAACAACTCTGCGTATTAAGAAATTACAATAATAACTCAATATGTATGCAAAGATACAAATAAACTCTGGATGTATATAAAAATACAATTAACTCAATGTATATAAGAATACAAAATACTGCTATGGGAGTTTCTCTAACCGACAACCATCACGTAAGAGTTATTGTGATGATACAGCGTTTTCCCTCATGCTGCCAGGGCCGTCCTATACCTTACCGAGGGTATAGAACCTGACTACTAACTGGATCCACTAGTCTATGCTAAAAAGCAATAAGGAATCATCAAAATAGTATGACATTTTTCTACCCATGATGGCTACATGGTTTATGGGGGCTGGGAGTTATCTGAACTCCTCCCATATCGGTGCTCAATACTACTCCCAAAATATACTAGCTATTTATGTTTAAAAACATAACTTCTTTATGTGGTTTGAGATAATTGCTCAAAAACTTAGCTCAAAGGCTCTCTTCGAAATCAAAGTTTTCTCTCTTGCTTAATTGTGAAAGCATTTACTCTTTACTTAAAAACTAGCTCAAAGGCTCTTTTCGAAATCAAAGTTTCCTTTCTTGTTTAAATGTGAAAACATTTACTCTTTGGGAATACATAGTCCCAATATACTCTTTTGAAGAAATGACTTCAATCTTTACTCTTTACTCAACTCAAAACTTAAGTCTTAAAACAAAGTTAAAACATTTGCAAAAGACCTTGGAAAACTCTAACAACTTCTCTTGACTTGGCTCTTAACTTTCCTTGAATTTGAATTTATGGATTCAAGGTTATGGTTCATGTTTATGGATGATTTCTAGATATTTAGAAGTCATTTAGAGTAGTTAGAATCAATAGGAAGTGTTAGTACACTTTAGAAGGACTTAGACGGGCTACACGATGAAAAACGGATTGGGGCGGACGACCCATGCGCACTGTTGGCACGCCCCGCCAGCCCCTTTCATTCAGAGAGCCATTTATGGCGCAACGGGGGCGCATCGCCCCAGCCTTCCTGGCACAATGGCTGACGAATTTTTCCTCTCGTTTTCTGATCTTAATTTAATTAATTTTGATTCCATTTCTCAATTTCTCTTTAGATTCAGGTACCCAAAACATATATACTAGAATCTAACTCATAGCAAATCTACTAATCGACATTAAACTATCAAGAACTCCTCAATCTCATCCCAAATTCAAGAACGAAAACAATTCAAGAACACAACTCAAGAACATCAAATTCTCAAAATTTTAGGACGAAAATACATTGAATTAAACATGTTTGGCGTGTGGGTGAACGAACCCAACTTTGTGTGAACTCACATACCTTGTAGGATTAAATTGTTGTCGAAATCCATAACCAAAATTGCACGATCTTGACAAATCTTGAACTTTTCTTCTCCTTTCTCCTCTTTTCTCCATGCCCTGGCGTGAATTTCCAATTGTCTAAATTGATCTAATTCTAATTAGGCCCTAATTAAACTCCTAAAATCGAAATAAAATAATTGGGTAAGGAAAAGATCAAACTACCCTTCAAAAATCCGGACCGGACTTTCTTTATCCAAACAGCCCAACTTCAAATGGGCATACCTCACTCATACGAACTCGGAATCACGCAAATTCGG
The DNA here is from genome assembly GCF_019186545.1 of Solanum stenotomum. NCBI lineage: Eukaryota > Viridiplantae > Streptophyta > Magnoliopsida > Solanales > Solanaceae > Solanum > Solanum stenotomum. The sequence goes on from NC_064291.1 coordinate 24,276,696, forward strand.
TGGCGTTGGAAATATAATTCAAAGTTCCTTCCTACGGTATCTGGAAACACACCTAAATCATCCTGAGCTAGGAGTTATGATCGTTTTTGAAGTTGACCAAAAACTCATACTTAACTTTACTTAACCAATTTTTCAGATTTTTCATTCTTTCCAAAAATGACTCTTTCTAATTCTAGCTCTTTCTAGTTCTTTCAATTAGCGAGATGATACAAGTTCATTGTACATAATATTTTTTTCAATTTATCAATCGTTAGTAAAAAAAAATACAGAATGCTTTTACAATATAACTTAGCAATAGTTATCAATCATTTGTTTATATAAATTAAATAATTGAATGGAGTATAAATTTTAAAATATTGTAGATCTATCAAAGACATTTTTATACTCATGAATACTGTAATAATCAATGACGAACATGAACATTGACAAGCACTCTATCAACTCGCTTTCTTGCTTATCCACAATTATTACCATCTAATAAATGTGGACAAGTGATAGTAAAATTTGGAATGCCACTTGAATTTTTCATTTTACACACAAGCAAGTAGTACTTTGTTAGTGTGTTTTCTCTCTTATTCGCGTATATTCCTATCTAAAATAAATGTGAATAAGGGATAGCAAAATTTGGTGGTCACTTGATGAATTTTCTATTTTACACTGCAATTGTAATACTATTTATCCACCATTTATCATGCATATGAGAAATAAGTAATATATTAAGGATAAAACATGAAGAAAATATGAATTGGTCTTAATATGCTAAAAGTTAAGTAAAAGAAAAATATATATATTAATATAGTAGACAAATAAAAGTGAATCTATGGAGATTTTGACAGCTTTCTACTATTTTCCAATGATAAAATTTGTATTATCCAAAGATTCAAACGACCCAAAAAAAATCGTGTAGAAAAGTGTTTTTTTGTTGACATGAAAAAGACAAAAAAAAAATATTGTGCAATATAATTTTCTTTCACTTTTAGGTTAACGATTTGGCTATAAATTAACACTTCACGTTATTTCTGAATAAAACTTATTTTGTACATTATAATAGTCAAATCAAGACACTAACGAATAACTCAATAACTTCGAATAGTTAACTGATATCCAAACCGTTAAATTAATAACACAATTATTGATTCGGATTATTAATTTAAATGTTAACTTACACCACCTTAATGATAAAAAGTCAGTACTTGTTTCTATTATTCAAATTAATGCTTTGAATAAGTAGGATCAATTTGAGAGGGGTTCTTGACCATTTATAAGATATGTTTGTATTTGTATAATTTTCAAAGATCAAGTAAAATATTCTCCTTCATTTATTTATGCAGCACAGTTATGATATTGTGTAAGAGATGGTACCAAAATCAGGCGTGTAATTGTAGGTCTTTATATTAAAATAATATTTAATTTGTCAATTATAAATCACAAAATGAAGAATACTTCTCTAGTTTGTTTCATGTGTTATAATTTGAAGTGAAGTTTTGGGATCTTGATGATTTTGAGTGTGGTTGTTGTCCTTGAATGATTATTTTTGGAAAGACTTGGTCTTAATAAAAAGAATTTTTTTCTAAAAATTTGTTAGACCTTGATACGATTGATAATGAAAAATTAGATCAATTAATAGATAATATATCTAAAATAGAATATAAATATATTCAATATTTAAAAATACAATGAATAACAAGAATAACGAATATAGACAAAAACTTAATGAAATAATTATAGAAAAACGACAAGAATTAGAACATAGGCAAAATAGACTTAACAATAATATATTCGCAGGAATTTGTCACAAATCTATAGTAGCACAAAGAAAGACTATTTTATATCTAAAAATACAAATAAATAACTTAGAATATAAACTACAACATAATTTATAAATGAATAAAGACGAATACGCAATAGATGAAAAAACATATGAAAATTATGACGGACTAAAAATAAAGATAATATTTTCTAATCTAGGAAGAAGATATAAGAAAATAGGTGATAATATAAGTTTAATGTTAGAAAAAGAAACGGTAACACTAGAAGATAGTTTAACTGCTATGGTAAGAATAACAAAAGAAAATGAAGAAATAGATAGAAAAACGGAAATTGAAAAATAAAACAACAAGCAAAAAAGGAAGTACAACAATTAGAAGAAGTAAAAAATACCAAAATAATAGAACTAGAAAAAGAGCTAGCAATATTAAAAGAAATGTATGAAATAAAACAAAAAGAAAAAGAACAAAAAATGAAATTAATAAATGAGATAATTAAATTTAAAGAAAATTGCAACTAGAAGATGAAATAGAAGAAAAAGGAGAAAATGATAATCTACCCGAAATAAGAGTTGATGAAATAAACGACGATGATCTAGAACAACATTCGGAAACAAGCGAAACATATACGGAACTTTTAGCAAACATAGATAATAGAAAAAATTTAGAAGTAAATACAGAAGACTTAGACATGGACGAAAAATCTAGCACATCAGGAGTAAAAAACCCAAAAAATTTTAATCCAAAATATTATAATGAAAATTATGAACAATATGATAAAGAAAAACTACATGGGATAAAAGATTAAGTAGGAAATGGACGCCCAAATCAATAACTGGACAACATGATTTTTTAGATTTAGACTGTATAACAGATATAAATAAAACAATCCAATTATGGATAGGATACATATCAAAACAATTAATAGATAACAAGATAGTAATAGCAGAGGCACCAGGATACATAGAAAGAACACTTATAGGAACAGTAAAATTATGGCTACAAAATTTAACAAATGAAAGCTTAGCAACTTTAAGAAATAATAAAAAATTTGATGGTGGAATAGCTACTATAACCATGGAAATATTAAATAAATACGAAATAGCTATAAGAAATGAATTTAGTAGTATGACAACAGAGGTAGAAGAACAAAATAAAGAAAAAATCATAAATCGGAATCTAATGACAAAATTAGCAATATGTAATATGCGTTACATAGATGAATATACATGTGCATTCAGAGAATACTATTATAAAGGAACATATAGCATAGAAGAAGGTAAAGAAATAAGAAAATTATATTTTACAAAATTACCAGAACCTTTTAATTCAAAAATAATAAAAAGTTGGAATGAAGCAGAATTAACAGATACCTTAGGAGCTAGAATAAAATTCTTACAACGATGGTTTATAGAACTATGTGAAAAACATAAAGAAGAAATAAAAATGGAAAAAATATTAGTAAAAAACTTGGCATGTTGCAAAAATAAGACAGCACCCCAATTTGGTTGTACGGATAGATATTATAAAAATAAAAAGAAATATAATAAAAAATATAGATCAAAATATAAATATAAAAAACCAAGAAGAAGGTACTATGTAAAAAACTACAAAACCAAAAGACCATATAGACCAAAAAGAAAACTAACGGAATGTACTTGTTATAATTGTGGAAAATTAGGACATATAGCTAGAGATTGTAAATTACCTAAAAATCCAAAGAAAAAACAAATATCAGAAATAATAATAGACGATGAAAAATATACACAAATAGAGTACGTAGATTATGAATTAGAAAGCAATGATAGTATATATGAATTATCGGAAAATGAAATAGAAAATAGCTCAGTAATAGAATCGGATAATGAATACGATATCAATGACTGAAAAAGATATACAAATAATAACTAAAGAAAAATATCAAGATGAAGAATCGACAGAACAAAAAATAATATTTGATAATAATATATTTGAGCAAATAAAAGGAAAAGAATTAGACCTAAGTGTAGCAAAAATATTCGAAATACCAACAATAAGAAACTGGTTTAAACGACAAAAAGAAGAATATTACGTAGTAAGTCAAAGAGAACATATCATAGATTGCAAATACACTAAAGGAAAAGCTAAAATACCAATAATAAATAAACGAATAATAAATAAAGAAATACAAGATATTAAGGCTAAAAATCCAATTAAATATGTACATTTAGGAGGAACAGAAATACTAATAAAAGCATGTTTTAGAGAAGGAATAGATACACCCATAGAAATATACTTAGCAGATGATAGAATTATACAACCTATAGAAAAAAGCATAATAAGTGCGGTAAAAGGTAACCTCATATACCAAAAATTTAAATTTATAATAAGTGCTAATTACTCAGTAGCAGTAAATGACAGAAATATAGATAAATCATTAGTATTATATTGGAAAATGTCAGGAATAGAACTAGCCCCGGGAAGTAAAATATTTACAGCTAGATGTAAAAACTTATATGTTTTAACGACAAAACACAAAATAACAGCAAAAAATAAAATAAATAAAATAAAAATAGAAGATCCCTTTGAAAGAATAGTTACAGTCATAGATAAAAATGATTATAGTTATAATGAAATTGATATAGAAGAAGATTTAGAAATAGTAAAAGAAAGACTAAGCACATCGAAAAGAATAAACAATGAGATACCCCAAATATCATCAAAAATGAGTACCTCAAGGAGAATAGATAAAACCCCACTAAAATCAATGGAAGAAGACATAAAACCATATCATTACTACATCACGGGAATAATGGAACAACGAAAATATTTAATACTAATAGATACAGGACGAGAAGAAAATTATATTACAAGAGAATTAGTGACGGAAGATGAAATAATAACTATTGAACAATCATGCTCCGAACTACCAAAAGCATTAATATATACCGAAGAAACTACAGAAAAGGAAATAATCATCGGAGGAGTACCAATAGTGATAAAATTCAAAATATATCAAGGAAATGAAAATATCATCTTAGGAATAAAATGGTTAGAACAAGTAAAACCATATAATCTAGAAGACAAACAATTAACAATAAATTATGAAAATAAAAGGGTAATAATAAAAAGGACTTTAGTATGATAAAAATATGAAAATATATATACTTGCGAAGATAATAATAGAAGGATATTACAACCGATATTATACACCAATGATAGATACGGGAGCAGAAGCTAATATATGTAAATATAATTGTTTACCAGAAGATAAGTGGGAAAAATTAAAAACACCTATAGTAGTAACAGGATTTAATAATGAAGGAAGCATGATCACATATAAGGCAAAAAATATAAAAGTACAAATATGGGATAAGATATTAACTATAGAAGAAATATATAACTTTGAATTAACTACAAAAGATATGCTATTAGGAATGCCATTTTTAGAAAAATTATACCCACATATAATTACAAAAACACACTGGTGGTTCACGACACCGTGTAAACAAAAAATAGGAGCAAAAAGAGTAAATAATAAAAAACGAAAAACAACGGAATGGATAAAAGGAAGTGAAAAAATTACACAAAAATTAGAAAATATAAAAGAAGAAGACCCTAAAATAGAATTAATTATATTCTCTATAGATAAAGTAAAAATAATTCAAGATAAGTTAGAATTATTATATAGTGAGGATCCTTTACAAGGATGGGAAAAACATAAAACAAAAGTAAAAATTGAGCTAATTGATAATAACAGTATAATAACCCAAAAACCATTAAAGTATAATTTTAATGATTTAACCGAATTTAAGATACATATAGATGAATTACTAGAAAAAGGATATATACAAGAAAGCAATAGTAAGCATACAAGCCCGGCATTTATCGTAAATAAACATAGTGAACAAAAAAGAGGAAAAAGTAGAATGGTTATTGATTATAGAAATTTAAATGCAAAAACTAAAACATATAATTATCCGATACCAAATAAAATACTAAAGATAAGACAAATACAAGGATATAATTATTTTAGCAAATTTGATTGTAAATCAGGATTTTACCACTTAAAACTAGAAGAAGAATCTAAAAAACTAACAGCATTCACTGTACCACAAGGATTTTATGAATGGAATGTATTACCATTTGGATATAAAAACGCACCAGGTAGATATCAACACTTTATGGACAATTACTTTAAACAAATAGAAAATTGTGTAGTGTACATCGATGATATATTATTATATTCTAAGACACAAGATGAACATATAAGATTATTAGAAAAATTTATACACATCATAGAATATTCAGGTATAAGTCTAAGTAAAAAGAAAGCTGATATAATGAAAAATCAAATAGAATTCTTAGGAATACAAATTGATAAAAACGGAATAAAAATGCAAACACATATAGTACAAAAAATAATTAACTCAAATGAACAACTAGACACAAAAAAGAAATTACAATCATTCTTAGGACTAGTAAATCAAGTAAGAGAATACATACCAAAATTAGCAGAGAATTTAAAACCATTACAACAAAAATTAAAGAAAGATATAGAATATCAGTTTGATAAAAAAGACCAAATACAAATACAAAAGGTAAAATTATTATGTAAAAACTTACCTAAACTATACTTTCCAGATGAAAATAAAAAATTTACTTATATAATAGAATCAGATGCAAGTGAAAAAAGTTATGGAGGAATATTAAAATACAGGTATGATGACACTACGATAGAACATCATTGCAGGTATTATTCAGGAACGTTTAATAATACAGAAATAAAATGGGAAATAAATAGAAAAGAATTATATTCAGTATATAAGTGTTTATTATCATTTGAACCATATATTGTATATAACAAATTTATTATAAGAACAGATAATACACAAGTAAAATGGTGGCTAACAAGAAAAATACAAGATTCGGTAACAACAAAAGAAATAAGGAGATTGGTATTAAATATATTAAATTTCACATTTACAATTGAAGTAATAAAAACTGATAAGAATGTTATTGCAGATTACTTATCAAGACAAAGCTACTCAGACTGAGAACGAAAATACAATGGAAGAGATACTCAAAGCCATAACTACACTTTGTATAAAAGTGGACAGTATGGACAACGAGATACAAAAGCTAAAAACTAATGAAGATAATATGAAGTCTAAAGCTAGTCAGCAGCATGACTATAAAAATGCGGAGCTACGTCGATCGGAAGACGGAAAAAATCCAGAGCTAAAAGGAGACGATGGGAAACTCCTTAAAACCCATAACGTTTGTTTAAATACAGCTGCAGGTACAAGCAAACAAGTTAGCGATAAACAACATAAAAATGTGAACTTAAACCAGCTATTTGCAAAACCATTTACCCAAAGGACACCTAGACATGTGTCCATAGAACCACAAACATCTACATACGCAGATAGTTTACAAAATCAAAATGAGAAAAAGACATATAACTACATCACACGAACCTATATTGAAAATATCCACAAAATCCAAACCTATTTAAACCGCAACCCCAGATCAACTACAAAAGAACCAAACCAAGATTATTTGACACAAAAGTTACAAGGATATAACAAGTTAATTGCACAACCAAAAACTAACGCTAATTTAGTAAGAACATGTTACAACTACGGACTGTTAAATACCGTATACACATACGACGGAGAAGAAGTTAGTGGAATACCAGAACTACACAAAGCATTCATCACATACAAAAGAGTTACGAAAGGAAATTTATTTTATATAAAATTCTATACAGCACCAGCGGAGATATTATACGAGGAAATAAAACCTCCAATACAGGTTATCAAGATAGGATTAACTAAAGATATGATTATACCCGAGGATATCGGACAACAAGAAGAGATATGCCAAATAGAGATACCAAGTTTTTATGCCAACAAAAGGATAATTGGTAAATCAACAATTATACAAGAGCTAGCAAATAATTATTTAAACGGAAACGCTATATGGAACTACTATGCAAGAGACCAACTAATGATTTATTCCAATTCAAGGGAGCTAAGGAAAGCAGATATGGATGAAGTCCAAAGATGGATTTTATCACTACTAAAGCCAGAAGTGCAACCTACGACACGAGCACTAAAAGAAAGATTTATTTCAGCAGAATTATTAACCAGATATTGTAAGCTAATTGGTCATAAATACCCGGACCATATATGTTCAAAGTGCAACGGAGAAGATAATATAATTCCAGACGTCCAGCTGGAATAATCAACGAGGAAGAAAACAAGAAGGAGAAAAAGATAAGAACGGAAAAAGTTATGTGTAAAATAATATAAATGTAAAAAGTCATAATAGTTTGGTGTGTGTCATAAAGTAGGTATGGGTCTTTCAAAATAAGTGTACAAATAATGACAAGTGCATGTGGTAGATAGTGTACATTATTAATATGTGCAAATAAGTCGTAAAAAGGATACTGATAGACAAAATAAGAACTATTCATGAATAGTAGTCATGAATAGTAGTAAATAGTAGTGGACAGATGTAAAAAGCGTAAGTATTTAGAATAGTAAACTTGTATGTCTATATATAGACTTAGTAGTAAACATTGTAAAGCAGGCAACGCCTAAATAAAAATCTTCTCCTTTCAAAAACTCTCTTAAGATACTAAATACTTAAAAGTTAATGGATAAATCTGAAATCCAATCAGATATTTCAGATAGCATGGCTAATCAAGAGGCAAAGGTATATTGTTCAAAAAATATGCGGAACTAATTTCATATATTCCTGAATATCATATATATGATTGAATAAATTTATGTTAGTTATTATGTATTAGAATTATTTGAATCATGATTTCTAGTTTATTAGCACACTGGAAACAGGGAGAAAACTTCTATACTATGCCATCCTAATGTTGAAACCGGTAGGCGAGGAAGCCGTTTAGGGGAGTAAACAAAGTTGAGGCGCTGATAAGAAGGAAGTATCCGCTAAAGTACGATGCTAGTAGTGACAGGAAAACATGATAAAGATAATCTAGTTCATAATGATCTAATATGAATTTAATCAATTATGAATATGATAGGAAGGAATAATTTGAAATAAAAAATCAGCATGATAAAGAACATGACTACTTACGTTCATAATGAAATGATAAAAAACTACGAAACTTTAATATTATATATACTTAAAGATATAAAAATAATTGAATTAAGAAGAATCATATTGGAAAAAATATTTAATGATAACGAATCAGAAGATATATTGAACCAACAATGGTATGAAATAGACTTACATGATTTAGACTACGAAAGAATAGAATGGTACGATTTAGAAATAAATTCAGACTAAAATGAACTACGAATATTTACAATATTGGACAGAATCTATGGAAGATATAAAACTATAAGAACAATTAATGGAAGAAAATTTATATATGTACCAAAGAACCTAAGATATGTTATATTTAGAATATATTATAAATAATATTAATGAAATACTCAGATTAAAATAACTATCGGAAGAATATTACAATAAATATTATTACATTTTACCATGAATTTCACAAATACGAAATATAATAAAAATGAAATATCAAGATTAAGACACTTACCAAAAGAATATTATAATAAAACCTTTAAAATGAATTACTCACCTACCACACTACCACTTCCATGAATTCCTCAACTACCAGTTCCACACCGAAAAATGGTATCAAGACTACATTATACTATTTATATTGTCGATGAGTTTGAGACATCATTTCAGACAGTTCGTGGATAGATATGTCATGCCCCGAGCCTATACCCCGGATGTGGCTGGCACTCGAGAACCATTGTTGGCCCCAAGCGAACCCTTGGCCTAACTTACTTATTCAGAGGAAGGCTTAAAGCATAATAAAGGATTCAATGCATCTCTACTCAACTATTTAATAAAAATACTTAGAACGTTTAAAGGTCAAACATTCAACTTGGCCAAAGTGGCAACTCAAGTCTTAACATATGAAATAATAATGTAAGACAACTGACTACTAACTGTCTATGAAGCCTCTAAAACGAATAGGGATGTCGGGACTGGACCCCTGATCATCCTAACAACTAAAAAGCTAAACAATTATGAAAAGGACCCTTAGGAAAGCAAGGCGGCTCACCAACTGACTCTGAGTGTTCTACCTGATCAACAAGGCACTGGATGCTAATCCTGGTTACCTGCGTCTGCATCAAAAGACGATGCAGGCCAACTGGCATCAATACATTGAATGTACGAGTATACGAGTGGAATGTTAAATGTAACATCAGCTTGAAAAGAATCTGAAAGGAACACTTACCTTGGCTTTACTCAATTCTTGAATAACTTGACTCAATATAAAGCAACAATACACATGCAATATATAGAAAGCTTTTAAAACAATAGAAAGCAACTCAGTTTGTTAAAGAAATGCGATAACAACTCAACTTACTCATATAATAAAGAAATATAATTTATGTGGGAGTTTCTCTAACCGACAACCACCACTATGAGCCTCAGCGGTGATACAACGTCTTGCCCACGCTGCCAGAACTGTCCTATACTTTGGCGTCATATAGAACTCCTTAACTAAGTGGATCCACGAGTCTATGCTAAAAAGCACTTAGTGTCATCTAAAAAGTATGACCCTTACTACCCATGATGGCTACATGCATTGTTTATGGAGACTTGAGTTATTATGAACTCGCGTCCCCATATCGGTGCTCAATACTACTCGCAAAATATAATTAGCTCATGTTCTTGTAAAAACAAAACTCTTTCTTTGATTTAAGATAATTACTCAAAACATAGTTTAAAAACTCTCTTGGAAATCGGTGTTTCCCTTTCTTGTTCAAATGTGAAAACATTTTAAAATCTTGGGAATACTTAGTTCCCGTATAATCTTCGAAGAAATGAACTCAACTCTTTACTCTTTTCCTAACTTAAAACTTAAGTCTTAAAACAAAGTTAGAACGTTTGTAAAAGACTTTTGAAAAACTTTATAAACTTCTCTTGACTTCTAAACTTGCCTATTATTGGGGCTTCAAAATGGCGCACTGCTGGCACGCCGCCCCAGCCCTCCTGGCGCTATGGGGGTACGTCGCGCCAACCTCCACTCAGGCAAAAATTGATGAACTTTTGATCTCGTTTTCTGATCTTAAATCGATTAATTCTGATTCTTTTTCTCAAATTCACTTGGGAATCAGTTACCAAGACATATACACAACATCTAACTCAAACAACTCAAGAAATCAACACTTTAATATCAAGAGACTCCTGAATCTCAACCCAAATTCAAGAACGAAAGCAATTCAAGAACAACTATCAAGAACATTCAACTTCCAATCTTTTTAGAACGAATTCACACTGAATCAAACATGCTTGGCACGTGGGTGAACGAACCCAACGTTATGAAAGTCTCACAAACCTCATAGGGATCACCCCTTGATGAAATCCACAAGCGAAATCCTTACGAATGATGATCTTGGCTCTTTTCTCCTTTCTTCTCCTCTTGCGTTCTTTCTCAAAAAACCCTAACTTTATTTTTCAAAAACATAAACTGAATCCTATCAGTTTAGATCTTAAAATAATTACCAAAAACGAATTAATTAAGTTGGGTATGGAAAAGGCCATAATACCCTTATAAAATCCGGATTGGAAATTCCTTATTCGAATAGCCCAAATTCCAATGGCCATATCTCACTCATACAAAATCGGAATCGCGCAAACTTGGTGGCGTTGGAAAGATTATTCAAAGATCTTTCCAACAATATCTGGAAACACACCTAACTAATTCTGAGGTAGGAGCTATGGTCTTTTGAAGTTGACCAAAATCCCAAACTTAACACAACTTAACAAATTTTCAGATTTTTCATTCTTTCCAAAAACAACTATTTTCAATTCCAACTCTTCCTATTTCTTTCAAATAGCGAGATGTTACAATATCTCCCCCTTGGGAGCATGCGTCTTCGAATGAGATTACTCTTACTAGGCTAAGGGTGTAACATCTAACATTCAGCTCAAACACCCAACAAGCAAAGGAAATACAACATGCCAACTTATAAATTAAAGAGTACTAAGAAGAGAATTAGTACCTTGATCTGGAATTTCTCCGATCTCAAAGAGATGTGGATATCTCTCCTTCATATCTTTCTCTGCCTCCCAAGTAGCTTCTTCAATAAATTGGTTCCTCCAAAGAACTTTGACTGATGCTACCTCTTTTGTCCTTAACTTGCGAACTTGGCCATCTAGAATCTGAACAGGAATCTCCTCATAAGATAAGCTATCCTTGATCCAAATGTCTTCAGTTAGTATGATAAGTGAAGGATCTCTCATGCACTTCTTCAACATGGAGACATGAAATACCGGAGGAATCGCTGCCAACTCTTGGGGTAGCTCTAACTTATAAGCTACATTACCAACCCTTTTGCATATTCTGTAAGGGCCAATATACCGGAGACTATGCTTCCCTTTTTTACAAATCTCATAACACCTATCATGGGTGAAACTTTCAAGTAGACTCAATCTTCTACTTCAAACTCCAACTCCCTTCTCCTAACATCAGTGTAGGATTCCTACCGACTTTGCACTGTTTTCAACCTATCTTGAAGAACCTTCACCCTCTCCATAGCTTGATGAACTAAGTCTGGTCCTATCAACCCTCCTTCACCAACTTCAAACCATCCAATAGGATATCTATATGTTCTCCCATAAAGAGCTTTATAAAGAGCCATTTGGATGCTAGAGTGGTAACTATTATTGTAAGCTAACTCAATAAGAGGTAGGTGAACATCCCAATTCCCATTGAAATCAATCACACATGCCCTCAACATATCTTCTAAAGTCTGAATAGTACGCTCTGCTTGACCATCTGTCTGAGGATGAAAAGCAGTAATCAAGTTCACCTTTGAACCCAAACATTTTTGAAAGGATTTCCAGAACTGTGTAGTAAATTGTGCATCTCTATCTGAAATAATGGAGACCGAAACTTCATGAAGTCTCACTACCTCTTGAATGTACAACTTAGCATAATCTTATGTGGAATGGGTAGTCTTTATCGGCAAAAAGTGGGTTGATTTTATCATTCTATCAACAATCACCCAAATAGAACCATGTTGCTTGCGAGACCTTGGTAAACCTGTGATGAAGTCCATATTGATCATCTCCCACTTCTAATCAGGAAGTTCTATATTCTAAGCCAAACCATTGGTCCTTTGTTGCTCTACTTAACTTGTTGGCAATTCGAGCACTTAGCAACAAGTTCTGCAATGCCCTTCTTCATACTACTCCACCAATAACTTCTTTCAAATCACGATACATCTTTGTGGAACCCAAATGAATGGAATATATGAAGCTATGAGCTTCTTGGTACACACAATCTGCCTTGATACCTCAACACACCATCTCCCCCTTGTTCAAAAGTCATAACTTTTTGCTTATGAACATTTGCTTTCAATTCAAGAAAAATATGATCTTGGTCTTGCTTCTCTTTTACTTCTAACACTACAGATGATTTAGCCCCATTCATCACCACTACTCCTCCTTCTGTGGAATCCATTAGTCGAACTCCTAACCGTGCAAGTCTATGCACATATTTTGCTAACTCTCTCTCTTTTCTTCCTCAACATAGGTGGTACTACCCATAGACAACTTGCTTAAAGCATTAGCAACAACATTAGCCTTACCTGGGCGATAAAGAATACTTATGTCAAAATCCTTGAGAAATTCTAACCATCTCCTTTGGCTGAGGCTAAGCACTTTCTGAGTAAATGCATACTGAAGACTCTTATGATCGGTGAACACATCCATATGCACATCATAAAGATAATGGAGCCATATTTCATAGCAAATACTATGGCAGCCAACTCCAGATTATGGGTTGGGTAATTCTTCTAATGAACTTTCAACTGTCTGGAGGCATAAGTTATAACTTTGTCATTCTGCATTAACACACAACCCAAACCAACTCTAGACGCATCACAGGTACCTTCTGGTAAGGTCAATACTAGGGCAGTAGTCAACCTCTTTTTCAATTCCTGAAAGCTTTTCTCACAAGCTTTAGACCATTGAAACTTCACTGTTTCTAAGTCAACTTGGTCAAAGGATGCGAAATAGATGAGAACACCTCTACGAACCTTCTATAATAGACAGCCAAGCCCAAGAAATTCCTAATATCAGTTGGAGATGTGGGTCTAGGCCAATTCTGCACTGCCTCTATCTTTTGGTTATCAACTCTAATTCCATCACCGGAAACTATGTGACCCAAGAATGTCACAGACTCAAGCCAAAACTCACATTTAGAGAACTTAGCATATAACTCCTTATCTTTTAAAGTCTGAAGAACTGTTTTGAAATGGCTAGCATGATCTTCCTCATTCCTCGAATAGAATATAATGTCATCAATGAATACGATAACAAACATATCTAAATAAGGCTTGAATACTCTATTCATAAGGTCCATGAATGTTGCAAGTGCATTAGTTAAATCGAACAACATGACCAGAAACTCATAATGACCATAACGGGTCCTGAATGTTGTCTTAGGAATTTCACACTCCCATACTTTCAACTTATGGTAGCCAGATCTGAGGTCTATCTTAGAAACACAAGAAGCACCCTGAAGTTGATTGAAAAGATCATCAATTCTCGGAAGAGGATACTTATTCTTGATGGTAACCTTGTTCAATTTGTGGTAGTCTATACACATCCTAAGGGAACCATCTTTCTTTCTCACAAACAAGACCGAAGCTCCCCAAGGTGAGACACTTGGTCGAATAAAACCCTTATCAAGGAGATCTTTCAATTGTTTTTTTAACTCTTTCAACTCTGCTGGTGCCATTCTTTATGGTGAAATAGAGATAGGACGAGTATCTGGAAGAATGTCTATGTCGGAGTCTATTTCTCTCTCAAGAGGGACTCCGGGTAGATCATCTGGAAAGACTTCCGGAAACTCTTTTACTATAGAAACTGACTGAATGGGAGGTATCTCAACACTAGAGTTATTAACTAGGACTAAGTGATAGACACAACCCTTAGAAACTAACTTTCTCGCCTTAAGGTATAAAATAAAATGACCCTTAGGCACTGAAGAACTACTACTCCACTCTATGACTGGTTCATTAGGAAGCTGGAACTTGACAACTCGAGTTCTACAATCTATTGATGCATAATATACATGAAACCAGTCCATACATAGAATGACATCAAAATCCACGATGTCTAACTCAACTAAATCAGCCATGGTGCTCTTGTGATTGATGGAAATGACACATTCACGATATATTCGCTCAGCTAGAATAGACTCCCCAACAAGTGTAGAAACACAGAAGGGTTCACAAAGTTTCCCATGAAGAACATCAAAATTATTTGCAACATAAGGAGTCACAAAAGATAAACTTGCTCCTGGGTCTAGCTAAGCATAAACATCAAGAGAAAAGACTTTGATGATACCAGTGACAACATCTGGAGAGTTCTCTTTCTCTTGATGACTAGTGATTGCATAGAGAGGGTTTGCTCTTCCGCCAGTACCGAAAGTTGCTCCTCTAGGTGCAGCCCTGTCTAATGGGGAAACTGATGAACATTGGGCTCTATTACCCTGATTAATATTACTTTGCCGGTTCTTGGGGCACTCTTTCATGAAGTGACCCTCTTGTCCACACTTGAAACAACCTGTGGAACCATCACGACACTTACCCGGGTGGGTTCTACCACACTTAGCGCATGCAGGAGCCCAGTTACCTCCTTGTGCCACACAACCCTGAGACTGTGCAGGTCTAGCTGTGAAGTTCTGCGAATTCTGACCATTATGCTCACCTTTGTTTCTGGGTGCAGGTGCACTAGCAGATGATGGAGCAAGTCCCTTTTGATTTTGCCGAAAGGAAGACTGGTTCGCATTATTTCTTTGCTGCCCGGACTCATTCCCTGTCGTCTTAGCCTTCTTATTTCTGAATTCCTCCCTATCACTCAGCTTCTCCTCCTCAACCTGTTGCACATAGACCATCAACCTTGATATATCCATGTCCCCAATTAGCATCACAACCCTACCTTTCTTACTCGACAGACGAGGCATCCCAACAACATTTAGACTCATCCTACTCCTCATGTCTGCAACCATCTCTGGAGCATAACGGGATAGTTCGGTGAACTTCAACACATACACATGAACACTTAATGAATCTTGCTTAAGAGTAAGAAACTCTCAAACCTTAGCCTCTTTCAGTTCTCGTGGAAAGAAACTCCCCAAGAAGGCCTCCTCAAAACAAGTCCAACTCGCAGGTGGTGCTCCCTCAGCGCTACCCTTCTTCTACTGGTCAAACCAAGTCCTACCAACATTCTTCAGTTGATATGCAGCTTGCTCAATTCGCTCAGCATCGGCAACGTGCATGACATCAAACACGTTTTACAGCTCCTCAATAAAGTTCTTCGGATCCTCAGTCGTGCTCGAAACAGTGAAACTTGGAGGATTCATCCTCAAGAACTCATGAATCCTTGAAGTACCCGCTTCTTCCTGTTCCCAACCTGGTTAGTCACAGCCTGACTTAGCATTTGGATTGCTTCCCGAAATTCAGCATTGGTGACCTGTCCTTGGGGTTGCACTTCTGGTTCATTGGGTACCCCTTGTTTTTGCGGCTCGACATTCCTTCTGGTAGGACAACCACGGACAGCTCTTCGTGGAGGAATGATTACTGAAACACACGCATAAGCACGAATTAGAAGAAACTTTTTAGAGATCAAATTCTAACGCACGAAATGAGTGTGAAAGAAGTGAGGCAATTTCCTAAGTGTTGCAGCCTCCTAATTATAGATGTGGTGCTCTTCACACCGATAACCAGGATTCTACAGACACGGCTTCATAGACTCCATAGGACTCTTGAACTCTAGGCTCTGATACCAATTTGTCACACCCCGAGCCTACACCCCGGACGTGGCTGGCACTCGAGAACTATTGCTGGACCCAAGTGAACCCTTGGCATGGCTTACTTACTCAGCGGAAGACTTAAAAGCATAATACAAGGATTCAATGCATCTCTACTCAACTATTTAATAAAATACTTAGAACGTTCAAAGGTCAAACATTCAACTTGGCCAAAGTGGCAACTCAAGTCTTAACATATGAAATAATAATGTAAAACAACTGACTACTAACGGTCGATGAAGCCTCTAAAACAAAGGAGGATGTCAGGACAGGACCCCCGATCATCCTAACAACTGAAAAGCTAAATAATTATGAAAAGGACCCTCCGGAAAGCAAGGAGGCTCACCAAATGACTCTGAGTGCTCAACCTAATCAACGAGGCACTGGATTTTGATCCTGGTTACATGTTTCTACATCATAAAACGATGCAGGCCAACTGGCATCAGTACATTGAATGTACGAGTATGTGAGTGCAATGCTAAACGTAACATAAGCTTGAAAAGAATCTGAAAGGAACACTTACCTTGGCTTTACTCAATTTTTGAATAACTTAACTCAATATAAAGCAACAATACACATGCAATAAATAGAAAGCAATTCAGTTAGTTAAAGAAATCCGATAACAACTCAACTTACTCATATAATAAAGAAAAATAGTTTATGTGGGAGTTTCTCTCACCGACAACAACCACTATGAGCCTTAGTGGTGATAGAGCGTCTTGCCCACGCCAGCCTCCCCTCAGGCAAAAACTGACGAACTTTTGATCTCATTTTCTGATCTTAAATCGATTAATTTTGATTCTTTTTCTCAAATTCACTTTGGAATCAGATACCTAAGACATATACACAACATCTATACCCAAGACCACCACTATGATGCCTATTGAGTACCCCGTATTTGGTATTCTTACTATTTATCTGTATCTTTTTCTGATCCAGCTCTTATACGAGTCACCCTCTGTGAGCATTACATCTACCTTGGCCGTCACAAACTCAGATCGTGGGGATCTTCTGACGTTTAGAGACTTGCTGCTTTCTCTCTTTTGTACTAACTTATGTTTTGTATTCTTCTTAGTCAGTTCTCATGTACTTTTAGTCTTTCTGTACTTAGCAGTTCCTGTATAGGTGACACCAGGTTCGGGGTTAAATCTGTTGTTAGTTTTTCTTCTTGGTCATTTTTTAGCCTTTTATATAGTTTGTATCGTATGACATACTTATGATATGGCCCGTTCCCTTTATTCTATTTCTATTTCTGGTTTTTTATATTATTTCTATCCAAATTGTTATATTCTGCATCTTGTGTTTGGGTTAGGCTTGCCTATTCGGGGATTATATTAGGCGCCATCATGATTCGATTTTGGATTGTGACATATCTATATAGAATCACATTGTTGATACTGTGCAAGATATAGTTCTAAAATCAAACTTGTAATTTTAGGTCTTTGTACATAAATATTTTTTAATTTATCAATTATTAATCACAAAATACATAATAAATTTTCAACATAATTTATCAATAGTTATCAACCATGTGTTTGTATGAATTAAATAATTGAATGAAGTATAAATATGTACAATAATTAATTATGATAGAAGATTTTAAGCAAGAAATAACATATTCATAAGTCATAACCACATGAAAATTGTGAAATTAATTTATTCTTGTCTCTTGATGTCACTTCCTTGTTTTGTGCTTGATGTCATTACAAAGATAATGTTTGGAAATATTGGCAGCAAAATGTATGTCTCTTTTTATATCCTTCAATTTCCACATCCATAATTGATCATGACAAAGATTTAATTTTGAAATCACGCTAGTAATTATAGTTCTTTGTACATAAATAATTTTTAATTTATCAATGGTTAAATACAAAATATAGAACATTTTTTCAGCATAATTTATCAATAATTATCAACCATGTATTTATATGATAAAATAATTCAATGAAGTAAATATGTACAATAATTTATCAAGATAGAAACTTTTAAACAAGAAATAAAATATCTACAAATCACAACCACATTAGAATTGTAAACTAATCTATTTTTGTCTCTTGGTAACACACTTTTATTTTTTGCTTGATCTTATTATAAAAATAATTTTTGAGACCGAGCAATATTTTGCACAATGAATCTTCAAATTTCTAGTCAGCTCAATCTGCTCTTCACTTCTTATTTCTACGATTGCCTGGAAATTAACTATAAAAAATATTAACATATTAGCAAAAGTGTGTGCACGCGTGTGCGTGTGTGCGTGTGTTGTGTGTGTTGTATGCGTGCACGTTTGCATCCACGCGCGTGCATGCATGAATCAAAATAGCTTACAAAAATTCGAATTCTATGCCAAAAGGCGTAAGAAAGGATCTACTTGTTGACCATTCTCAGCATAGTTTGAATTATATAAAATGTTGGAAGTTGGTCTGCACCACAAATTTCACATTTCAACACATAAAAAATAAAACAAGTCTAAGCACCCATATATCCACTTCCTCAAATTTTAGCACAAATAAATAAGAAAATAATATTATATAAATGAAACAGAAAAAGTATATAAGTACGTTGAACGTGGAGCCCATGTTGTGGAGGTACTTGGTGGAGCATCTGGATATTGAGGATTTGTCTCAATGACTATTCTCTGCATTCATTTGATTAAATAAAATAAATAAATAGAAAATATTACCACCCTTGAACAATTACAAAAAGTTAATATTCTCACATTATAATAATTATGTTTGCATAAAAAATTACTTGCATAAACTAACTTTTAAACGAGTGTAATATAAATTAGATTTAGATGTATACTCCTAAACACAAAGAGAATACATGTGTTAATCTTGGCATTCTTCCTCGATTATTGCTTGCATGTATTTATTTAACATAAAACGTAAGTTGCCCAATACCACTAACAAATTCTTTTATGGTTCTTTCGTTGTTCTAATTTGTTTGTATAATAATAATTTTTATTAAATAAAATTGTACCCTTGTACTAAGAGCTCTCACAGATCCTCTTGAAGGAATGGCGGTCCTAATAGAGTCTGCATTGTAACCCTGCTAATAAAGGAACCATAAAAGTAACATTAGCAATGATGAATTAGGGTAATGGAGTTTTTAAATTGTGACTTTATATTAGTCACTTGATTGTAACTTTATAACTTTACATTATAAACAAATATGATTCAAAAAAGAAGAAGATGATGATACCTCTGAAGGTAAATTTTGGCCCAGCGTAAATGAGAGTTCAAAAACAGGATTAAACACAGGCCTAGACAAGATAAAAAAAAATATGCATTAGTTATTCATAGAAATAATATTAATTGACACCTGAAGTTGTCCTGAATTTTCAAAAAGACACTTTTTACACAATCTGCATTTTCAATATACAATACTTTTTCAACATGATTTATCAATAATTATCAGCCATGTGTTCATATGATAAAATAATTCAGTGAGGTATATATATGGACAATAATTTATCGTGATAGGAACTTTAAAAAAAAATATCCACAAGTCGCAACCACATGAGAATTGTAAATTAATTTATTTTTGTCTCTTGATAACACACTTTTATTTTGTGCTAGATCTTATTACAAAAATAATTTGACAATACTTATTTTGACCGAGGAATATTTTGCACAATGAATCTTCAAATTTCTAATCAGCTCAATCTGTTCCTCACTTGTTGTTTCTACAATTGCCGGGAAATTAAATATAAAAAATATTAACATATTAGCAAAAGCGTGTACGCGCGCGTGCGTGCGCGTGTTGTGTGTGATATGTGCGTGCGCGTGCGTGCGTGAATAAAAATAGCTGACGAAAATTCGAATTTGATGACAAAAGGCAGAAGAAAGGATCCACTTGTTGACCATTCTCAACATAGTTTGAATTATATAAAATATTGAGAATTGGTCTGCACCACCAATTTCACATTTCAACACATAAAAAATTAAACATAGTCAAAGCACCCATATATCCACTCCCTCAAATTTTGGCATAAATTAATAAGAAAATAATATTATATAAAATGAAGCAGAAAAAGTATATAAGTACGTTGAAAGTGCAGCTCTTTTTGTGGAGGTACTTGGTGGAGCATTTGGATATTGAGGATTTGTCGCAATGACTATTCTCTGCATTCATTTGATTAAATAAAATAAATAGGGAAAAGGGACAAATATACCCCCGAACTATCATAAATGGTATGTCAATACCCTCCGTTATACTTTAAGGTTGTATATGCCCTTACCGTCATTCTTTTGGGTTGTATATATCCTTGAATCTAACGGATGGACACGTGGCATCATCTAAATGATTTACCCAATTTTATTTATTTTTTACCCAAAAATTAAAAATTCACCCGACCCACAACCAAAATGGGTGGTGCCAAAATCCACTCTTCATTTTCATCAAAAATCATCCCTTTATTCTTCTCAACCCACCATAACCATGGAATCAAGAACTCATCTTTCAAGGAAGAAGATGACTTGTTCACTAAAACTACTATTTTCTTCACTTTCACTAACATCCCTGCAAGTTATGTGAATCTTGTGTCTTTCAAATTTTTTAAATATGTAGCTTTATGCTTGCTAAACAAAAAAAAAAATTAAATTCATCTTCATTTAGCATTTAGCACAGTAGGAATCTAGGTTATTGGGTGTTTTATACATCATCTATTTCAAAAATATTTTCAACACATTTCAATAATAACAAATCAATTTGAGCTTGAAATTTTTGATTTGATTGTAGACCGACTTTAAAGCTTGAAGCTTTGTCCATCAATGGTGATTGTATTTTCTCAAACCCTTTTAACAATACCAAATCAATTTGAGCTTGAAATTTTCGATTTGAAAGACCCACTTTAAAGCTTGAAGCTTTGTCCATCAATGGTGGTAGTATTTTCTCAACCCCTTTCAACAAATAATAAATTGATTTGAACCAAAAAAAAATGAAATTGATTTCTTGATTTTGATTGAAATAATATGCTTCTAGGTTTTTGTTTGTGAGATTTGGAAAATGAATTGAAGAACACTTCTCCTTTTATTTGATTTTTAATGAAGATGAAAAGCTATGTTTTTTTATTTTTAGTTTTAAATGTCATGATATTTTAATTTGGGCCATGGGTGGGTAAAGTATAGAAAATGGGTGGGTTTTCAATTTTTTTGGATAAATAAATAAATAAAATCAGGTAAATCATTTAGATGATGCCACGTGTCCATCCGTTAGATTCAAGGATATATACAACCCAAAAGAATGATGGTAAGGGCATATACAACCTTAAAGTATAACGGAGGGTATTGACATACCATTTATGATAGTTCGGGGGTATATTTGTCCCTTTTCCCAAATAAATAAATAGAAAATGTTACCACCCTTGAACAATTACAAAAAGTTAATATTATGTTTAATTAAAAAATTGCTTGTATAAACTAACTTTTAAACGAGTGTAATATAAATTAGATTTAGATGTATACTCCTGAACGCAAAGAGAATACATGTGTTAATCTTGGCATTCTTCCTTGATTATAGCTTGCATGTATTTATTAAACATAAAACGTAAGTTGCTCAATACAACTAACAATCCCTTTTATGGTTCTTTCGTCATTCTAATTTGTTTGTATAATAATAATTTTATTAAATAACAGTGTGCCCTTGTACTACGAGCTCTCATAGATCCTCTTAAAGGAATGGCGGCCCAATTAGAGTATGCACTATAGCCCTTCTAATAGAAAAACCATAAAAGTAACATTAGCAATGATGAATTAGGGCAATGGAGTTTTTTAGTTGTGAGTTTATATTAGTCACTTGATTATAACTTTATAACTTTATAGTTTAAACAAAAATGATTCAAAAAAAAAAGAAGATGATACCTCTGAAGGTAAAATTTGGCCCAGCGTAAATGAAAGTTTAGGAACAGGATTAAAAACAGGCCTAGACAAGAGAAAAAAATCATTAGTTATTCGTAGAAATAATATTAAATGACACCTGAAGTTGTTCTGAATTTTCAAAAAGACACTTTTTACACAATCTGCATTATCAATATACAATACATTTTCAACATGATTTATCAATAATTATCAACCATGTGTTTATTTGATAAAGTATTTCAATGAAGTATATATATGGACAATAATTTATCATTATAGAAATTTTTAAACAGGAAATAAAATATCCACAAGTTACAACCACATGAGAATTGTAAATTAATTTATTTTTGTCTCTTGATAACACACTTTTATTTTGTGCTTGATCTTATTACAAAAATAGTTTTTGACAATACTTATTTTGACCGAGCAATATTTTGCACAATAAATCTTCAAATTTCTAGTCAGCTCAATTCGCTCCTCACTTGTTTCTACGATTGCCTGGAAATTAAATATATATTAAAAATATTAACATATTAGCAAAAGTGTGTGCGCGCACGTACGTGAATAAAAATAGCTTACGAAAATTCAAATTTGACGCCAAAAAACGTAAGAAAGGATTCACTTGTTGACCATTCTCAGCATAATTTGGATTAAATAAAATGTTGGGAATTGGTCTGCATCATCAATTTCACATTTCAACACATAAAAAATAAAACATAGCCTAAGCAACCATATATCCACTCCCTCAAATTTTGACACAAACTATAAAGAAAATAATATTATATAAAATGAAACATAAAAACTATATTTGTACGTTGAACGTGGATCTCTTGTTGTGGAGGTACTTGGTGGAGTATTTGGATATTGAGGATTTGTCTCAATGGCTATTCTCTGCATTCATTTGATTAAATAAAATAAATAAATAGAAAATGTTACCACCCTTGAACAATTACAAAAAGTTAATATTCTCACATTATAATAATTATGTTTGCTTAAAAAATTAGTTGCATAAATTAACTTTTAAACGAGTGTAATATAAATTAGGTTTAGATATATACTCCTGAACACAAAGAGAATACATGTGTTAATCTTGGAATTCTTCCTCGAGTATAGCTTGCATGTATTTATTTAACATAAAACGTAAGTTGCCGAATACAACTAACAAACCCTTTTATGGTTCTTTCGTCGTTCTAATTTGTTTGTATAATAATAATTTTCTTAAATAACATTGTACCCTTGTACTACGAGCTCTCACAGATCCTCTTTAAGGAATGGTGGCCCTATTAGAGTCTACATTGTAGCCCTGCTAATAGAGGAACCATAAAAGTAATACTAGCGATGATGAATTAGGGAAATGTAGTTTTTTAATTGTGACTTTATATTAGTCACTTGATTGTAACTTTATAACTTTATATTATAAACAAAAATGATTCAAAAAAAAGAAGAGGATGACACCTCTGAAGGTAAATTTTGGCCCAGCATAAATGAGAGTTCAGGAACAGGATTAAACACAAGCTAAGACAAGAGAAAAAAACATGCATTAGTTATTCGTAGAAATAATATTAATTGACACCTGAAGTTGTTCTGAATTTTCAAAAAGACACTTTTTACACAATCTGCATTATCAATATATAATACTTTTTCAACATGATTTATCAATAATTATCAACCATGTGTTTATATGATAAAATAATTCAATGATGTATAAATATGTACAACAATTTGTCATGATAGAAACTTTTAAACAAGAAATAAAATATCCACAAGTCACAACCACATGAGACTTCCAAATTATGGTCTCATTCTTGCAGGTGAATTAATCCCACATGTGTCGGGTTGGTAGAAGTATCAACGGACCGTACGTGGCATCCGTAGGTGACAAGGGAAATGGAGTAAAATGTTTGGGAAATTTTAAAGACCTACGGTGGCCATGTACGGTCCGTTGGTAGACCTACCAACCGTACATGGGCCCCGTCGTTGGAACGACCAAAAATCAAGTCTCTAACCCCTACCTACGATAGACCAGGGCGGACCGTAGTAGGACCTACAGACCGTAGGTCTGAACTATTGGTGGAGGCTCGGCAGTTTTATTTTAAGGACTTTTGTGTCTTTTCCTAATTATTCTAACCCAATACTATATTATTTTACCTTCTATCCTAGTCCCTATATAAACGTTTTTCCCCCAAATTTCCCAATTGAACCCATTCTCTTAAAATCCCAAAAGTTGATCAAGTTCTTCTCCAATATTTTTCTCTCTAAAGCTTGAAGAAGAAGTCTAGGGTTTCAAGATCAAGTCTCAAGTTCACCATTTATTGTGGGCTTTTGACATCAAGATATGATAGTATTCACCTATGGAGTCATTTCCTCCATAGGGTTCCTAAATTCTCCAATTTTACAAGTTAGAACCTCCAATTGAAATTAGGGTTTTTGTTCAATCTCATGGGTTCTTTTCAATTATGATCTAATTCATTGTTTTATGTCTTTTTATGCATGAATTGAGATAATTGTATGTGTTTAGGTTAAATTCACTCGAACCCATGCATGATCCATGATTTCTAGACTATGATCATATGATGAAGCTTTTGAACTATGAAAGATGAATTTGTGAAGATATGCATGTTTCATTATGAAATTGATGAAAATGAGTTAAGGTTGATTTGAGAGTAAAACATTGATGTTGTTGTTGTGAAATGATTTTCTCACATATAAGGTTGAAAGGTTTTCTCACCTAAGTTGAATCAAGATTAAGGAGCTATTCTAATGAACTCTAGCTTGTATTGACTACTTGATGTGCCCTTCCATGGATAATAAGACAAGTTAATCTTAATTACTATTATGTGGGATTTATGCTTAGCACCGAGAGGATATTGAGATGAAAACTCTCCCGTAATTGAGGCCGGGTTTCTAATAGCAATCTCCCTATCCCATAATTATATGCCACCATAGGATCATTATTTTAGATAGACAGTAGCTAATGGATCCGCCTAAGCTAGAAGTTTATGATTATTACCTTGGCAAGTAAGGACATCTCTTTTCGGTGTGGGATAGACACCGAATTTCATGTTATAGCTCACATGATCTATGTCGGTTAAGAGTAAATCTCCCATAAGAATCAACTAAGGTTACTTTTTAAAAGTATCTCAAATGTATTTTAAAGATGTTTAGCTTGCATTAACCATGGTTATGACTTATGTTTTCTAACATGTTATTCTATGATTTATCTTGGTCATTGTATGTCATGTAAAGCCCCTTTTAGCATGATTTCATAACTCTTATGTATTGCTATCATATTTG
Source organism: Solanum stenotomum (assembly GCF_019186545.1). Classification (NCBI taxonomy): domain Eukaryota; kingdom Viridiplantae; phylum Streptophyta; class Magnoliopsida; order Solanales; family Solanaceae; genus Solanum; species Solanum stenotomum. The sequence continues at coordinate 24,302,492 of NC_064291.1, forward strand.
GTACATTCCATGTACTAACACATATCTGGCATAATTATTGTTGTGGCAATGACATGACGATGATGTGGCACGAGTGTGAAACACTTTCTCATCATGTGACTGGTTGTATTGCGTCGGGATTGAAATAAATTCACTTTTAAGTAATTCAGGTGTATAATAGATCGTCACAATAGTTTAAGTGTGTAACTGATTCTTCGTGACAAAGTTGGGGGGGGGGGGGGGGGGGGGGNGTTATGCCTTCCCTCAAATATAACACTAGAGGTTGGTGTAGTGATTCAGAGAATTCAAACTCCACCAGTAGATTTCAAGTTCAAATTGCAAACATTACATTTTTATTTGGGAACTTACATAAATACACTATATTAAAAACATATTTACCATTTATAGCAATACCGTTTATTCTACTTGATCTCTTTTAAAACATTTATAATACAGTTTTAATACATATTACAAAGAACAATTTATTATTCGCATATAATACAAGTTTTGTTGATGGATAATACACTTATAATACAATGTGTCAATTTCTTAACAAACAAGCATAATATATTTAAAAAAAAACAATTATAATTCATATATATTGCATACATAATATATATTACAAATTTAACATAGTATTGATATGTATTGCTATAAATGGTAATAAATAAAAAATATCGCTAAAATCAATAATTATTTAATAAAAGGTATCTATCCAAGTAATTTTTTCTTTTTATTTTTCAAACCCAGTACTTAAAATAATGGATCCGGCCAATACTTCCATGTTGTATAACAATATTACTAATAGGCCTAACCCATCGGTAGCCCCTTAAAATTGACACTAGTTTTCACTTAGACACTCTAACTAGACTTTGTTTATTTTAGACACCTCATCGCATGTCCCGTTGTGTCCTTTTAACACTTTTTGCTGACATGACATAGTGAGTGTGGTACACTCCTTACCAGCGCGTGGAGAGCTTATTTAACCTTTTTTTATTTTTTATTTTTTCTTCTTCTTCCCCATTTTAGCCACCATTTTCTATAACTTAAACTCCTTCCATGGAGAAATGGATCTAATGCTACTACAACACCAAGAGATTTCAAGCTTAAACAATATTTCTTATTTTGTTGTCATTCTTCCTCGTCAAGATATGTTTTGAAAATAATTGAAATTCATTTTTTTAAAAAGTTATAGGAAATTCTTTTAATAGGAAACTCTATGTTTAGATTTGAAGATATTATTTTTATTTGAAGTTCCAAGTAAGATGAATTAGTTTTTGCAAAGAGATTATGCTTTCGTAAAATATTTTTTTCCAAATAATTAAATTACTATGAAAGTATTTTGGAGAAAGACAATCTAGATTGAGGAGAGGTTGGGGTTCGGGGGGTGGGGTGGGAGGTGGTGGAGACGATGATTTGAGTGTGGGAGGGGTAGGGAGTTGTGAACTTTGGAGAAGACAATCTAGCAGGGGAGGGGTTGAGGATCCGGGGTTGGGGGTGGTGGAGAAGAGGACTATTCAAGTGGTTAATTTTTATAAAAATTATTTGGATAAAAGTTGCAACTTGTCATTAAGTCATTGGCCTTTTTTTCTACTCAAAATTTATTATTTAAAAATTATTTTTAATACATATGCATGTGTATTTATTTAATTCGTCATTTTGACACGTCATCGGTGAGTGTGTTATACACACCTTGCACATTTGGTTGATTATAAAAAAAAAAGTGTCAAAATAACACACCAAAACATGACATGAGGTGTCTAAAATGAACAAAACTTAGTTAAAGAATCTAAATGAAAGTTAGTATCAACTTTAGGGGGCCGGATTAGGCCTTACTAATAATACTACCTCTCATGGGATTGACCCCATTGGGATTCTCATGATTGAAGTTTGATAAACTTCTCCTCTTTGACCAACAAAAAAAAAAATCACAATGGGAATAAGTCCAAACACTGTTTTGCATTAATGACAACAAAGAAGTTAAGTATTAAGTTATCATTTAACTTAAACAGTATCTATTATTATAACTAGATATGAATGCCCGTGACGTGGAATAGAAATTTTATGTCTCTTCAACTCATTTCTAATTATTCTTATGATTTACACAATCTATAAATAATAATTATCTATGTTCAATATTCAATGTTTATTTTCATTTTCTTATTCTTTCTATCAGTTTAGTTTTTTCCTCTTTATAAATTGTTTTTCTTCATCTTTTTCATCAATCATGTACATAATAATGTCACCATATGGTCTTCATTTTGATAAAGATTATAGATATGTACTTAATAATGTCACCATATGTTCATATGGATGTTCACATTAGTTTAGTACAAGTTCATCAAAATGAATAGCTACAAAACTACAAAATATGACAAACATTAATATATATTTAAAATAAATAGCTACGTACAATTTATTTATTTTATATCATATGGATATAACTACACAATAAATAGCAAAGTTAATTACATATAAATAATCAGAAAAGTTATTACTATTAAATAGGAATGTTATTATTACACACCTAATTGATTATGTCTAGACATGTTTTATGTGATTGGTTCCCATGTTTACCCTCATTAATACTTTCTCTTTCATCAATCTTCCTATATCAGAAAATTTATGTATTTCTCTCCCAAATTTCTTTCAATTTAAGATCTTTTTGATGATTCTAGGAGCATTTTTTGTAATTTGAATTCATTAAATATCTTTTAATTGATTTTTTCCTCGTGTTTATGAAGATCATATTTGTATGCATATATATTGCATCTATTTTTATAGGCTTTCGATTGAAGAATTATTTGTTTCTACATTACAATGGCAATAGTTATAAATAAAAAAAAGTAGTACAAGAGGAACATGAGCAAAAAGAGATTGAAGTTTGTGTGATTGTCGAATTTGTATACAGTAGATTAGTTATATACATAGATACTTGTATTCTAATATTAACACAAGTATCTATGTATATAAATACTTGTATTATAATATCAACACAAGTTGAAATGGTGACTTGTATTCACAAATCACCACTTGTATTCTAATTTTAACACAAGTTGAAATGATGATTTGTGAATACAAGTATATTTGGATACATAAGTAGTCTATCGAATTTGAAAGGTTGATTAAGCAATACAAGTATAATTGGATGCATTAATACTATATTTTTATAAACAAATACATGAGTTAACTCCAAGCCTCACGTATTATAGGAAAAACTTGACCAAAAAGAGATTGCCATTTGTTGGCCTTTTCATGTTTTTTATACAATCAAATACTTGCACACTTTGATACCTACACATTCTATTATTTTCTTTTTTTTTTGTTTTTGAGTTGTCAAATGTATCCATCTTTTGTTTAACAAGAATGTATTCATATTTATACTATATTAGTGAATTCATTTTTTGTTTAACAACAATGTGTTCATTTTTCAAATTATCATGTTCATATACTAAAGTGTTATACTTTATCTTGTTTAATATATTAATACATTAAGTTTTTACAAATACTTGTATCCTTAATATATTAATACTTTAAATATTATATATAAAGATACCAATTTGAATTTGTACAATTAATAAATTTTTCTTATTTAGTTCATTGTAATTAAATGTATAAATAGAAAAATAAAAAACATATACAATAATACAGCTAGAAAAAGACATAAATTATAGTCATTTTTTATAAATACCATACTTATAGCTATTGAACTTTAATAACTCTATAAATATAGTCATTTTTGTAAGTTTGGGCAAAAATTAATTAATAAATCATCCCATCTTAAAATCTCATATTTTCTTCATTACATTACATTATATGTAGAGAGCAGAGAAAAGGGAGAAAATTAGAAAGTAAAATCTGAGTCTCAATTAAAAAAAATAGAGGATTTCGGAGGGATATTAATGGATTTTTCTCAATATGCAGACTCTCATAGTCCAAAATTTGGATATATTACCCTTTAACTTTTGATTTTCTATGGTGAATGTGTGTTGATTTATTAGTGTAACGTGCCATCTTACACGCACGCATATGTGCACTTATTTTGAAAAATAAAGTTGGAACATACGGAGTTTATGCACAACTCTAGCCGTTGTTGGAAACTAAAGAGATGACAACATTTATGTATATCAAAACAAAGGTACATACATTAGTTATTATCAACGTAACGGGCTATAATTTTATATGTAGAAATCTACATTTTAAACTTTGAGTGTGCACCTCATTCTTAGTAGAAGTTTTGCATATGACCATCACGAAGAAGAAGAAGAAGAAGAACATACAATTAATGGGGCCCTCGTCTTTTAAGAAACTAATGAAGAACCACTCCACCTCATTTTGTTTGTAAGCATCTGTCAATTCATAAAACTTCTCCGCATATTGAAAGTGATGCAAAACATTAATGTAACACAACTAATTTCTATCATAATATCCCCACAGTACAATAAAAACATGAAAGGATGAATTTTATTATGAGTGTTGATTTTTTAAAAAGCAGAGTAAAATTTCATATTACTTCTGGTCAGTAGTATGCAATTTCACATAAATATTATCAATATTTGAGCATGATTTTTTCTTCACTACCTTGGGAGGACTGTAAAATCGCTAATTTAATTTTTTTTCTCCTGGTCATGATACCTAGAACCCTGTATGAGTACATGTGTTCGCTAGAAAAAGGAAAAAGCTCTCATTTTGCATGATCTTTCTCCTATAACTGAAATCTCCATCAGAAGTACACATATTCCCAAGACCACAAAAACAAAAGATAATTATGATATCGAGAAAAATTGAATAAAAGTATTCTAATCTTTTTCCTTAAGATGTTGGTACAAAGAGAATAAAACGCGAAGAGAAAAAAAAAAAAACCAAAAATTCGATGCAAACCTAAAACAATGAAGTATCTAATAAGCAACAAATTTTGTATCAAAATTGTGAACTTCACGTTCAACCGCATGCAAAACTAACACAGTGAAGATAATCAGATGCAAAATGCTCTAGCGACGCGAAAACACGTGTTCTCCAAAACATACACTCATCTTAAAAAAAAGGTATTAACTGACTAAAGCTAATTTAAAAGACATGAAGCACACATGTTGATACCAAATTTTTAACTCATTCTTCTAATATAGTAGAATATATATACATAAGGATTCAAAAACCATAAGCATTTTCTTCCCTGCTAGTAGGTGAAGGAATATCTTCTGGATCTCTTTTGGGCCTTACCCATCTACCATAAGAATTACACTCTAACCCCTTGTGGGCCAATTGGTACCAACAAGTAGGAATTCTTAACTCATCTACAAGCATATCACATGCCTTGTTCACTAGTGCCACATCCCTTTTAGCATTAGACCTAAATGTTGAACTACTACTCACAAAACCATCTACTAAATGAAGGTATGTCTCAAGCATATGAATCCCTATAAAATTGAACCCCCTTTTAAGATAAGGTGAAGACCTAACATCAAGCTTCAATTCAGCACCAACATGTGTGTAAATCCACTCTAATGTCCCAGTAAGATCGTCGAATTTTTGTAGACTTTCATTCAAAACTATTCCGGGCATTCGAGGGACTAAGTCCTGTTTCACTGTAACACGTAAAATTTTGACTCCCATTTGATAAAGCTCATCGCGAAATGCAATATTCCCAACTCTTGGGGCTGCAAATGAAATAACACTAATTGGAAGTTTTGGAAAATTTGCTGCTGATTCATAAGCATTTAGTAGAGCAAGTGCACCCCCTAGGCTATGTCCTGTTATTGTGAGGCTAACTTGTTCAGCACTTTTTGTTTTGTAAAAATCTACCAATGTTTTCAATTCTTTCATGACTTGTTCTGAGGCACTTGATTTGTTGTATCTAGTTGAATCACACTTAGATGTATAAATACTAAGAAAACCATGTTCTACCTTTGAGTCCATATGTCCAATTGACTCTAATTTCCTCTGCATATTTTCATACCATTCTGAAGGTGTCACTGTGCCTCTCCATGCCACAACAATATCTCTCCTCCCAATTCGTCGTGATTCTTTATCATCACTAACTGCCACAAAACCAATCCAATTTGAATCTTTGCTCCATGTGTATGTCAATTTTGATCTTTCAAGCCATTGGGGCATATCTATTTGTGACATAGCATAGATGTACTTTGTAACTTTGTAGCCACTCTTGTTAAGTCCTGACTTATCAAACAATTTATGACTATTGTACATGCAACTTCCACAATACTCAGAGAATGAGTCAATATCTAATGCATCATAAGTTGCTTGAGCAAATTCACCATATTTTACAATTTCTCGACGAAGCAAAGGGTGGAGTGGATCAAGCAGTCCTTCCCATTCATGAACACCATGAATGTCGCGCCATCGATCCGATATGTCCTCCTTAGGCGACATGGTAGGTGTGTTGGCCTTGTCTTCATGAATATTGTTCCAATTAGAATGAGTACTAGGAGGAGGATCATTCTTTTGAATGTTTAAAAGGTTTGACAATTTTTCACCAAGCCTATTTGATTTCTTTGAGGTTTTAACAACATCTTGGTAGGCATAGACCATGGGAACCCTATTTTTAGTTAGGTCAAGGTTGTGATGGTGGAGATGTGTGACGAGGGGGAGGTGGATTGCATTCATGGTGGCTTGAAAAAATATGGAGAAGTTGTAAATGAGAATTTGAGTTGGAACTTGAATTTTACTATAATATTTAAATGATGTGGGGTGGTTGGAAATTGTCAAATTAATAAAGAAAAAGAGGATTTCAATATTCAAAAACAAGCAGCCATTTGGACGTATATTATTTGATTAAAAATGGTCCAACATAAATATCACGCGTTAGGCAAGAAAAAGGAATCTTTCAGTATTAAGAAACAACCCATGAAGTATCCAGCAGGAATTGGTTCAATACATAATATTTTAAATGACCATATATATGGTATTTATTAGTGTAGTATAAAATATCGAGTGCGACTATGTTTTTATGTAATATTACAATTCACTCATTTATTTTTATACTTGCATTTGTACTTCCTTTTCTTACAATATATTAGGTAGATCAAAATTTTGCTTATATGGATTTATATTACACATTTGACTTTTTTTTAATTTCTATGTGTGTATTTTTTAATATATATTGTAACAATCCTCCGTAAACTCAACCCAATCATTTGAAACAATAACGTGGGAATACCCCTAAGAACTGAAAGTCACCATACCAAAATATAAATCCAACTGGGGATGCAATCCCGAAAATTAAGCATTCTGAATCAAAAGTCTGTATCCGAACAAGTGGACAAGAAAATATAGAGAAATCCCTAGAAGCTTGAAAGATGAAGCTCACCCTTGGATTCGATTGAGAGTTTTTGGGGTTAGTCTGACTGTCCTCATTCAAGTTTGTAGGCGTGCGAATAAGAGGGTAGTAGGCGATTTTTTATGAATTGAATGGGACTTCAGCTTCGACAATCGTATCTAGTATCTCTCAACTAAGGTATCGGCCGTTGGAAGATTCGTTGCACTCAATAAAAAAAGAAGCAAGTGCAGTATCAGTACAAAAACCATTATCAACTGGTAGGATCAGGCGGCCAGTCCAACATACGCATATAAGTAATTCATAACTAAATAGAATCACAAGGAAATATACAATTTAGCAACAAACATTAGTCACATGACATGAAAACCACAAAAGGAATTAACCAATGCATGACATGTCGCACACGATCATAATGCAAGTATCGATCCTCTCATGGAACCTCAAACCAAACTATAGTATCATACCAGGCATGGTATTCGAGCCAACCGTATATAATCATATCAGGCGTGCTATCCGAGTCAATCAACAATATTTTGTATCAGCATGATACCTGAGTCAACTGACAAGCACAACAAGCATGCATAAATACATTACACCACAACATGAATCAACCCACAACACAATGAACAAGACTACTTGAGCCCACAAGTTACAATTCCAAGTTCATTCCATATGCTTCCTATCACACATTACACAACATGACTCTTCAAGTAATAAACATGTAAATACACATATCCTCGGAGCATATAACTATCATCTACCTCGAATCAAGCCCTTTGAAAACTCTAAATAGCAAAGTTTCCCCCTTGCAAAGTGCCTTGACTTGTTCTTGATCCAAAATAAACAATATAACATTCAATCAATAACAAATAACCTATTAATTTACCCGGATTGCTAACAAATCCCAACCCCTCCCAAAATGAGATCATCTTCCCCAACTAATTAGGGATCCTTCCCACCATGAATTCATGCTCAAAAGATTTCTCTAATTTAAACCACCTAGTTTTTAAGGCTTAAGAAACATTTAACAAGATTGGGGAGTTGAATTCTTACCTTAACCGGTGATTTTCGTGAAAAAACAGATGCATGTTGTCCAAATTCATCCCTCCTTACTTTAAGAACTCAACTTGTAGAACATAGGAGTTTTGGACAGTTTTCTGCATAAAATCATGATTCTCTTGCTATAGCAACTTTAGCCTCGCTATAGCGACGCCGCTATAGTAGCAACTTACTATAGCAGTCTGAGCAACGCTATAACGAGAAGTTGTCCTCTGTAGCGAGGTCGACAAATTTCCTGCGGCTTAACATAAAAAAAATAAGCCTTTTTTACAACACAAACTCCTTGACGTCCTAACTCATATTTTCACGCCAAGATAAACTTCATGAATTTTACTTACCCGAATTCTATTTTGAAAGGCCTTATGAATTTCTTAATGTTTTGGCTATAATTATACATCACTCAAATCTAAATAAAAGACCAAATCCTTTCTCAGATAGCCCTAGACATCACCTAGCCCAGATCCCATATAAGGCTAGCTTAGCCAAGAAAATATTAAATTACTATCCGAAAAGTTTTCTTGCCAAAATTCCTTCCCTATGGACTTATTCTTAATAACTGGGTCAAGTCCTTACAGTTATATTCTGGTATTTTTATGATTTAACAAACTATAGAGAAGCAGGACAAGTCAATGGAAGACAGTCGTAAAGCTACAGAAACTGCAACGGTAGGTGGGCACGACAACAGAGGTGCAACATGGGCAGAAGTCATCGACCAATGACATGCTATTAGGTTGTTTTGTCTCTCGTATACATTAGATACATTGATAAGAAACAACCTAGTTTTTGCAATCAAGTTTATTCACGAAGCAAAAATAGTCATTTCAGAGAAGAACATAGCTCATACTCAACAACGGACTTGATCGGGTGTTGCAGCATCTTAAGTTGTTCTTTGAGTTTAGTGTCTTGTGCTCTTATATTGTAGATATATTCCTAAGTTATAAAGGATAATAGACCGCATCAGTTCTTTCATTGTGATTTAAGTCATTGGCTAGAGTTCGTCGTCTTATAGTCGGTAAAGTCTATGTTAACTAGATATAATTGATATAGTGGGCAATAAAGTTATTGCTTCGAGTCTTGTAATAGAAGTGTTACAAGGTGGGTAGAGACGTAGAGTTAAGAGTTTAATATAAGTCATCAGATAAAACTAAAGATTGAGTTACTTGTTTTTGTACAATTACATCATCAAAAATTGCGCAAACAAGTTAATATAAGTCAAATTTATACTTAAAACCAGTTTAAAATATTGAGAAATTACACAAAGAACTATATAAATAATAGAAGTGCTTGGACGTTTCAAAAATCGAACTATTTTAGATGAATTTCAATATTTCATTCCATCAATATAAAAAGACATATATAACTAGGAATTATTAGAAGATAATTAATAAATAAATAAAATTTTAATCAGGGACGATTTTGAGGTGGATCACCTTTTTTACATGGAAACAAATCATTAAAATTTAGTAATATACTCCTTTGATTTCCTTCAACTTGTTCACTTTGTAATTTTGTATTTTCCTTCAGAAATTATTGCTCAAGTGTTTATTTTACTAAATTTTAGTTATTAATAGTACTTTAAATTTTGATTTACTATTAATATTCCAATTAGTTTGATAAATGACTAATTGGTGATAAGGATATAATTTTAGAAAAAATAAATAGTAAAAGGGAAAAAAATATTTCATATATACTTGAAAAATAAAAAGGAAGGGAGGAATTACTAAATTTATTCAGATTCCAAGAAATCAGTAAAATCAATATTAAATCCGAAAACTGTATGCATATATTCTCTTCATATCCACGTGTGTGTAATTAAATTGGAAAACGAAATACGTTATACTTTAGTCCTCTGTATTCAATATATTAAAAATAATTATTTATTTAATTTATTTTATTTTGAAAATTAAGAGATAAATTATTATTTACATCTATTTATTCTTGTTATTAAATATTATTTATTTTTTAATATTTAGTTAACTTATAATCAATAAGATATTACTCCTCTATTTTTTTTAAAGAAGTATAACAACTCAATAAGTAAAGATGGACGGAGGAAATAATAAAGTGGAAAATAAACGTGTTAAGCCGAAATCAGTTAATAGTGTTGTTGATGTTGTGACTTGTGGTGCTGCTGCTTTAATCAAACGTTGACAGGGCAACAATGACTTCTGCACTTTGTTGGGCTTATCTAATAGCGCGGCCGATTTATTTAGAAACTGTTCGATTTGAGGTGTGAATGTGAAATAAGAAAAGATATTTTTTAGATTGAATCAAAAAGGTATTTTTTGGTTCAACCTTTCGTCGTACCTTTTTACTGTCGATAAATTAATTAGAGGTCATGCCATAGATTTTATTTTATATTATATTGAAGATAGTAGAAATTTGGAAGTCTTTTATTCTTCTTCGTGCATTATTTTCAAATAAAATTAAGTGTAGTGTGATTTGTTTTGTTTGTTGAGTTCAACGGAGTTTGGAGTCTATAATTTGTATTGTCATTTTTATAAAAATGTTTTCTATTCTATTTTAGGATGAAGCAACCTAATATTGAGTTTGAAAGTAATTAGAGCGTCATACAGAAGCTTATAATTACAAATCATGACATTGATAAATCAAATAACAAATAAAACTATACTAAGAAACATAAAATTATTATATAATTTGGTCAATTGATCTACATATGAAAAACTAATATAATAGAAAATATTAAAATTATTGAAAAAAACTTCTTTAACGACTATATCGTGGATGCTATTGTTGTTTGCTATAGATCTCCAAACTTCTTTCCTATAAAGAAAAAAAAAGAATTGGGATCCAGTCCAGTAAATTTACATCCAGTATATATCAATAGGGCTTTCAGATTTTGACATGTATCCCACTATAATTCAATGGATAGGATCTATAGTCTTAATCCTGGTTGGTCTCCTTTTTCTTTAGTTTCCCATCAAGAATCCATATACTAGCTCCATTCTCTCCTTAACCTTCGTGCGCGCATGCATATATATATATACACTTTTGAGATGATTGTAATGATGTAACAATTTGTTTATATCCCGTAAAAAATAGTTTAATTGAATTTCTCAAAATAATTTAAAGGTATATGAGTTTAATAAATTATGAAGAAAATAAATTACAATAATAACAAGATATAATATAAAATCTAGAAGATAATCAAAACGTGTATTAGATCTTGAGGATCCAATTTTAATGGCTTAAGTACAGTGTGTTTGATAAGATTTGAATTAGCATAAAACAATTTGTAAATCAAAGATTTTTCTCCCCTAACAGAGGCGAGGGTCAAATGATATAATCATATTGACCAGCACTTTCACATTTTTTTTTATCATATTGACATGACTTTGCTTATAGTTTTTAAGTATTTAAATTTTAAATTTTAAAAATATCGAATTAATTTAATTTAATTTAATTTTAAAAACTAATTAAATTGACACTCAAAAATGAAACGTGACTACTTTTTTAAAGAGAACCAATAATTGTTAGATCTCGAAAATAAATAGTATCTCAAGGTGGAAAGAGAGGAAAACGAGAAAAGAAAATTAACTAGGGTTAATACTAAACAGAAGAATCTGTATATGGAGCTAGTATTAAGACTATAGATCCTATCCATTAAAATTATAGTATGACACGTGTCAAAATCTGAAAGCCCTATTGATATATACTGGAGGAAAATTTATTGGACTGGATTCCAATCCAAAAAAAAACAAATATGAAGAAAATAATGTTTTCCTTTAAAAAAAAAAAAAAAAAAAACCAATTATGATAATGCTTAAAGTTCAAATATGATAAGAAATCATGGCAAAATCCTAACACCCAAAACTTTAGCAATGATGAGGAGGTTATAATTCCTCAAGGATACCCAAACGATTTGGGGGCTCACAATATAATTTTCTGGTCCTTTTATATTTTTTATTTACTGGATTGAACACAAAATACGAACAAATTTAAGAAATTATAATATCTTGTTCTATGTTCATTTTATGTTCTTCTCGTGTTGTCCTGTGAGGTAATATATATTGTTATTCTGCACGATCTAGTAATTTACTCTATATTCGTCTATGAGTGAAATAGGTTGCCTAACGTATTCCAATAAAATAGTAAGAGCAATAAATAAAGAACACAATATTTTTACGTGAAAAACACTTTAATCAAAAGGTGTAAAAAATCACGACATGTAACTTATAGGATTTAACTCCAACTTCACCAAATCACTGAGCCTAAACAGTTTAAGATTACAAACTCTGTAACCTAATGAACTAGCTCTAATTCCTAAACTTCAAACTATGGATTTAGATTACAACTCATGCAATCCTAGGAACTGACTCTAATTCCTAAACTTTAAGTTATGAATTCAGATTGCAAATTACAACTTTTGCAATCTTAGAAACTTACTCTAAATCCTAAACTTCAACACAAACCTCCAAAGATATTTGTTCCCAACTCTTCGAGTTATCCTAACTTGAAGACAACACTCCTAATTCAGTTTATAACTCACTGAACTGATATTACATCAAGACTCAATCACAAAGAAAAACTCCTAACACATAAACTCTGTAAAAGGCTCAAGCTCTTCGATGTGTTCTTTCAATCTGCTGATAGCGCTTGGGAAGTCAATTTTCCAATTGCCTTTTTTGCTTTGTAAGTGCATAAATATTCTAGATGACTTCGCCTTTATTTATAGATTGTTGCCTGCCGTGTTGTACTTCACTTGGGCTTCTAAAGTCCTAATTCTTCTAGGATGCATCTTCTTGTGTTTTTTGAATTCTATTTTGAGTTGGACTTCTCATTTGAGTTGAACTCCTTCTACCATTTGGATTCCTTCTTTTGTAGGATTCTAGCACTTCCATTCTCACTTCTTTATTATTTTAGACTCCTTCAAATCAAACCACTTGATTCTTTTATGTTGTTGTTAAACTCCAACTCTTCACTTTAGCAGTCACTTGAAGAGTTCTACTTTAAGTGAGACTTCTTCTTCAATTCAAAGTCATTGTTCTTTCTCTTTAATTCACACAATGTTTATTTCCTTGAGATTTATCACGAAATTAATACTATTCATTTATTAATTTCTACACACTTGTCTTTATTCATTTTAAAACTTTACCCCGAATTTAAGTGCTCGTGATAGTGTATCTTTTTACCATGTTGACTTACATATTTCATGTTTCTTTGTAAATCATCAAAACTGAATAAATCCCAATGAATTTACCATTTTTGATGATGAAAAACCTTTTGTCTTTGTGCATTCAAATAACTTTACCTTTAGTTTGAAGCATGAAATACTAGAATGAAAAAGGTTAGTCAATAGGTTTTAAACATTGCACAATTCTTATCTTCCCCCTTTTGGCGTCATTGAAAAGCTTGTCAATCCTATAACATACTAGATAGAGTGATTAGTTGAACTATTCATGACCACTAAGGCTATCACCAAGACAATATGACAACGACTTCATGCAACATAATAATGTATTATTGAAAATCAAGAACATGAGTCATTAAAATAAAGATAACTATTCCATTAAACTGTCATATAATGTTCTATATAAGATCAATGCTATATTGAATGAAGCAACAACAATTGAGTACTAATAAGAAAAACACTAGATAGGAGTAGAATAATGTTAGAGGCCCCAAGATTGGAAAGGGAAAAACTGATGGAAAGTGTGGCATTAATTGTGTCAACCGACGAATAATTCCAATATTTTCAGCCCTTTCTTTATTGAGATTAGTTTGTACAACTTTAATTATAGCCTGAAGGACTTTTTTTCCTCATAAGCTGCAAGAGCAACCTCTAGTTCAACAATCTTATTGGTAAAGACATTACTTCAACCTTTGCATTTGCGTATCGATTTTTCTCACGAAGCATGTAGATCATCATGGTTAATCTATTAGGAACATTTTTTTCTCTTTTTTCCTTTTTTAATTGTTTGGAGTGTATGATTGAACTAGAATTGAGTATTCCTCAAAAATCACAACAAAGATCATGTCCTTTATTTTTATTTTTATATATTTTGAAAAATAATCTCACTTCCTTCCCCTTTACACATGCACTATATCTTCTTTTTCATCTCTAAATGATGCATTTCCCCTTTTTATGAAGTGAGTAAAATAAACGTTTATTTGTCTTCAGTCATATACCTTAAGCAAGTAATATCTATAAATTAATTAATATCGCTTGCTTCATTTCACATTCACCTATAAAACAACTTAAGGATTAGTTTTAGAAACCCAAACAAGTCTGAGTAATTTTTTATGGCCAAAAGGGTGAATCAGATTTATTCTCGTCCATCTAGACAACAAGTTAGCAAACAAAACCAGTTGTCTTGTGATTCCCATTATCATGGCTCTGGTGGTCATATTACTTCCATGTCTGATCAAATTTCTCCTCTTCCATATATGCCAAATGATGAAAGCAGGTGTAACTTTACATAAAGATTTAAATTTAATAACACATTTTGCTTTCCACCAAACCTCTATAGCTTGTTTGACTTTTACAAAATGCCCTTGAATCCTAGAGCATCTGCAAAGAACCTCCAAACTCTATTAGAGTCAGTGTAGTTTATTAACAAATGAGCAAATGACTCCTGCACATTATTATTGCAACAACAATGTACAATGTACATAGTCTATGATTCTCATTCTGACCAACACTTCTCCAATGAGGATTCTCTTATGCCAAACTCTCCACATCAAGAATGAGACTTTGAATGGAACCCTTTTCCCCTAAATTTTCATGATTTCTTTATTAGACTCTTTCCTTTGTCTAACTAGATCCAAGCATTATTTACGGTTAACTTCCTAGACCCTGTGCGCATCCACCATGATTTGTCTTAACTATCCATGATCTGTATATATATATATATATATTGAACAGCCTCAACTTTGAAGCTCTTATTTAGCAAGCCATCATTCTACCCATTCTTAATTCTAAGTTGTTTCACCTCCTCTAACTGTCCTTGACAATGATTAATAGGAAAAATAAAGTGTAATGTTCCTAATTGAGT
Organism: Solanum stenotomum; assembly: GCF_019186545.1. Lineage (NCBI taxonomy): Eukaryota > Viridiplantae > Streptophyta > Magnoliopsida > Solanales > Solanaceae > Solanum > Solanum stenotomum. The sequence continues at coordinate 24,317,843 of NC_064291.1, forward strand.
CCACTCGTCAAATCAGGCACTGGCATACACCCCCCCCCCCCCTAGGATCACATCAAAGCTCTTGATCAAAGAAGTGCCTTGCATGCCGCATAAGCTTTCAAACCTAAGACACTCCACTCCATTCAACCTCATGTGATCTAATTCTTTTACAATACTCATTTCANCACATCAAAGCTCTTGATCAAAGAAGTGCCTTGCATGCCGCATAAGCTTTCAAACCTAAGACACTCCACTCCATTCAACCTCATGTGGTCTAATTCGTTTACAATACTCATTTCATATAAAATTAGATCACAGAGTATTAGTGGTCCTATAATTCCACCATAACTTGACAAATAAAGCCTTAGAGACATCAAATAAAGATTTGAAACCTAGTTCCCCTTCCTCCTTTGACATACGTATGTCATTCCAGGAGCCCAATGTTTGGTTTTGCCTTCTTCTTTAAAATTTCATAGAAACATTACAAAAATTCTATGAATATCTTGAGTAACCCATTTAGGAGGGCATATAGCAAAATAGAAAATAAATAGAAATACTCTAAAGCAATTTACCCTTCCACACATGTAATTTGTTCTGAATTTTCTTTATGAGTTCTGCAAAGTGAACTTTCTTCTTCTTAGCATGTCCAATGAGGCAACCTAAATACTTCAATTGACCTATCAAAAAATTATGGTGTTCTTCACTTCATGAACAATAGCATGAACAATTACAGAGTACATATAGCAAAAACTCTCTCCCTCATTAATCATATGTCCAGATTGATTTTCATAATGATTCAACACTTCCATAATAAGCTAAAGAGACTTCTTGTCTGTTAAAGCAAATATAATTGTATCACCTGCATATGCAAGATGATTCAATTGATCACTCCATTTAGAAAAATCATAAATTTTAAATTCATGTATAAAGAATAGGTGATTTAAATCCCTTGAAAGGACTTCAACAGACAATATAAAAAGACAGGGAATAGTGGATCTCCTTGTTTCACTCCCTAGTAGAGTGAAAAAGATTTATAGCTTGCCCATTAAGTGATACAGAGTACCAGTTATTAGCTACAATTCTCCAAATCATGTCCTGAAATTTATCAGGTTTTCCTCTCTTCTTAATATTAGTGATTATTTTCATAGCTAAGAGAACATTATCAGTGATGCTCCCTCCCTTAACAAATTCAGATTGATTAGTGGAAGTCAATCTATTGAGAAAATCTTCCAGACTATTATGTATGATTCTGAAAATAATCTTGTTAATAAAATTACTCAGACTAATTAGACTTAAGTCAGAGAAAGTTTGAACCACCTCTTTCTTAGGTAAAAGGACCAGATTGGTGTGAGTAATACATTTGGGTAGAGTAGATCCCCGAATAAAACCCTGCACCACATTAATAAGGTAGACCCTACTATATCCCATCAAGGTTGGTAGAAGTAGCCAGTAAATCCATCTGGTCCACAAGAGCTATCAGGATTTAATTCAATAGTGACTCTTCTAACATCATCTTCACTTGGTACAACATTCATTGCAACATTATCAATTTCTAAAATCTGAGGGTCAATGTACTGCAGCAAAGTCAGATCTACCTTCTGAAAATTGCTCCTTATAGAAATTAACAGTCTTCCTTGCAATATCAGCATCACCTTCTGCCCATGAACCATACTCCTTATAAATTATTTTTAAAGATAGCCTTTTTATCCTCCCATTGACTAAGTTGTGAAAGAACTTGGTGTTCCTATCCCCTTCTTTAAACCACTGAATACTTTCCTTTTGTCTCCAACGCTCTTTTTCATAGTGAAGGTAGAATTTTAATTTTGCATGTGCTTCTTGTGATACTGCTTTATTGATAGCAGAAAGGAATTGCTCAAACAATTACTATTTTACCCTCACCACCTCTTCCCTGATTGCAAGCTGCTTAAAAATGTCTCTAAATTATTCTTTTCTCTATTTAGATAGTTCAATCTTGGTCTTCTTCTTCTTGATCTTCAATTGAACAAAAACATCTTCAACATCAGCTAGCCAATTTTGTTTGACAACCTCTTTAAAGTTTTCTTTTTCTACCCAAAACTTCAAAAAAATTGAAAGGTTTATGAATAGCTCAAACTTAGGGTACATCATCCTTTAAGTATAGCTCAAACTTAGGATACATCCTTATATTGTAATTGTGAACAAAATAGGTCCTTCAACTGTCCAAACTTTACCATAAACATCCTTCTGTTAACTTTTGTTAAAAAAACTAACAGTTGAACTAAAAATATGTGCCAAGCATGTGATTTTCCCAAATCTCCCTATTTTGTCGGATTGATTTCCTCTCAATTCCCCACCCGATCATCTTCCTTATAAATGAGAGCTAAACCATGGTTAGTTTCTTTAACTTGTCTTTCCTCACCTCAACTGATTTGGTGCTGATTTAGTGTATTTTTGTTACCAGTTTTTCAGCTGTTTTTTTTTTTTTCTGCTAGTTGGCAATGAGAAAAAGACACCCATAGGCAAATAATTTGGCCTTTCTGTATTTCCAACTTGAAGACAAGGCAACTGAGTATACTGAATAACAAAACTATAGGTTTCTTAAAAATATTCCACAACAACTTTCATTGTACCTCTTTGATCAACCGGGAAATTACCCATACAAATAAAATACAAGGATTAGAACGATGAGTTTATCCCACATATAGACAATAAAACTTTAAAGATCAGAAGTTGCTAAATTTACTTTAGAAGGCAATGAAACATGAAAATCGATATGCAATATTCCTGCAATCCCTTTCAAACCTTTTATCAAATAGGTAAGGGACATTTTGCATTGTCATAGCAGATCTTAATCATGGTTATTTCTACTTGCCCTTTGCAAATACGATAGTTCTTTCAGGACGATAAAGACAGACAAGAATAAAAACTAGTATCCTAACCTTTCATAAAATACACAACTCTTTCTATTGGAACAAATTATTTTTCTGGCAAAAGCATGAAAAAAAGTCCAACTATTGTGTCCTAAACGATGAAGACGATCCATGAGATTTGAAGGGAGTCACGTGCTTGCCATTTTTCTAAAAAAAATTCAGCTGTTAGTTTTTTTAACATAAGTTAATAGAAAGATGTTTGTCGTAAAATTTTGGATAGTTAAAGGATGTTTTTTGTTCACAACAATAGCATAAGGATGTAGCCTAAGTTTGAGCTATACTTCAGGGATGATTTTAGCCCAAAACTCACCTGATTACCAGCACCACGGGATAAAAGTAGAGGAGCATGATCTGATCTTTTTCTGGCTAGATGTTGTAACCTCATGCAGTAATACAAATCTAATAACCCCTATTTAACCATCACTCTATCCAACCTTTTGAAAGTGCAATCTCATCAACCCTACCATTACACTAAGTGAATGGGCTTCCAGAACAGTTAATATTAAATAACTCACAAAAATTTAAGCAGAAGGTAAAATCCTCATATTCTGATGGATAGACAAGTAGACCACCTATTTTTTCCTCCTACCCCATAATAACATGGAAATCACCACCAACTATGTAAGGCAATGAAAATTGAAACTTAGGAAGTAAAGATCATCACATAGCCTCAATCTCTCCCTAATAGAACATTTGACATAAACCACAGTTGGTAAAATTTGATTCTCATCCTCTAATGTAAGTTGCACTTTCAATTGTTGATCAGAATGAGAGATAATCCCCACATGAATATGCTCATTAACAAAAATTCAAATCTGACTATTTGAATTGTAATTCACATATTGCATTTTCAGGTTGCTTTATATCTATGGATTTGTCTAGTGTCTTAAAATGGTTCCATCAAAGCAATTAAAGAAAAGTATGATGTATGTGCAATATTTGCACTCTATGAAAGGCATGTTGTGTGGCAATAGACCTAATATTCCAAAATAGGCTTTATAGGTCATTTTGATATAACTTTAACCCCCTTTTTTCTTGGATCCTTGTTGGTTGTATTTTGCTGGTAGCATCCCTTTTTGTTTTACCTTTTCTGTTGTATACACCTCTAGATGATAAACCAGCTGCTTTTCTGATCAACTCTACACTGTTCTCATTATATCCTTCTCCTCTTATTCTCTACCAACTCTAACTTTAGTATTTCATTTGTTGTAGGAATACTTTGATCTATTTGATGAGAGACCAATTCATATAACCTCTGCATGGGTGTTGTTCTCTGTACCTCTAACAGCATTGGTACCACTGCCCTTGTATTTGGTTCATCTTCAACTTGCAAACTCTGATTTTATGCACCCTCAAGAAGGAGGCTATGTTTCAATTTGTAGTGGTTCATGGTATGATGCATTTTCCAGATCTTTCCACAGTACTATATCCTTGTTCTGCTCCTCATGCATAACTATTGATGAACTCCCGTTATCATGTTGTGTCACCCTGTGCTTTAGTTGATTCATTACCTAGTGCTTCAGTCCTAGTAACAACCTCAAGTTAATTATTAGTCCTAGTAATAATCTCAAGTTGTTGCTGGTTTTCTCTATGTGTTCAACATAAATTAGGTCCAAATCTAATTTAGTTGTATTCTCCATAAGAACTTCATCTACTGTTTCCCAAAGGCAGATTGTTAGTTGTCCCTCCTTTCTCATGTTGTAATCCTTTTACCCAGTCCCTAGTAGCTGTAGCAAGTTTAGGATTCTCTTCCCTAAGAGCTTTTTCATGTGTCCTATTTATCTCTGTTGTTCCCTTTTCATCTTCATTACTGCTAATTCTGTTAGACCTACTATCATTGGATACTTCAATTGATTCTCTAGCAATGTGTGCAGGTACTTCCTTTTTTTGTCTGCAATTCCATTATTTAATGCAGCAAAGGATTTTTCCATAGTACTAGCTTTCCCATGATTATTGCCACTCTCTTTAGTATCTTGTCTTGAAAATAATTTACTAGTGGGATGCCATGCCACCTTTTGAGAAATCTATCTGATAATCGAACCCTCGTCAAGGTTCCTGTTAGCCTTTTCATCCTCTTGTTTTCCTTTGTCATACTCTGATTTCAGGATGTAAAATGATCCTACAACCTTCCTCATTATGCCCCTGCAACCTACATTCTTTGTAATATTTTGATTGCATATCATATTGAATCTTAACTTGTTCCACCCTGGAAATCTGTGTATTCTCATTACCAACTTCCAATTCCACAAACTTTGGAAAGGCTGAGAGTAAATCAACTTGTACCTTGACCCTGATGCAACTAGGTCGTGTTTTATTAATAGTGGTCATGCCTAAGTGAAGTGAAGGGGTTTTCCTATCGTAGCTAGATGGATTCCTTAACAAACTATGTGAGTTTTAAATCCGGAAAGGAGATCGATCCAAGCCATAATTTACTTAGTTTCTTCATCAACATTGAAATTAGTAGTAGTATAGATAAGAGGCCTCATCAAGTACTAATACCCATCTTAGCCAAAATATAATAATTAGGCTTAGACATCATATTAATGAAATCTTCTTGCCGATTGAATCTCATAAGAATATGTCCATTAGACAACAACCCAATTTTGGCTTAGCCTTTAATATTACACTGTTTGGGAATCCACACCGCTTCCAGTTCCATATGAGAATTTTCTAACATGGGAGATTCTCTATGGTATTCATTCGGTCCAAGTAATTTTAGGAATACCATTATTATAATAGAGCTTTTTAATGGGAATAGGTTCAATATATGATTTGGCTTGAGTTGTTGATGTATAGCCCTTTGAAACATTAGAATATTAATTCAACCAAATGAGCAGCCTCACTCATGTCCAAAACTATAGTACACAAATTTGTAGGCAAACTATGATTACTTGTAGAAATTGTAGAAGGATGTATTAGCTAGTGGTGGAAAGTCAGCTTGTAGCGACCCTAAAATTGGATAGGTGAAACTAGAGCCTAACGTATGAATTTTTAAAGTTTAAGCATAAATTGGAAGTAGTCACTTTTGGAAAAAAAAAAACAGTTCAGAATCTGGAAATTGGCTTAAGTTCAAATCTGGAAATTCTGCCAAGTGGGAAATCAGTGAGTTTTTGGCCAACTTTGAGCAGTCATAACTCCTAGCTCAGGATGATCCAGGAGTAGTTCCAGTTATGTTTGGAAAGCCCTTGGAACGATCTTTCCAACGCCACCAAGTTTGCTCGATTCCGAGTTCGTATGAGTGAGTTATGCCCTTTGAAAGTTGGGCAGTTGGCAAGGAGTCCGTCCGGAAATTTAAGGGGCATTTTCGTAAATATTAATTTTAGTTAAATTAAAAAGTGGGTATATTTTATATTATTTCTAATTTCTATATGGTATTAAAACTAAAAAAAAAAGGTTTGTTTTAATTCATTCTAAAAAAAAAGGGGTTCTCTCTAGAACACCATTGAAGGCAAAGGTCAAGTTGGAGCTAGGGTTTCGAATTGAAGGTTTCTTGCAACAATTTTCGTGGTTTTCTCAATACTAAGGTATGGTGGCTCTTTATCTAAAGCTAGTTTTCGCTTTAGAACCAATTTCAAAGGGTTTTCAAATTCTCAAAAGTTATGAGAAACTTCTATTTCTTACTCTACTCAAGGGTTCTTGCATTAAATGGTTTTAAATGATGGATTGTGATATTGTTGATATTAAATTGATGTATTCAAGTGAAAAATCTCATGAACCCTTGATTTCACAAATTTCTATATTTGACTTACGAAATGGGTTTGTTGATAATGATTGGGTATTGATGAATTTATGCTTAGAATAGATTGTATTGTTGATGTTTATGATTTTCTATATCTATTGATTAATGTTGAGGATGGCTTTGGAGGATGGTAAGTTGATTTAATCTCATATTATTGACATAATTGTTCTTGCTTGGTTTGATCCACTTATGGTGGAGGTGTTTAATTATGGATTGTATTATGAATATGGCCTTGAAGGCATTATCTATTGAATTAAAGTGTTATCAAGTTATGAAGTGTTATAGTACTATGTGAAGGTAAATATGTGAAGGTATTCTTATGGTTATAAGGTGATCTTGTACAAAGTGTTATTGTAGTGTAATTGAAAGTATGTTCTCTTTAAATGTCCATATGTGACGATTGTTGTTGGTAGGTTGAATCCACCTTTGGTGGAAGTGTTATATCTTGTTCTTGTGTGGTATTATTGTGAATTGTAGCCATGAAGGCATTGGGGAAGTTGTTGCATAATGTTGGAATATTGTATTATTGTGAATTGAGGCCATGAAGGGCATTATATGAGTGTTATTGTATTGTTATATTATTATATATGAATGAGGCTATATGTAAAGTCCTATATGAAGCTATATGTAAAGTTTTATGTGAAGCTATATGTGTGAAGGTATGATGTGAATGAGTTTATGTGATCTTGTGATGATCCTATGTAAAGTGGATAGCATTGTGATTTAAAGTATGATTTTTCTTATGATGTATATATGAAATGATGTTGGATTATGAAGTATCCTTAGATGATAATGTTGTGACTTGGTTGGTAGACTAAAGTGTCTCTCCTTGTTACTTAAAGTCTTGAATGCATGAATGTGTGAAGTGGGCTAGAACTAAGAAATGGTGCCCTTTCTATAAATGCTAAAAGAGGAATTCTAGGCCAAGACTTGAATCGGCAAAACTAAGAAATGGTGCCCTTTCATAAGTCTAGCTTTCCTAAGTAAATGTATAACCTTGAAGGATGGGCCTTAGGGCGAAGTTCCCTTCTTGAGTGAGATGATAGACTTAGAGATGGATGGAGCCGGAACGGCATGAAAATCCTTATCTAAGAAAGTCAAATGAGCTATCCTTATGAACCTTGATTGGCCATAACTAAGAAATGGGGCCTTTCTTGGGAAGAGATACTATGAGTTGGTTGAACTAGAAAAGGAACCCTCTCTAGTACATATGTGAATGAAAATACTCTATGGGAAACAAGGCTAGCACCGAGTGGATGTGGTTAGGATGGTGGCCCTACTTGAGTATGAGACTAGGGCACAATGAACATCCTTGGACATCCCCTAAACCATGTGCCTACATGGGTTGATTATTCGTTCTACCTTTGGCAAGTAGAACACCTTCCACGGAGTAGGGTAGACTCCGGATTCCATGCCTAGCTAGTATGGTCTATGTCGGTTATGCCTATTCCCATCATGTGGGATGTGCACTCTAGTTATTGGATAGGTTCTACAAAGTGTAGGTGGTAGTATGGGATGCTATCTACACATTGCACGAGTAGGCCTAGAAGATGCTAAAGTGAGTTCCCTAAGTCTAAATGACTATTAAGTGGAAGTCCCCTAAATGCTAAATGTCTCCTAAAGTGGTGTATTAAAGAATTTTGACTTAGCATGTTATATCGTAATGGTACATTCCTTATCTATGGTAACCCTTAGGAACACTTAGGTGTATATAAAGAGATTGTATGGGCGGTCACTTCATGTTTCACTTAAGTGTGGCTTTGGGTAACTTGAGATAGAGGTCATGAAATGATGAAAAAGCTTACTTGTCAATTATATTCATGTATTGTACATTGGTACTAGTTGAGTATGTCTATTATGTGGGTATTGTCTTATATGTGGATGATGACTTGAAATGTGTCTCTTATAATTGTGATATGAAGGTTTTATCAAAAATGGCATGAAAGCACATATTTCAAATAAATGTCCTTTTTAGCATGTTTTCGCATGGTCATCATACTTAGTACTTAATTGTGCTAATTCCATATTTCTCTATTTTCTACAAGTGTAGGTTCCAGCAAGTGAGCGGGTTTTGTAGTAAACTTGGGATATGAAGTTCTTCCTAGATTTTGTGGTATGTCCTCATATGTCGAGGGCAAGACTTTTCTATTCTAGTTTTATGATAAGATTCTTGTAATAGACTTAATAGACTTCTTTTGATTGTAAAGGGCCGTGTCCCTAGTATGTTTTCACGTTTATGTCTAAGATGCCTAAGAGACTTAGTATTCCGCTTGTGTACTTTTGAATGATGTTTTTAAAAGGTGACCTTTGAGTCTTATGGGATTTTATTTAAAGAGTTTTTAATTCCGCACTATTTTTCATATCTAATGTGATGAATGCTAAGGGCTTGTATGAGACCTCCGAGAGGTCGAATACGCATGTTACGACTTGGGGTGCTCTCGGGTCGTGACACAGCTATATTATGCTTTGTCAGCCGAAGATGGGTGACCAGTGGCCATGGCCATTTTCCACGACAAGATCAGTAGAGAAAGTTTCTTTCCCCAGGTTTCCGACGCTCCAAGTCTATTCTGCTGCTTACTCTTATCGTAAAAAATTTTAAACTCTACGCTTATGTGTTGTACTTCACTTAGCTTGGTTTTCTAGAGTCCTAAATTCTTCTAGGACGCAACATCTTTTGTTTTTTTAATTCCTTCCTTTTGTAGGATTCTAGCACTTCTATCTTAACTTCTTTGTGATTTAAGACTCCTTCTTCAAATCAAACTCCGTGATTTTTTTATGTCGTTGTAGTTGAACTCCAAGTCTTCAATTCTCATTGATTCTTTCTTTTCTCTTCAGTTTACTGATATGTTTATTTCCTTGAGATTTATCAAGAAATTAACACTATCCATTTCTATACACTTGCCTTTATTAAGTACTCGTGACAATATATCTTTGGATCATGTTAATTTTTATTTTATTTTTTCAATCATCAAAACTGCATAAATCCCAACACACACTTACTTTCATTCTCATAAGGTGAATAACTAGACGGGGCAAATCTTATTTAGTTCAAAATACAAAATGGGGTAGGGACAATAACGAGTCATTTGTGTCGCTGGAATATGAAAGAGCAAACTTATTTTTGCACATAAATGAAATTTCTCACAATTTATCTGGAATTTGGCAACACAAGTGCACTTTTTGGAAAATATTCCAACACAACAAGGGGTTACTTTCCTGTGAAATTATAAAATTACTTTGTTACTGCGATTAATTATGTGCAGTAAATTAATTTTTTGGGTCAACAGACATTCATATTGAAGAAAATCAATTGCGGTGCCAGTATTAAGGAATATATCAGAAAAATTTCATTGCTCAAAAGTTAAAAAAATAAAAATAAAGAGAAGAAAATGAAAAATAACATCAATAGAGTGGGACAAAATAGGACAAGACAAATTTTAAAACGAGGTATAACAGGGCAAGTGGGGTCAAAATCTTAATAGATCAAGACTTTTTCAACTCTATTGTCTTCCCTAATGTTATGTTGTATGGTTGGGTTCACATTTTGGTTAAATTATAGGGATCAAGCATTAAATGAAGTTGTATAGCGATAGAAATGTTAGTTTGGTGATTATCTTCAACATTGATAATGTGAAAACTGGAAGCAAAAGAGTGAAATAAAGAATGGACATGGACCTTAGCGAAATGGTGAACAATTATCACCTGAAAATTACAAACAGAGAATGTGGCCAAGTGTGTGTATGTGTGCTGGAGTGAAGCCACTATAATTTTTCAAACTGTCACATACAGTATGTCGCAAAAAATGCTTTTGTGATCGCAGTTTGCCTATTTGAACCCTTATTTTTGCTTTATTCTTTCTCATCCACTGCTTTTAGTTTTGGGCATCGTTGGAAAAGGTTTTGTTATGGAAAAGTTTTATGGTGGTTGAGCACAATCAACATTTAACAATAGTTGTGTGACGGCATCATTTTCTTTTGATAAGTGTGATTGTGAGTCCCTTTTCTTGTTGTCACACTTTTTCTTTCACATTTTCAGTTTCTCAAATTTTAGTCCTTTCTTCATTTGCTTCTTTTTTTTTCTTTGCAAACATTTTTTTCTATTTTTTCTCTGCATCCTTTTTACCAACGTTTTTATAACTCTTTTTTTTAAGTCCTACTACCTCTAAGTGCAAAAAAATAAATAAAATGTACTGATACTATTATTATCTCGTGCTTTTACAAATTCATTTGATTGACTTTTTTTTTCTATTGATTCTTGTAATCCCCCTCCCAGAAAAAAAAATCTATAAAAATTTCATTTCACATCTTAAGACACCAAACATAAAAAAATTCAAAAAGAAAATCATAAATTAATATGATTGGATATAAGCAATAATTATAGGATAGATTCCAGGCAGTAGAGGATTTAACAAATATGGAAAAGAAAAAAGATAATTGGTGTTTAATATCATTAATATATTATTATAAATATTAGGCATTCAGATACATTAAGCGGTAGTAAAATAACAAAAAATATATTTAATAATTAAGAAATGAGTGATTAAGATTGAAACCCCAAAAATAAATTAATAACTCAAATTTAAACAATTAAAATTAAATTATTTATTTTAGTGTAATAAATAAGGTTAGCTAAATTTTAGTAGCTCAATTTTTTGACTACATGAATTTTAATTTATTGTCTAGAATTCAATTTATTTATTTTTTGGTTTCAAATTCTTCAAACTCATCCCAAAAAATTTAATTTAATTTTTTTGATATATCACATTAATTTTTCCTCAAATAAATGAAATAGAGATAAAATAAATATAATAAATATTGTGGGCGACTTTCAAAGTTTCTTTATGATTTTAAAATTAAAATCACGCTAAGAGGTGATAAGCAGAAAAAAATGCCAGTGAGAAAGAAAAGATTAAAATTGAAGGAAAAAAAATAAGAAAATGAAATCTGTGTTGTGAAACTATATAAAACAAGAAGAAGAATAAAGTAGGGAGAAGAGAGAAGACTTCTTATTTCTCTTGAATGATATTTAGGGATTCAGATTTGATTTACAGTGAAGAAAAATCTCTTTATTTATAGGGGAAAACTAACTTGGTCCCCAAGTAGGATTCCTAACTTTTCTGTAACGGACTCTTCATAATAGAGATTCACTATAATACAAATATGTTTATAACACTCCCCCTTAGATGTCTATTTGATAGATTATATGTCTCGTTAAAACCTTACTAGATAAATCTCAATGGAAAAAATATAGTGAAGGAAAAAGAGTACACAAATCTAATAATACACATTATGGATGTCTCATTAAAAAGCTTACAAGAAAAATATGATGGGACAAAACTTTGTGAGGAAAAAATAGTACATCGCGTATTAACTCCCCCTAATGTGAACATCAGTCCAAAAACTTGAATCTTTTCATTCTAAACTTGTGCACCATCTTCTCGAAAGTTGTAGTTGGTAGAGACTGGCAAATAGGTCAACTATAGTAGTACTTGAACAAATCTGTTGCATGCTGATATTACCATTCTTCAGAGCTAATATGTGTAGAAAAACTTTGACGAAATATGCTTCCTTGTATCTCATTTTTATGAATTCTCCTTTCAGGACCAAAGAATTCTGCAAGTTACTCACTTTAACTTCTTTAAGCAAATAATCTATTGCCTTATGAAAACTTTTCAAGAGTTCAATTCAAGTTATTAACTTGCATAACAATACAAAAGATTCTTGATTGATTTAATCCTTATAAGGATTATAAACACGATTTTCAAAAACTTGAATATGCTTCATGCATTCGAATTCATCAGATATTTTCATATCAATTTTCTCAAGTGACAACATTCAATATTAAATGTATGATATCTTCTAGTGTCTAGATTGCAAGTCAAATAAGTTTTAGGCTTACCAAGATGCATCATTTCACTTTTCAATTTTCACTTGATAATTATTTCTACGTCATCATACTTTAATAACGTAAAATTCATATCCGCATAGTCTTTTACGATATTGCGCATTATTATATCAAAGATATCATCAACGATACATCATTTTGTATCGGTTCACAATACGACATAACTTATTGAGATCTCATGATTTCATTATTTTAAGGTAGCTACCCCTATCATGAGGTTTCATGAAGTGGAATGTCATAGGCTCTTTAAGAGCACATTGCCTCCTTATTATGATCATTTTGATTCTTTTTCTCCTCCCCTTTTTTCAAGGATTATTTTATTTATAACCGATCATTATATCATGCTTCATGCACGTCGTAGACTCTATCCTTTAGGACATTCAATAGGAGCATTTGCAACTCTTGATTGCTTCTTATCTCCCCCTTATGTTAGATAATCTAACATACATCTCAATCTATTTAGAAGAATCCATCTTCGTGCATCATAGTATATTCATTAATCTTATACTGCACATCAAAATTATTAGATGGAAAATATTTGCTCCCTGACCATAAATCAATTAAGAGAAAAATTGATCATAATTTATTGGTCTGATGCATACAATTATTTTTGTATGTAATATCGTATTTCATATCAACACATGAAGGTTTATTTTCATAAGCAATGATTTCACTATTTATTTGAGACATTTAATGTCAGATCATCTTGAATATTTATCAATATTATCAAGATAAATTGTCTTGATTACATATTCTGAAAGTTGCACTCTTAACTCAATTATCTTGCACAATAATTTTGTGAATGTCAAATTGCAAGTTTACAACAAACGCACATGTAATTATCTTATAGACGCATCTATTTATCATATCACATGATAGGTGAATGGACCCATATTCACCTTTTATATTTTCCAGAATTTAGTGATTTAGTCCCAACATTAGTTGATCCAATCAACTTGTCATAAGAACAAGAAACAAAAAGAATTCTTGAAGAATCTTCTAGTTCTTCAATGTATGTCCATTACTCAGTATGCACATCTTTGGGATGACCAAATTATTCATGCCAACTAATAAAATTATTAGTACTCCTAAACTCCAAGTTTACTATGTCATGTGCCTTTTGCTTTAGTAAATTTCTAATTTACTATTATATGAGCAAATTTAGATTTACTACTCCGAGAGTAATTTTAAGATTTATTTCTTCTCAAGGTGAGTCGTGATTCCATCACGATAAATACATATTTGTATTGATTAAATTTGTTTTACACTATCACTTTCACTTTAGCATTGAGTTTATTTAATCCCAATCGGTAGATATTAATCATTAAATGCTTGAGATGAAAATTCTACATTGTTATCAAGTTGAATGGACTTAATCTGATTAGCCGAAAATTGTGCCACTAATCATATTATTTGTGCCAATAATTTTACAAACGCCAAGTTACGAGATGACATTAGGCACACATGAGACCATCTAGAAGAGACATCTATTAGGACCATGAAGTATCTAAACAACTCATTAGGTGGGTGAATAGGTCCACAAATATCCCCATGTAAGCGTTCCAAGAACGCAGGGGACTCAATCTCAACTTTCGTTGATGATGGTCTCACAATTAACTTGCCTTGATAACAAGAAATACAAGAAAATTCACCATTTAAAAGAAACTTCAAGTTATTTAATGGATGTCCATTTGAATTTTCTATAATTCATCTCATCATTATAGACTCATGCAAGATGTCCCAGACAATCATGCCAAAGTATGAAAGTATTGGAGTAAACTTCTTATTTACTATAGAATGTGCCAGAATTGTACTAATTATTGTTCAATACAAGCCTGAAGATAAAGCATGAAACTTTTCAATAATACATGTTGTAGACACGTATTTTTGACCGAACTTAAAATTTTACACCATTTTTAGAGCTGAAATATTTTTATAAATTAAATATTTTGACTTTTCTCTTATTTTTATTAAGTTTATTTTAAAAGATTTGAAAACAACAAAAATAGAATCCTTTTTTTTTAAGGTAATTTTTATTTTCAATTGTTTAAAAGAAATAAAATATAACAAAAAAATCTATATTATTTTTGAAATTAAGTTTTTATAAATTAGCTAGTATTATTTAATTTATTTTATATATATAGATAGTTGACTTTTTCTTAGATTTTTATTAATTTTAAATAATTAGTTGATATGTTATTAAAATTCTTTTAAGAGTAAAGTAAAACTAAAACTAAAAAAAATAAAAAAATAAAAAAATAAAACCTAAATAATCTAACTAACCATACACCCCCCACACTCCCACTTTCCCACAATTCTCTACACTCCCTCACGTTCTCCTCAACTAAAACCACTCCTATACCCACTAAACTACTAATATAATCTGCCAAAAAAAGAAGAAAAAGAAAAAAACCTATCCTATATATATAGGACACATACGTACAAAAAAAAAAAAAAGGAGGACACAGACAAAAAAAAGCATACATAGAGATATAGGCATTAATTAAAAAGAAATACATATTGTACTTTCCCAAATTGTGATTGAAGATCTGGAAATATATTTTCGCGGTTTCAAGTTCGTGGCTCCTGATTATTTGTCATTTCTTCTCGTTAACTAATTTTCACAAGAGGTAACATTTATTTGTATTTTTATTTTTTGCATAATTTTATGTCATTATTGTGCAAGAATTAATTTTAATATATTGAAGTTGTTCAGATTTCGTATGTGTTTAATCTGTTAATATTATTAATGATGTGTACTGAAATATATTCGAACATGCTATATGACATGTGAGTATTTCTTACATGCTTAAGAGTCCATTCCTCGCTCTTTTTCCTTAATTAATTATCAAAGTTTTTATGTTTGTGTCTTACTAAGTTGAATGAATTCTTTGTTCGATAGTATTTAGAAAAGTATTAAGTCATGTTTTATGCTATAATATGTGTGTTGTCTTGATATTTAGGATTCTAACAAAAAATAATAATAATAAACTTGTTAGTATAAGGAGAAGCTACGAAGACAAATTAAATTAAAATAGATTAAAAAAAAGAAGAAAAATAAATGTACAGAATGTCAAAAGAAAAAAATATTATAAAAATATATATAAAAAAAGAACAACGAAAAATAATGAAACAAAAACATAGCACAACAAAAATTAAAAAATGAAAAGCAAAGAAGAAAAACAGAATGACAAAAAATATACAGAACGTTTGAAAAAAAAAAAAACTTACAAAGAAAAAAAAAATAAAAAAAATAAGAAGAGAGAAGCAGAATGAAAAAAAATATATAAATAAAACAAGATATGCACAAAAAAATATATATATATAAAATAACGGTAAGAAGAAGAAGAAACAGAATGTTAAAAAAATATATATAAAAATAAAAACTACAAAAAAAATGACGTGAAAGAAATAGAATAAAAAATTAAAGAAATTTCCAAGAAATTGGTCTTAACCTCTTTAACATTTTCTTTTTTCTAAAATTAATCCTAAATCCCATAGAAGTTTACCTCCTATTATAATTCAAACATCGACTCCCACTAAAACGACAATACTAAAATTCTCCGGACTCTAAAAAATGTAACAAGACAGTTACAATAAATCAAAGAAGGTGGGACATAAGTAAATATATAGCTAATAAGTATACTATATCCAAAAACTAAGTCAAGCCAAGATATAAGTCAATGAAGCAACTGTGCTAGAAACACGGGACTCGAGGGGTGCCTTACACCTTCCCCTTGGTCAATAGAATTTCTTATCCAGATTTCTAGTTCGCAAACCATTAAAAATTAGAGTCAACTTACTTTTGATTAGGGGTAAAAATTAGGTGACTTGGAACACCAAAACTCAATTCCAAGTGGCGACTCTGAAATAAAATAATCCCTTTTCAAAATGTCACTTTAATTGGAGAAACTCTATTTTTCAAACACTTCGTTTGGGAAAAATAGGGGTGTGACAGATGTCGACTCCCGCTGGGGATAACCAGAATTCGAGCTTCAAAATATTGACTTGCGTATGGCTTTGATCTTTATTTTTATTATTCTTTTTGGATATTGTGTTGTTAGTATAATGTGTTATTTGCTACTTGTTTATCGCTTTAATATTATGTGAATTGTTATATATCTGTCTCTCCTCGCGCACCCATCTGAGTCTTCTGAGATACTTTATTCGGAGATGCGATTACGCTCCCGAGCCATGAGATACCAGAGATGCGGCAACGCTCCTGGGAAGGATTCTATAGTAACACATGTCTTAAGATGGGAAGGACTAATAGTGAGGCTAGAAAGCCCTGCTACCGGTAAGCTATCCCTTCCCGACTCGAGTAGTCCACTCGTTTTACGACCAGTCTAGACACTCATTCCATTAGGTTGCTAACTTAATAAAATAAGTCCCAGCGATGATTATCCCTAATAGGATCCGATTTATCTGCATCATGCATATTTTTAAACTAATGGGGCTCGACACAAGGGTCGAGTCCTTCTAGGACAGGTACCCCCACTTAAGACCATCATGTACATTTTTTGTTCTACTTGTTGCACTATTAGGAAGGCTATACAAAATGTTGACCGGCTTTGGAGGAATTAATTAAAAAAAAAGGAGAAGGAAAATTCTAAAAATACAAAGGTCTTAGTGTCCTTTTATTAAACACTTTTACTTTGTCAAAATTTGTACTTCTTTCATAAATATAAGATTATTATTTTTTTTTTTTAGTTATTATTACTATCATTTTTTTAAAAAAGGGGTAAAGATAAGAAAAAATAAAATAAAACCAACTATACTATTTTCTTTTTTTAAAAATCTAGCAGGATTATCTAATAAGAGGGGTTAAGACTACAACAAAAAGATTTGAATGCTTATTTTTCTTATGTGTTTTTATATTTTTATTTATTTTTTCAATCAATATTCTTATAATAATAATTATTTAGAAAAAAAAAAAGAAAAGAAATTTATACTAATTTTGTTTTCTCCTTTCAACTCTACTCAGATTATTTAATAGGAGATTTTTTTTAAAAATAAAATAAAATAAAATAAAATAAATGTGATGTTTTGTTTTCCTTAGTGTCCAATCATGTTTTTACTATTATGTACTATAATTTTTACTTTATTTTTTATAAAAAATAAAAATGTGTTTTATTAAGTCCTAATTTGTCATTATCATAATAAAGAAAAATATGAATCCATATGGAAAGGGAGACAAGAGGCCAAGGGAGGATCAATCACCTCGCGTCATGATATTAGATAAGGCTCCGACACTTTTGAAGGCATGGTATGAAAATATGACGAATCATGGGAAAGGAGTGGTGTTCAAACGCTTGGGATTTCTGCGAAGCCTTTTATATGTTGAGCCACGATGGGACTTGATAGAAGCACTAGTTCATTTTTGGGATCCAATAAAAAATGTATTCCACTTTTCTGACTTTGAACTCACTCCCACACTAGATGAGATAGGCGCATTCATAGGAAGGGGTAAAAATCTTCACGAAGGAGAACCTATGATACCAAAACATATCAGTGGTAGGAGATTTTTGGAGTTATTGCACATAAATGAGAATGAAATAGGTGGTTGCCTTGATAACGGATGGGTTCCGTTAGAATTTTTGTACAAAAGATATGGGCGAAAGGATGGGTTCGAGTTATATGGAAAGAAACTTCGTAATAACGGGTGTCGTTTGACCTGGGAAGCACACAGTTATGATGCCTTCACAGTAGCTTTTTTGGGGATCATGGTGTTTCCGAAAAGGGGAGGAAAGATCAACATAAATTTGGCTGCAGTCATTACAGCTTTTGAGAAAAAGCCTAATATCACTCTCGTACCCATGATTCTAGCAGACATCTACCGCGCTTTGACAATTTGCAAGAATGGAAGAGATTACTTTGAGGGATGTAATATGTTACTACAACTATGGATGATCGAGCACATTCGTCATCACCCTTATGTAGTGGACTTCAAAGTAGAATGGAATGATTACATTGGGGGCCACGAGGAAAGAATCAAAGATCATAGTTTTCCGAAGGGTATTGAGGCTTGGAAGAAATACCTCAATAATCTGACTGCTGACAAGATTGTGTGGAATTATCATTGGTTTCCATCAACCGAGGTGATATACATGTCTACCTTTCGATCGTTCATCGTCCTAATGGGCCTTCGAGGTGTCCAACCTTACATGCCACTTAGAGTTATGCGACAACTTGGTCGACGCCAGTTTTTACCACCTAATGAAGATATGCGGGAATTCATGTATGAGTTTCATCCCGAGATTCCTTTAAGGAAATTAGAGATATTCAAGATTTGGGGGGGATGCATGCTCTCAAGTCCCCACGATAGGGTGGAGGATCGCACCAAGGGTGAGGTGGACCAAGCATACTTAGAATGGGTTCATAATCAACCCCCTCCTAAGGTATTGCCAGAAGGATCGGTGAAAGGACCTGTAGATCGAGAAGCAGATTTTGAGGTTAGGATTAAGCAAGCTCACCTCGAAGTTGAAAGAAGCTATAGATCTACTCTGGATGTCCTGAGTAATGACCTGAAGAATGCTAAAGAGGAGTTGGCCCAACGTGATGCGATATTTGAAGTGAGAGTTAGAAAACAACGTTCTACCATTCTGACCTTACAAGAAGACTTGGGCATTGTCACAGGCGCCATGGAGCAACAAGAGGAGGAGTATAAAAAAGAAAAGGTCCAGCTCATTTGCACACAGTCTAGACTCCAGAATCAAGTTAAGGCTTCTATGGAACGGGAAAGGGAAATAGCAAGGTGTTTTAGTGAATATCAGGCAGAATGTGAGGTTGAGAGAGGTCAAAGGATAGCCGAGCGAGATGCACTCCACCTTCAAATTGAAGAGCTCCAAGAACAGAGGGAGAATTTGACGCATGAAGCCAATACTACTCGACAATGGTTATAGAATTGTTATGACAATATGAATAAAGCCAGAGATCGAGTACTTCAACTCAGGGATGCACTCAATGATGTTTATGCTGGATATCTCCACCAGAATGATGAGAGGTTAGGCCGCCAGGCACGTGTTCTTGCTCCACATCTACCAAAGGCCTTGGCTAGGATTTATAAGGGTCTTGGGGATGATTGAGATCTGAGGATTTAGTTTCTTTCCGAGTCTGTTTTCTTTTCTTAGTTATTAGTTGTTGCTTTTATTTATTTATATTTTCTCTAATCATTTTGAGTCTATCTTAGTCTTAGCTACTTCTATTCTCATGTTTTATTCAAATCATTGTGTTAAGAATATTTGAAAATGAATGAAAATGATTTACTTTTGGTCAACTTATGTACATTTATCATTCTAAAAAATAATAATAATAATAATAATAATAAAAAAAAATAAAATAATAATAAAAAATATCTTTCACGAACTACGTAATGATCTGATTCATGTTCAACATGATACGTAGACAACCCTCAACGGGTTCGATCGAAATGCGTTTCAAAATTATTCAAATAAGTAAAATATAAGACTAAGAGACATAATCAAGTCGTCTAAAGCCGGGATGAAACATAAAAGCCTTCTGAAACTCATTTTAGAAACATAAATAATTTAGGTGCATAACATAAAACGTGTGATTTATCGTTTGCAAAACACTAAACCCTAACATGTTTGTTTTTTTGTAAAAGAAAAGAAAAAAAAAAGAGAAAGAGTTTTAAGGTGGTTGGTTTGTGATTAGAGCTGGCATCTCATCAATACTACACCAGATCAAAAGGGAAAGGGAAGATGACGCGCAAGGAGGGAGCAGAGTCGGGAAATGACGACGTCCAAATAGTTGCATAAGAATCTGTGTCTGTGGAAGAGGTGAAAATGTTGCGACAACAAATCGCCGAAATGTATGAAGCTTGGATGAATGGGCAAGCTCCTCCATCTTCGATTCGGGAATACCAGAATGCGAATATGCCATTCCCTATCCAAGTATTGGCCAATGATCCAATTTATCCACCTGGATTCGGCCCCTACACTAACACATCGAACGTCACTGAAACTTCTACAGTGCGTCCCTTGAATACACCTATGATGAGTAACCCGCTTTTTATGCCAACTGCGCCGACTAATAGCACTTCAAATCCAACAGTGGTGCCCAAATCCAGCAATGATCCTTCATCCCAAGCTCTTCATGACCATGGCTATACCCCCGAAGAGGCCCTTAAAATTCCAAGTTCTTATCCCCAGACTCGTCAATATAGTTCCCCTTTCAAATTTGAGAAGACAATTAAGAATGAGAAGCATGAAGAAATGACTAAGAAAATAAAGAGTTTGAAACAGAGTATAAGAGATATGCAAGGACTAGGGGGCCACAAAGGCATCTCATTCAGTGATTTGTGCATGTTTCCCCACGTCCATTTGCCTACTGGTCTTAAAACCCCGAAGTTTGAGAAATATGATGGTCACGGAGACCCCATAGCTCATTTGAAGAGATATTGCAATCAATTGAGAGGTGCAGAGGGCAAAGAAGAGTTGCTCATGGCCTATTTTGGGGAAAGCCTAGTGGGAATTGCGTCTGAATGGTTCATAGATCAGGATATAGCCAACTGGCATACGTGGGATAATTTGGCTCGATGTTTTGTGCAACAATTCCAATATAATATTGATATTGTGCCAGACCGCTCCTCATTTGCTAACATAAGGAAAAAGACCACAAAAAATTTTCGTGAATATGCCGTTAGATGGAGGGAGCAAGCTGCTAGGGTTAAACCATCAATGAAAGAGTCAGAGATGATTGATGTTTTTCTCCAAGCCCAAGAACCTGATTACTTTCATTACTTGCTTTCTGTAGTCGGAAAGACATTCGCCGAAGTTATCAAGGTTGGGGAAATGGTGGAAAATGGCATCAAGTCTGGGAAGATCGTAAGCCAAGCTGCTTTAAAAGCCACAACACAAGCGCTTCAAAATGGTTCTGGAAATATTGGAGGGAAGAAAAGAAGGGAAGATGTAGCCACTGTTGTATCAGCACCCAAACCTATGCCCAAGATAATCATACACAACACTACTTTCCTCCCCAAATTCCACAATATCCTGTCCCATATCCTCAATATCCCATTTTTAGCGCACAACCAATTGTTCCCCCTTCTTATCCGCAATGGCGTGCGCCACTTCCTCAAAATCATCCATCACCCCCACAAATTCACCAAAATACAACTAGAATTCCTTTTCGTCCTAGAAAAGAATACAAGAAGGGAAATGGAGCTAAGGATGAGTTTACCCCTATTGGAGAATCATATGCTAGCTTGTTTCAAAAATTAAGAACGTTGAATGTTTTGAGTCCTATTGAAAGAAAGATGTCGAATCCTCCTCCGAGAAATCTTGATTATTCCCAACACTGCGCATATTGTTCTGATGCCCCAGGGCAAAACATAGAAAGATGCTGGTACTTGAAAAAGGCAATTCAAGATTTGATCGATACTCGTCGAATTATAGTTGAAAGCCCAAATGGACCGAACATCAATCAAAATCCACTGCCCAGACATACTGAAACAAACATGTTAGAGATGATGAATGACCACGAAGAAGTTGTAGTCCCATACAAGCCAATCCTTAAGGTTGAAACTGGCATGAAAGTTCAGCAAATGTCGTTGACTTAACAAAAATGATGCCTTCAGGGGCGGAAAGTACGTCTGAAAAGTTGACCCCATCAAGCGCACCCATCCTAATTGTAAAAGGAGCACTTGAAGATGTTTGGGAAAGACAGAGAGAGGCAAGATTGGTTGTTCCAAGAGGGCCAGACAAGCCTATCTCAATCGTGCAAGGAGCCTATATTCCACCTGTAATCATTAGGCCAGTGTCCCAACTTCCAATGACTAATCCCAAGGCTGTCTCTTGGAATTATGAGCCTACCGTCGTGACATACAAGGGGAAAGAAATCAATGAAGAAGTAGATGAAATAGGAGGAATGACTCGTTCGGGAAGATGCTATGCCTAGACTGAATTAAGGAAAAATAAAAATGACCAAATGCAAGTTAAAAGTCCAGTCACTGAAGGGGAGGCACAAGAGTTCTTAAGAAAGATGAAATTGTCAGACTACTCCATTGTGGAACAGTTAAGGAAAACTCCAGCCCAAATCTCTTTGTTGTCATTGTTAATACATTCAGATGAACATCGTAAAGCTGTAATGAAGATTCTGAATGAAGCACATGTTCCCAATGAAGTTACAGTGAGTCAGTTAGAGAAGATTGCTGGGAGAATCTTTGAAGTAAACCGCATCACCTTTTCAGATGATGAACTACCAGTGGAAGGTACGAGACATAACCAAGGCCTCCATATCACTGTAAAGTGTGAGCTTTCATATGTCACTCGAGTTCTAATTGACGGAGGGTCTGGGGCAAATATTTGTCCCTTGTCAACTCTATAAAAATTGAATGTTAATGTTGAAAGGGTACAACCCAACAACGTATGTGTTAGGGCTTTTGATGGGTCCAAAATAGATGCCATTGGAGAGATAGAGCTTATACTGAAAATAGGGCCTGTCGAGTTCACCGTGAATTTTCAAGTGTTGAATATCAATGCATCCTACAATCTATTGTTGGGAAGACCATGAGTGCATAAAGCTGGGGCAGTCCCCTCTACGTTACATCAAATGATTAAGTTTGAATACGACCGACAAGAAGTGATTGTTCATGGTGAGGGGGATCTTTCAGTCTACAAAGACTCTTCCCTCCCTTTTATCAAGGCGAGTAATGATAATGAGGCATTGGTTTATCAAGCTTTTAAGGTAGTGGTTGTTGAGCATATCCTCGAGGGGAATCCCATTTCAAAACCGTAACTGCCCATGGCATCCGTGATGATGGTAAATGAAATGCTGAAGCATGGTTTTGAACCAGGTAAAGGCTTGGGGATCTTCTTGCAAGGGAGAGCTTATCCGGTGAGTCCACGAAAGAGTCTGGGTACTTTTGGCTTAGGATACAAGCCTAAAGTTGAGGACAAAATGAAGGCCAAGAAGCAGAAGAGAGATGTATGGTCACTTACTAAGCCTATACCACCCATATACAAATCTTTCCTCAAAGCCCGCATAACAGAATCTTCTGAGTCACCACTCCCAGAGCCAGTGCTGGAGGTTCACGAAGAATTGATCAACTATTTTCAAGATTTATTTGTCGAGGCTGATATGATTGAACTCGGAGAAGGCACTAGCGACAGAGATGTGCAATTCATTGGTCCTGATGTCCAGCTGAACAATTGGGAGGCCACTCCTCTCCCCATTAAGAATGTGTCTTGGTAGTCTGTCTTGTTTTTCTTTTTGTCATCCGATTTATTCAAGGGTTGTAATTCGGATTTTGTCTCGTCGTTTTATTTCAAACTCTCTATTTTCCTTTTCAATAGGATGTAATTGTGTTTTTATTTCAGTCTAATATATTTATTTTGTTTTCTTCTATACAGTTCTTTCTATGCCGATTCTAGTGATATGACATGCATGCAGAATTATTCACCGGATCTTAAAATCCAATCTAATCTTCGACCTAATCCTGAAATACTAAGTCAAGAAATCGAATATGATGAAGACAAAGTATTTGAAGAAGTAAGCAGGGATTTCAAATCTTTTGAGAATAAATTAAACCCAAATATAAGTGAAACTGAGACGATAAATTTAGGGGATCATGAAAATATTAAAGAGACTAAGATAAGCGTACATGCTCGACATCAAAAGGATGATATAATCCAGGCTCTGTTTGATTACAAGGATGTTTTTGCGTCATCTTATGATGACATGCCTGGATTAAGCACTGACATGGTGGTTCACAAGTTGCCGATTGATCCTAAGTTCCCTCCAGTAAAGCAAAAGTTGAGAAAGCTTAAAACTGACATGAGTGTAATAATTAAAGAGGAAATCACAAAGCAACTTGAGGCCAAAGTCATTCGAGTCGCTCAATATCCTTCTTGGTTAGCCAACATCGTACCTGTCCCTAAGAAAGACGGCAAAGTTCGAATGTGTGTTGATTATCGTGATTTGAACAAAGCAAGTCCAAAAGATGATTTTCCTTTGCCCAACATTCATATTTTGTTGGATAATTGTGCTAAACATGAGATTGCATCTTTTGTGGATTGCTATGCGGGTTATCATCAAATTATTATGGATGATGAAGATGCAGAAAAAACGTATTTTATCACTCTATGGGGTACATATTGTTATCGAGTCATGCCATTTGGGTTAAAAAATGCGGGAGCAACTTATATGAGGGGAATGACAACTCTGTTTCATGACATGATGCATAAAGAAATCGAAGTTTATGTGGATGATGTGATCATTAAATCAAAAAAACAGTCAAACCATGTGCAAGACTTAAGAAGATTTTTCGAAAGGCTTCGCAGGTATAATCTCAAGCTTAATCCTGCAAAATGTGTATTTGGAGTACCGTCAAGAAAGCTTTTGGGGTTTATAGTCAGTCGACGAGGTATCGAGTTAGATCCTTCAAAAATAAAAGTCATTCAGGAACTGCCACCTCCAAAGAATAAAACTGAGGTTATGAGCCTTCTAGGAAGGTTAAACTACATCAGTAGATTCATTGCTCAACTCACAACAACTTGCAAGCCCATTTTTAAGTTGTTAAAAAAGAATGTCACAGTCGAGTGGATCGAAGAATGTCGAGAGGCTTTTGAAAGAATTAAGAATTACTTATCGAATCCCCCTGTGTTGTTTCCTCTCGAGCCGGGCAGACCATTGATATTATATATGTCAGTACTGGATAATTCTTTTGGATGTGTATTGGGTCAGCATGATGGCACTGGGAAGAAAGAGCGGGCCATTTGTTACCTCAGCAAGAAATTTACCGTTTATGAGTCGAAGTACACCCTTCTCGAAAGAACGTGTTGTGCCCTAACTTGGGTAGCACAGAAGTTGAAGCACTATCTTTCATCTTATACTACTTATCTCATTTCTCGTATGGATCCGTTAAAATACATTTTTCAAAAGCCCATGCCCACGGGCAGGCTTGCGAAATGGCAAATATTACTCACAGAGTTTGACATTATTTATGTGATGCGGACCGCAATGAAGGCTCAAACCTTGGCAGATCATTTGGCAGAGAACCCTATTGATGATGAATATGAACCACTTAAGACCTACTTTCCAGACGAAGAGGTATCATGTATCGATGAAGTTATTCATAATAAGGATCAAGGATGGAAGTTGTTCTTTGACGGTGCTGCTAACAAGAAGGGAGTTGGGATAGGAGCAGTTCTTATGTCTGAATCAGGGGAATATTTCCCTATAACAGCCCAACTTAGATTCTATTGTACCAATAATATGTCAGAGTATGAGGCTTGCATCTTGGGCTTGAGGTTAACTGCTGACATGGGCATCCAAGAGTTGTTAGTGCTAGGAGACTCAGACTTACTGGTCCATCAAATTCAAGGAGAATGGGAGACTCGTGACCCAAAGCTCATACCATATCAACATTGTTTACAAGATCTTTGTCGACGGTTTGTGTCAATAAAGTTTAGACACATTCCTAGAGTTCATAATGAGATTGCTGATGCATTGGCAACTTTATCTTCGATGCTTCAACATCCTGACGAAGCTCATATCGATCCTTTGTACATACAAATTCGTGATCAACATGCTTATTGCAACTTGGTGGAGGAAGAATTTGACATTAAACCTTGGTTTCATGATATTAAAACATATCTTCAGTCTGGAGAATGTCCTACTAATGTCACTAGTAATCAAAAAAGGACTATTCGGCAACTAGTTAGCGGTTTTTTCTTAAGCGGAGGCATATTGTACAAGAAAACACCTGATTTGGGTCTTCTAAGATGTGTAAATGCTAAAGAGGCTTCAACAATCATGATTAAAGTATACTCAGGAGTTTGTAGACCTCATATGAATGGATATGTTCTGGCAAAAAAGATACTTCGAGCAGGTTATTATTGGCTCACCATGGAGCGGGATTCTATACGATTTGTTCGTAAGTGTCATGAATGTCAAATACACGGTGATTTGATACATTCTCCTCCCTCCGAGTTGCATGCGATGTCTGCTCCATGGCCTTTCGCGGCATGGGGAATAGATGTGATTGGACCAATAGAACCAAAAGCATCGAATGGTCATAGGTTCATCCTGGTGGCCATTGATTACTTTACAAAGTGGGTGGTAGCAGTAACTTTCAAGTCAGTGACCAAGAAGATCGTGGTGGATTTCATTCATTTCAACATTATCTGTCGATTTGGTATTCCAAAGGCAACTGTTACCGATAATGCTGCAAATCTCAACAGTCACTTAATGCAAGAGGTATGCCGTCAATTTAAGATTGAGCATCGAAATTCGACTCCTTATCGCCCAAAAGCAAATGGGGCTGTAGAAGCCGCCAACAAAAATATAAAAAAGATACTTCGTAAAATGGTGCAAAGTTCTCGACAATGGCATGAAAAGTTGCATTTTGCTTTGTTGGGTTATCGCACTACAGTTCGTACATCAGTGGGGGCCACCCCCTATTCGCTTGTATATGGGACTGAGGCAGTTATACCTGCAGAGGTTGAGATTTCATCCCTACGAATTGTTGTAGAGGCTGAGATTGATGAGGATGAGTGGATCAGGACACGCTTGGAGCAATTAAGTTTGATTGATGAGAAGCGATTGACATCAGTATGCCATGGACAATTGTACCAGAAAAGAATGGCACGAGCATACAACAAAAAGGTGCGTCCCAGACGTTTCGAAGAGGGTCAATTAGTGCTGAGACGTATTCTGCCACACCAGGCTGAAGTCAAAGGCAAATTTTCCCCGAATTGAAAAGGACCATTCATTGTAAAGAAGGTATTATCCAATGGTGCTCTTTACTTAGCAGATATAGAAGGCAAAATGACAGAAATGGTCATCAATGTTGATGCTGTGAAGAGATATTATATATGATGTGATTTTTCGGTATTAGAAACCCTTATGTTTGGACTTGACATTTCAAAGGTTGATGTAATGGAAATTCTTGGTTCTGCGTCTAAGTATTGATTCATATGTTGTCACCCTCGTTGAGAGTTAATTTACTTCCTTGGTTCTTCTGCTTCCTTGGCTCTTCCATAAAAAAAAAGAAAATCAATCAATATGAACTACGTTTGACCTGATTCTTGTTTCAACAAGATACGTAGGCAACCCTGTCGTTGGGTTCGGTCTAACCAAACAAAAAATCCAAAATTCCATATTCGTAAAAAACTGGGGCAAAGGTCATTTTTTTTTTAGTTTTTATTTTTATTCTTTCTATCCCAAAGCTAAAGTCGATCCCATCATTTAAAGTCGTATTTGAGAATTCATCTTATCATTTCTTTCTAACCTTGTACAAAAGTTGGATAAAGACCTTTGGATCAACCTTTGAAGTGTCAAGAGTAAGTATGTTAAGGGTACAAATGATGAAACCATGAGAGAGTCTTATCGGTGAAAACCCTAACTGGGCATCATAAAGCGAATGGGAGTTGAGAGAAACAAAAATGAGAGAGTCTTATTGGTAAAAACCCTAACTGGGCATCATAAGGCGAATGCGAGTTGAGAGAAACAAAAATGAGAGCGTCTTATTGGTGAAAACCCTAACTGGGCATCATAAGACAAATGTGAGTTGGGAGAAACAAAAATGAGAGAGTCTTATTGGTGAAAACCCTAACTCGGCATCATAAGGCGAAGGTGAGCTGTGAAAAAAAAATAATAAAATAAAAAAAATGAGAGAGTTTTATTGGTGAAAACCCTAACTGGGCATCATAAGGCGAATGTGAGTTGTGAGAAATAAAAATGAGAGAGTTTTACTGGTGAAAATCCTAACGGGCACCATGAGGCGAATGTGAGTTGAAGGATTCAAAGTGAAAGAGTTTTAGTGGCAAAAACCCTCGTGGACATCATAAGGCAAATAAGAGTTTGAAATTTGTTATGACTTCGTCAAATAGTTGGAACTCCACATCAAGATTAGATGATCAATACTGGTTGATGAATAGATTGGATGGACAAATCGGGTAATCAATTCAAATTGCATGTCATGATCAGTAGAGTCGGCTACCACACTCAGATAAGTTTTTCTTTCTTTCTCTTTCTAAAAGAGAGTCTTCATCGAATCATTTTTTGCTATTCTCGTGTAGTATATATTTTTCTTTCACTTTTCATCACTTTGTTTCATATGTCCTTGAGTCGAGTTTATGTCAAGAAAGTAAGAAAGGATTTCAAGACTTGTTAACAACTCTAAATTTGTACAATGCAAAGCATCAGGCCAATGAGTTATCATCTGTCGACAAGTTTTGGATTCAGAAGAAGTCCATGATTTGATGAAGGGTAAACAATGAGTGTCATGACATAAAGGCAGATATTGGATTTAAGTCCCTCAAAATGAGCAAATTTGGGTGAAAATACAATCAATCAATAACGAGCACTGGGTGTTTGGAAAAAAGTAAAACACGATGATTACTTGAGCAATCCTCGTCAAAAGGCAGAACCACAAACCAACCACCACGTTTTTAAACTCACAAATTTTCTTTGTTGAAGCAGGGGCACAAGTTATTTCGAGATCAAAGATCCAAAAACCTAGATGTTCAATTTAGTCTACGAAGAGCTAAATGGCAACATTGCACACGAATTATAGTCCATATTGGGTAAGTGTTTGTTTGTCTTATTAGTCTATGGAACATAGTGTAGCAAGGACCCTCCTGAATAATGGGACGTAGTATAGCAAGGACCCTCCTGAATAATGGGACGTAGTATAGCAAGGACCCTCTTGAATAATGGGACGTAGTGTAGCAAGGACCCTCCTACATAATGGGATGTAGTATAGCAAGGACCCTCCTGGATAATAGGACTAGAGTAACATAATTTTATTTAACCGGTTCATCATGAAGAATGGAGTTGGTGTAAACACGCATAAGCCCTCTAAAGAGTACATCGCGACCAAGCTCGAATTGTTCAACATCTCGATTCAAAGCTAAGCACCATCTTTTATTTCTCTCACAAAATTTTCTTATATTAAACTGGGGCAAAATTTTGTGTTATTAGTTTTGTTTGTTTAATTTCAGGAATCTAGTGACAGAATGGGGTCAATCCACATTTCCAGCTCAGGATCTTAGATGGAAAAGAGTATTTCCATTAAATTTTTCGTCTTAACAATAGGAGTCGCGAACTGGAGCCTTAAGGGGACCTCACTTGACTTCCAACTCATCATTTCATCTCCTTGAACTACACGTGACCTGATTCTCTTATAACCCGGGATATGTAGGATGTCCAAAACTAGGACTCGGTCGCATATTTTTCTTTTCGAATAAGAGTCCGATCAAAACTTGTCACGTTGTCTACTTCTTTGTCTGAAAACTCTTTATGTTTCCAGTCAAAGAGGGGCAAACTGTAGACACGTATTTTTGACCGAACTTAAAATTTCACACCATTTTTAGAGCTGAAATATTTTTATAAATTAAATATTTTGACTTTTCTCTTATTTTTATTAAGTTTATTTTAAAAGATTTGAAAACAACAAAAATAGAATCCTTTTTTTTTAAGGTAAGTTTTATTTTCAATTGTTTAAAAAGAAATAAAATATTACAAAAAAATCTATATTATTTTTGAAATTGAGTTTTTATAAATAAGCTAGTATTATTTAATTTATTTTATATATATAGATAGTTGACTTTTTCTTAGATTTTTATTAATTTTAAATAATTAGTTGATATGTTATTATAATTCTTTTAAGAGTAAAGTAAAACTAAAACTAAAAAAAATAAAAAATAAAAAAATAAAACCTAAATAATCTAACTAACCATACACCCCCACACTCTCACTTTCCCACAATTCTCTACACTCCCTCACGTTCTCCTCAACTAAAACCACTCCTATACCCACTAAACTACTAATATAATCTGCCAAAAAAAGAAGAAAAAGAAAAAAACCTATCCTATATATATAGGACACATACGTACAAAAAAAAAAAAAAAGGAGGACACAGACAAAAAAAAGCATACATAGAGATATAGGCATTAATTAAAAAGCAATACATATTGTACTTTCTCAAATTGTGATTGAAGATCTGGAAATATATTTTCGCGGTTTCCAGTTCGTGGCTCCTGATTATTTGTCATTTCTTCTCGTTAACTAATTTTCACAAGAGGTAACATTTATTTGTATTTTTATTTTTTGCATAATTTTATGTCATTATTGTGCAAGAATTAATTTCAATATATTGAAGTTCTTCAGATTTCGTATGTGTTTAATCTGTTAATATTATTAATGATGTGTACTGAAATATATTCGAACATGCTATATGACATGTGAGTATTTCTTACATGCTTAAGAGTCCATTCCTCGCTCTTTTTCCTTAATTAATTATCAAAGTTTTTATGTTTGTGTCTTACTAAGGTGAATGAATTCTTTGTTCGATAGTATTTAGAAAAGTATTAAGTCATGTTTTATGCTATAATATGTGTGTTGTCTTGATATTTAGGATTCTAACAAAAAATAATAATAATAAACTTGTTAGTACAAGGAGAAGCTACGAAGACAAATTAAATTAAAATAGATTTAAAAAAAAAAGAAGAAAAATAAATGTACAGAATGTCAAAAGAAAAAATATTATAAAAATATCTATAAAAAAAGAACAACGAAAAATAATGAAACAAAAAAAAAGAAACAAAAACATAGCACAACAAAAATTAAAAAATGAAAAGCAAAGAAGAAAAACAGAATGAAAAAAAATATACAGAACGTTTGAAAAAAAAAACTTACAAAGAAAAAAAAATAAAAAAAATAAGAAGAGAGAAATAGAATGAAAAAAAAATAATATAAATAAAACAAGATATGCACAAAAAAATATATATATATAAAATAACGGTAAGAAGAAGAAGAAACAGAATGTTAAAAAAATATATATAAAAATAAAAACTACAAAAAAAATGACGCGCAAGAAATAGAATAAAAAATTAAAGAAATTTCCAAGAAATTGGTCTTAACCTCTTTAACATTTTCTTTTTTCTAAAATTAATCCTAAATCCCATAGAAGTTTACCTCCTATTATAATTCAAACATCGACTCCCACTAAAATGACAATACTAAAATTCTCCGGACTCTAAAAAATGTAAACAAGACAGTTACAATAAATCAAAGAAGGTGGGACATAAGTAAATATATAGCTAATAAGTATACTATATCCAAAAACTAAGTCAAGCCAAGATATAAGGCAATGAAGCAACTGTGCTAGAAACACGGGACTCGAGGGGTGCCTTACACCTTCCCCTTGGTCAATAAAATTTCTTATCCAGATTTCTAGTTCGCAGACCATTAAAAATTAGAGTCAACTTCCTTTTGATTAGGGGTAAAAATTAGGTGACTTGGAACACCAAAACTCAATTCCAAGTGGCGACTCTGAAATAAAATAATCCCTTTTCAAAATGTCACTTTAATTGAAGAAACTCTATTTTTCAAACACTTCATTTGGGGAAAATAGGGGTGTGACACATGTCTGCCCAAAGACATTCTTGGTAATATGACGTCCACAAGCAAAGGTCGCGGCCGTTTTCACTCCTAGCATGGTGGCTCACACCTCATTCACTTCAGAGAATTGATTGATATTTTTAGCATTTATCAAAAGTTCTCATTCTTCATGAATGGAACACAATCATGTGAGCATATCAAATTATGATAGTTTTAGTACCCATTCCATGTTCATGTACATTATTCAATCAGTTATCTTCTTTTCAGACATATTATGCACTGCTACCACATTCACTTTAATGAATGGAGCGATTTCAATAAAATAAATTTCATGACTAATTTCATCAAAAGCACATTATTTTTCTTTAGTAATCATTACATCATCGCAAAATAATGCATTAGCATTAGGCCAAATATACCCATGTACTATAGTATCGAACCGAAAATCGAACCAAACTGCAAATCGAGTCAACCCGGAAAAAAAATTCGACTAGTGATTTGGTTTGACTTGGTTTGGTTTTGAAAAAAAAACCCGACTATATTTAGGTTGGTTTGGTTTTAACTAAAAAAATCCAACCCGAGACCAAACCAACCCTACATTATATATATGATTTTAAAATTTTATTTTATACATAAAAATATTTATGATTTTAAAATTTTATTTTATACAAAAAAATATTTACTTTGATATAATTTTTAAATATTTCTTATACTTTTTCATAGTTTTTATCTTTTAATATATTATTTCAAGTTTGAAACTTAGAATTATGAATGGGCCAATAAAGATTATAATCCACAAATGTCGGTAATTTACTAATTATAATAAAGCTTAAATTAAAATCAAATTAATACTAATACAAAAAGAAAATCAATTCAACACTAAGAATGACAATAATATTGATTATTTGTTCTTTAGTTTTACATTGGTTTAGACAATTAAAATACATAACCTAATTTAATTTCCTTTAATATTTAGTCATGTAACTAATACTTATTAAACTTAATTTTAGCATGATTTAGTACTTTTAAATTATGATCATTTTCATTAGACTTGTTAATTTGCAATATTTGTTTTACGCGATTTCATTATTATTATTTTTGTTGGATATTTTAGTGTCATTAATCATATCATATTTTGTTATATTTTTAAGAAACATCTTAGATAGTTGTATTTTGGTAAGACTAAAGAAAACAAGTAAATTATATGTTTGTATGAATATTTTACCGGAAAAATCCGAAAAATCGAAAAACCCGAAAAAACCTAAGGTTGAAAAATCCGAGGTTTATTGGTTTGGCTTATAAATTTAAAAATCCGACACAAATGATTTGGTTTAATATTTGAAAAATCCGAACCAACCCGGCCATGTACACCCTAGTTTAAATATATCCTTAGTTATATTTTTGGGCTAAACATATTCCTTTCGTTATATTTTCGGGCTAAATACCCTTATAAATAACAGAGGACACGTGGACAGCTAAGATTAAAAGAACTATTCAATTTAAAATATATCAAATTCGAATATAACCCGCCCCACCCAAATAATTTAACCCGACCTAATTTATAACATTGATCCACATGTATGTGCCAATGGAGGGAAGTGAACGATGAGCTTTTCTATAACATTGACCCACCAGTTGGTTGTATATGTTGTTGGCACTGATTGGAGAGCAATTTGATTATGGAGATGAAATTTTTTCAAGTTAGAGAAGAAAAGAAAGATCTGTGGATCGAGAATGTTGCCAATGGAACAACTCAGGTGAGCATTGGTAAACAATGGAAAGAGTTTCTGGATTACAATGACACAATTGGCTTTATATTTCATGATGATGCAAAGAAGCTTGACAGAGTTGCCAAGAATTGTAATCGAATTTGATTAGGTCAGATTAAATTATTCGGGGGGGGGGGGNGGGGGGGGGGTATATTCGAATTTGATTTATTTAAATTAAATAGTTCTTTTAATCTTAGTCGTCCACGTGTCCTCTGTTAGTAATAAGGGTATATTTAGTCTGAAAGTATAACGGAAGGGGTATATTTAGCCCAAAAGTATAACTAAGGGTATATTTAAACTATTTACTATAGTACAGGGGTATATTTGACCCTTTGCCCTATTTATATTGAAGTTTGATTGAATTTTAATGAGATAAGTGTCAAAAACATATTTAAACTAATTTTTTTTCCATACATAAACTATTGATATTGTGAGTTTCATATCAAAACTATTTCTTACTTCATCTCCCTCCCCTCCCCCCCCTTGCAATCTCTTCCAATAATAATTTAGATATTGTTTCAATTTATTTTTTAAAACAATTCTACTCCACCACACATAATCCATAACCTCTACTTCCAAATTTTTTTCTCATTTTGTGTTATTTATATATATTCGGTATGCAAGTAGAAAAATAATATGTATATATTTAACACAAAACGAGAATTTTTTTTTTAAAAAAATAAAAATAAAAATAAATTAGGAGCGGAGGGTCAAAATAGGTGGAGCAGAAATTTACTTTTTTTAAAAAAAATTAGAAATAATATCATTTTTTTTCTTAGAAAAGAGTAGGGAAGGGGTGAGATTTGAATTTTTTAAAAGTATTTCATAAAAGAAATTTAAAAAATAAAAGGATGGAGGATTTGTTGGGGGTGGAGATGAGGTGGTGGGGTGAGTTTAGAAAAATATTTCTAAATTGGGAAAATAACAAATATACCTGAACTTTCAAAAATAGTATGTATATACCCTCCGCTATACTTTGAGACTGTATATACCCTTGCCGTCTTATTTTTGGGTCATATATATCCTTACAACTAACGGAGAAATACGTGGCAACATCTCAACAATTGACCCAATTTTTTATTTTTTTTATGAAATATTAAAAACCCACTCACCCTAACTAGCCATTAATTTATTTTACCAGACCCGTATTAAAATACAAACCCGACCCAATCTAAAACATTGTCTTCACAATGCATTCCGAAGCAAATCACTTGATCCTATCATCATCTATTCCTCTTTTCCTATTCTCAATAGTCAGTACATGTGTTTCCATGGTGAAAAATTCATTCGGCTGTAGAAATCCACAAAATTTCAATAACTTTTGGCAAAGATCAAACTATTGACTACAAATAGTTTTATCTTCACATCTCTTTATAGTGATCGAACTATTGATAACAAATTGAAATTTCTGCTTTTCTCATACCCGTCAAGTAACACTACGTCCTGCAGCGGTTGTCGAAATTGGCTTGCATTACGCTAACGCCGAGACTCTATCCGGAGTTTCCACATTACATTGGGTTATGGAGACAATACACCATGGAGTATTGGATGTTGGCTTCGTTATTGTACCAAGAAAATGAGACAAAGCAACAGAGGTTGTTAGGGTTTTGAATTCATTTTAAGATGATGTGTTCTTTGTACCTATATTGGGTTAGATTTCTTCATGTTGTTAGGGTTTTTTTCGCGAAAATTTATCTAATAGAAAATTAGAAATCGATCGAGAAGGGATAAAATTAGATGTAGTGTGTGACTGGGTGGCGGCAGCGATGGTTCTGAGAAAGTTACTAGAGCTGGTGAATGGGGACGATGTAGAAGGGATAAAATTGGATATCCGGTGGGTTTAAAGTATCTGGGTGGGTTTTTAGTTTTGTAGGTGAAAAATAAAATAAAATAGAGTCAATTGTTGAGATGTTGCCACGTATTTCTCTGTTAGTTGTAAGGATATA
The DNA here is from genome assembly GCF_019186545.1 of Solanum stenotomum. Classification (NCBI taxonomy): domain Eukaryota; kingdom Viridiplantae; phylum Streptophyta; class Magnoliopsida; order Solanales; family Solanaceae; genus Solanum; species Solanum stenotomum. Next base: position 24,353,457 of record NC_064291.1, read on the forward strand.
TATGACCCAAAAATAAGACGGCAAGGGTATATGCAGTCTTAAAGTATAACGGAGGGTATATACATACCATTTTTGAAAATTCGGGGGTATATTTGTCCTTTTTCCCTTCTAAATTTTATATTATAAGATAATAATAATTATTTCTTAAAAGTATTTTCTTTTTTTCAAGGATATGAGTACTGTAATCTTTAGCTTTTAACTAATATTAATAGTTTATTTAATTTTTGACAACGTGAAATAATTTATCTATGCAGAATGCCACGTGGAATGGTTTTTGCAAGGAAAAAGGTATTTATTCCCCTTTGAACTTGTACCGAAAAATTAGTTACACACTTAAACTATCATGATGACCTATTACACACATATATTATTTAAAAGTGAATTTATTTACCCCTAAAACTGACGTGGCAAAATAAAATAAAATAAAAACAAATCATGCTCGTCAGATAATTATTAAAGTAAAAAAATAATTGAAAGGTCAAAATTCTTCTTATACCCCCCTCCCCCCATATCTCTTCTTCTTCATACCCACCCTTCTCATCTTATTCACATCCAAATAAGCATAAATGAATCAGTAACAAGAAGCAATGTAGTAACAAGTTACTTCAAAAACACCACTTTTTTTACCCATAAACCTCCCAGCAAGAAATCAAAACAGTACTAGGTGACTTATGATTTGTGGGTTTTAATTTGTGTTTGTTCAAGTCATTGGCGGGGCAGAATTTTGGGGGGGTTTTGGTCGTGGAGCTATGGTGAGATTTTTTTAGTAAACAAGATAGGTGATCAATTGAAAAGGGGAAGAAAATTATTTTCCTATTATTCATATCTTTTAAGAAACCTCCATGAAGGACATAGAAAAAAAAAATAATGTCCAGATCTGAAAAATATTTGTAATTGAAAGCTCGATTTCATGGTCAAGAAACGTAAGCAGTCTTCTTGTGATTCATTTTGAAACGGAAGAAATTCTTTCACTATACAAATCAACTTTGAATTTTAAAAAGTATTCTTCGCTGCCACCGTAGAAAGTTTCTTCTTTGCAATTTTGCTCTGAAGAAGATATAATTATTAGAGAATTTCACTAATTAATTAGAAATTAATTAGTTCTAATTAATTAGTGTAAAATATAGGTAGCAAAAGAAAAGTTAATTAATAAAGAAAATAACAAAAAGGATATAAAAAAATTATATATTCTGACATGGCGCTGACGTATCGCTGATGTGACAGCGAGTGTAATACACCACATACTGTGAGAGTGGTGTTACACATCTCAGGGTGGTATTAAATTCACTTTTAAGTAGTAAAGATGTATAATGGGTCGTCATGATAGTTTAAGCATGTAACTGACTTTTTGATACAAGTTCAGGGGGAAATCTATGCCTTTTTCCCTTTTAGCAAATAAAAGATAAAGTGTATTACACACCTTTAAGATGTATTTCTTAAACTAATAAGTGATAGCTTATGTATGAAACTCACACTTCCAATAGTTTAGGTATGAAACTAAAAAAAATAATATTTTAGGTGTGACTTTGCGTTTATCTCAATTTTAATTTATAGGCAAAAATGACAAATATAACCTTGAACTATCGTAAATAGTATGCAGATACCCTCCGTCATACTTTTGAGACATTAGTAGTCCTGCCGTCCAAAGAATAGAGCATATATGTCCTCACTATAGTAAAATTGAAATTTGATTTTAAAAAATATTTTCAATTTCAAAAGTTATTTTCTACTCTAATAAAAATAAAAGATATTTTTTCTCAAAAATATTTTTCATTCATAAACCAAATACTAAAAATCTTTCCAGAAAATATTTTCTATTCACCAACCAAACATGAGAAAATAAGTCAAAAATCTACTTGTTTTCCAAGAAAACATTTTCTAGTAACTCCTTCATACCAAACACACCCTAAGTGCTTACAAATCAAAGCAATTCATACTATTATCATTACAGAAATAACACAACAATCTAACTTTGAGCACACAAACTATGCACATAGAGCAACTATCCAATAAAGTATTCAACACAAGCTAAAATCCTAGGTACAACAAACTATCAACACACACCAACTAAGTATCACAAAATCTACAACAAATAAAAGAGATTCTTGCAAATCATACTGAAGAAGACCCTGGTTTGGACACATGAGATAACGCGTCCTCAAATTGATGCTCATCGGGTTTTCCCGCACTTAAGCATGGTGGAATGAAAGATCTGTACACAATTTCCATGTTCGGGACTTCCTTTAGTTCGTGGGAAACAACCTCAAGGGCTGGAGATATAAAGAACCGACGGAATTTCTTCTGACAAATGAAAGCAAAGATCAAGGAGATTATTGGAAGTGGAAAAAGAACTGGAGTAGGCTTGAACTTTTTAACACCAAAGTAACCTAACATGGTAACTTGATACAAAATCAAGGTAGCTATCATGCGCGTGTAAATATGGGGCCACATTCTTCCGTAGCTCTCGAATGACGGAACATACACTTTGAGTGCCTGTTTGGAAACAAAAAGAAAATCACATTTTGATTATATAAACACTAAATTGCCAATACAAGTACGAAGAACTTTTGGCACATACAAAAAGTCCCTTCATAAAACTTGTGGTCTTTACAGTGGGAGTAATAGTCACCTGATTCCGGAGAAGAAGCCACCCTAGACCGAAGTATGCCACACCAAACGGAATAATTATTGGAGCTATGACGGAATAGCATAGGACAATCGTCATAATCAGCATATCATTGGGAAATCGAGTTGCATAGCCTAGATCGCCAGGAGCCCAAGCCTCCTTTATCTCAGCTTCAGTTTTGCACAAATACTTCTTCTTGAGATGGAATATGATTAGAGGAACTATTCTAGACAGTTCCAGCCCATAGCCGACAAAGAATCTGACATCAATGAATAAGCAAAATCGTTAAGACTATTTCCTTAAACAAAAAGATGATGTTCCTTTCTCTTCTACCCTACTTTATCATATGGAGAAGCAGAACAGAAACTACCAAGAAATTAACATTCAGGACCATAAAACACCTTGAGTTGAGCAAAGAGAATAACTTCAACCATCCGTTAATAAGATTAGAAGGAGCATTAGTATTTTCTCATTAATTACTAGCTATGACCCTTATGAACTGACACTTGATAAAAATAATAACTCAGGGACCATCTAAAGGGAAATTCATTTACACAAGCAAAAGACACAAAGTATGATAGCTTAGGAGAACTGGTTGAAAAGAGAACAGTTGACCTGTGCCACACTTAGTTCAAGTCCTAACATTTCCCAGCTCTTAAGTTAGAAACCAAACAAACAGCAGACATCACCGACAACATACCATTATAAAAAAAGATAAGCTGAAAAAATTAAAGAGAAAGCATGCTAGACTTACTTCACAGGCACAAGATCAAGAAGAAAGTTGCGAGATAAAAAAGAAGAGTGAAAGTGAGCTCCGGACTTACTTCAAAGCCACAAAAGTCAAGAAGAAAGTTGCATTCTGTGGAAGGCTTTTTGCCAACACACCAAAAATAGAGTTGGGATCATGCTCGATGCTCTTGAAGGAAGTGAATAGAGTTCCACCCAGAGTAACACCAATAAATACATTCAGCACAGTGAAATAAAAATATTTCCCTGAAGCAGCTCTTGTTGCGTGGCTTTCTGATGGGATGCCCTCTGCTTTGGATAGAAACAGAAGAAACTTTGGCAACAAAGCCAAAAATATGATAAGTGCAAGTTGAGGTAAATATGCTTCTAGCACTGTCTTGATGACCTCCAGCTTAACAACCGGTTTCAAAAAAGGGAGCATCTTCACCAAATTGTCTAAAGTTGTCAATGCAGAAATGAACCCAATCGGAATTATGTAAAAGAATATGGTCAGAAACACAACAACATACACAACATACTGGCGAATTATTCTCTCATAAAACTTTTTTGAAAGATTAGTCCAAATCAACTGTCGGGGTTCTGGAGCATCCATAACAGTCCATGTGTCAACTATTGGGGCATGTAAATTCTGTGATGCTGAAGCTGCAGCCACCCTGCTGTTGAAAAAGACAAGTGCAGATGATTGTTGTTTCTCTTTGAGAGTCAACTTTTGTTCGGCTTCTAGCTTTTCGATCAACTCCTTAATCTTATCATTATAGAATTCAATTGAATCCACCTTTTCACCGATAATTCCAAGGAAACCAGTTTTATGCGAGGGTTTTAGTGCATCAGGATTTGTGTTCTTTGACTCTGCATAGATGGCTTCAGCACGTTCAAGCTTCTTTTTATACCCTTCTAACTCTTCATAAATTTTGTTCACCTGATAAAAATCAGACACTTTAAAGCTACAAGAGATTTGAAATTTATGCTACATTTTGTAAAATGAGCATATGTAAGTAATGCAACTATCCATAGTGGAAGAATACTTAAACAATACAGAGATCTAAGATATTACCTTCTTATTGTCTGTCACCACCATTGATCGATAAAATGTTTCAGGGTAGATTGCACTAAAGTATGAATCTATCTGCTCTTTTTTACTTTGACCCTCAGATACAGAAGGAATATCCCTGACAAGAATAGCAAATTGATCGGCTCTAACTTCTGGAGACATAAGAGCTTTAGCTCTCAGTTCTGCAACATGCTTGTATGCTTTCCACAGAAAGAAGTAAGAAACAATGGAAACCCAATATGTGGCAACTATAAATGCCCACAACCTCGCACCTGAATTCTGCAACACCAATGGACAAAAATCAGAATTCATGCAGTGGCAACGAAATGAAGAAAAATAAAGTAACAGTGAATGCACAGATTATGTACAACAAATCAAAATCCTTTTTTGCTTCTTGTAAATAACAGCCTACATGGTAACGATAGAGAAAAAAAGAAAATGGAGGGGAAAACATAGGATGCCCATAAAATAGACCATTGTCTAAATAGTGTTGCATTGTCAAATTAGGCCAATGAAGGCTATATATATATATATATATATATATATATATAGTGTTAAGGAAAAGTCAAAAGAACTTACGCCAACTTGCCCCATAGATAACTTATCAAGTTCATTGAAAGTCCCCTTGCTGGTGGTAATGACTGCCCTTATAGTATGATCGGTTGCAGCGACTGGTAGAAGTACAGGCAGTAGAACAATGCCCGAGAAGACAAATATTCCCAATGCTGAAAGGATAAATGGTGTTATACAAGAATTTCTTTACACTCTCCAGTTCAGTTTACCTAATGCGAATGAACTCACATTTGAGGTTTCAACAACTTGGCTACGACTTTTGAAAATGGACTACTTTGGATTTCAATGAAGGAAGCAAGCAAAATTTGAAAAAACTGAGAATCATATATTACAAGCTCAGAGGACATTTCATTAGTTAAAGGTTATAGTTGCTTGTACTACTACAACGAACTCCTCAATTTAGTGTTACAATTGTGTTGATTAAACTCTCTTTTCCATTTATTTCGCTCATTATTTTTTAATTTTAATCCGTAAATTGAGCAACTTACTTAGAGAATTTACTTAAAACATTTAAATGACTAGTTGGAAATCAACTTGTTGCTTATACACAACACTTAGATTCATTTTTCCCAAAACCTTCATAGGTCAATTCTGGTCTACCTACCATTAATTATATCATTCACACAATCCATTAACTTATGGATGAACTTGTATCTAAGTTCGAAATCCCTAACTTCGAGACATCACATTGTGTTTTATCTCTTATCTATAACATCTTCTGTAATTTTATTTCTCAATATAGTATACCCAATAATAAAATCAATAATTTTAAAGGAAATCAATTATATAGTCATCATATAATTTTCTTGTTCCTTATTTTCTTAATTGTATTTGTCCACTATTCCAACTATTAGTAGTTTTATATTGCTAGGGATGATTTTTTATTAGTTTATTACTTGATTTAGTATCATCGTCTATTACTCTTTTTTCAATATAACATAGACAAAAAAAAAATTATTCTTGAAATATCCTTTGATTTTTTTTTTCAATTGCTTATATTTTCTCTGTTCCTGTCTTGCTTATCATGGGCGAGCTGTTTGGTTTTTGTTAGAAATTATTTTTTAAAACCATTTTGAAGAACCAAATGTTGGAAAACATTTCTAGAAAATTTTCCTCTTGTAATCAAAGTAGACTTCTCACCTACATACTGAAAAGATTTTCAAATACCATTTTTGTAAATCCTAATCCTAATCCAAACGCCAATTATTCCAAAAAGAACTTTCCAAAAATTTTCTTTAAAATTGAACCATAATCTATCATTGAGTAAAACAACAATGAATTCGAATAATACACTTGGTAACAACAATAAATTAGAGACAGAAAAAAAAAGACGGGGGATGGTAACAAATTGAAATAGCACCACTATTAGTATTAGAAAACCTAAAAGTAATTTACTTAGTTAAGGTTATCCATTTTCCTTTTCGTGTTTAACTTGTATACACTCGCATCATATTTAGGTAGTAGCATAAATGATAAATGATAAATGTGTGCAGATGTTGCAGCAAGACAGGGTCGGTCAAAGTGTATACGGGTGCATAAAATGATTAAATAAAGGATATGGATAGAAATAATTCTTAACCTATTATGTAAATATTCTTTGCACTTGGTATGAGGATGGGATAACACAAAGTGATCCCATGAGATCAGTTATCCCATTATATTTACGGAATAACTTTTTTTTTTTTTTGATGACAAGGGAAATCCGCAGCCGCTACCCTTTGGGTGCGCACAGGGTAAAACCCCCGCTCCTATGCAATAGCTCGCAAACCACATAGGAGAGGTAACCCGCACTAGGCAAGCCTGGTGCGACGTGCTCGACCCAGAAGGCAAACCCCTTGCTTTCGCTGGCAAGGGGTTTCGAACTTGAGACCTCCAACATGGAAGTCCCAAGCTCAAACCACTGGGCCACCCCGAAGGGTCGGAATAACTTATTCCATCATGGTAGTATAAATAGTGAGATAAATAATCCCAACACTAATTAATATTCCTAATCAAACGTAGCCTTATTTTATCTCAAAATTTTTATCTGTTTATCACTCATACGAAACAGCCCCTTAAGGATATGATAAGTTACATATTTTTTTCCCAATTTTTTTTAAATCCTCCGTACTTTTCAACAAAAACCCTTGTTTGTAAGAAAAGAAGATCCTAAAAAACTGGTTGAATTGGTTGATTTGCTTTGAGGCAACCATTTACTTTCCTCATTATGCTTCCTACCAAACTCTCTCTCCCCCACAAAAATAACTGAATGCTAAAATTTACAAAAAAAAAAGAAAAAACTAGACAACCATTTAGTGTCTGGTACCGACTTCTTCTAGGACATACCACAAAGGTCACCCCATTTGAATGCAGGATTGGAATTTGAAAAATAAAAATGTAATACTTAAGATTTGAACTTTGAGACCCTAAATTACTAAAAATGAAACTTTAGTAACTTTTTGCTGGAAGAGACGAAGATAACTTACTCTTGCTTGTTGTTTGTAGTTTTTTTTTTAAAAAAAAAACATATAATATTGTTTAAAATGTAGCATAAATTAAAAGAGAAAAGGAAAAAGAATTTTACCAGTGGCAAGGAAAACAAAATAGACAGCAGTATCAACTCCAGACATGTTGATTATATCAGTTTCAGATGATGAAATAGCTTCCCTCATCCAAGCAAAGGGGTTCCGGGTCATGTACCCACCTTCAACCGGATTCATACCTTTTAAGATCCGATTCGGATAATAAACCTCAGCATTCCCTGATTTTCTTGAAAGCCATGTGAATAGAAACATCAAAATCACAAATAAAATAAAAGAAGTTGCTAAAGATGTCAAAAATGAATGAAAATCCATCTAAAAATTCAATCTTTTCGATATTGGCTTGGTTAGTTTCAAGAAAAATTTATAGTAACCGTTGTAGGGGAAATGGGGTGGTTCCCTTTTGCAACTAGTACATGATTGCGTGGGAATAGTGTGTCTATTATGTGTTGCTTTTATTTTGTCGACTTGTTTAAATGCACAAACAGGAAAGAGGTGAAAGGGGAAATTGAATTGAAAGAGAAAGAGAAAGAGAAAGAGACGGTAAACAAGCAAAGTGGATATAGGTGGCACATTTTGGGGACCAAGTTTGGAGGAAGAGTGAAAAAAACTAAAGTATTGTTGGGGCCTTTTCAAGGACAATGACTATATTACCCTACTTGTCATTATTATCTAATATGCTCTTCTTCTTTTTTGTTATATTTATGAAAAGGGAAAAATAATTACTATAAAAATAAGTGATAGGATAATTTAAATTAAGTGGAGTTGTAACGTCTCTTCCATTTTTAATCATAGATTTTGAATTTATGCCATCTGAATTAAATTACTTTTAGATAAACAAAAAATCAAAATTGACATCATCGTATTAGAAATGATTCAAAATGATTTTTTTTTCGATTTATTGAATAAAAATCTCCTTAACCTACTAGAAATAGTTCAAATTTGCTTTATTTCTAATAAATTAAAGGCATTTTTTATTCAATAAATGAAAGAACCATTTATAATATGTTAAGAGAACTATTAAATCTTTTTTTCAAATTATATTTTTTTCTAATAAAAAGAACTTTATCCCAAAAAAAATTTGACATAAATAGGGATAATCGAATTTCAAAGCGTCTGCGAAACACGATGAAAATATAAGAAAAAAGAAGATTTTTTTAACATATCGAAAAGTAACACTAAAATTTGTCATCCTAAATGTACAATAATTTTTTTTTAATTATAAAATTCGTCATCCTAAATGTACAATAATTATTTTTTTCAATTATAAATTTGTCATCCTAAATGTACAATTTTTTATTATTATTATAAGGACATGTCATTGAACGTAAATAAAATGATTGTAGTTGATTTGTTTCCACTAAGTGAAATTTTATCTATTTATTTGTTTGCATTTTGGTAGATTAATGGATACATATATTTTAGTAAAATCAATTTATGATTGAAGCATGATGGTGTTTAATCTAAATCTTAGATTGAATATTAATAATTAAATTTATTGAATAAAATTATAAACAAGTAAATTATCTCAAAAAATAAAATTGATATACAAATTCAGTTATGACAATAATTTAGGTTCTCTAGAATCTCTTGTGCAAGATAATCCTAAAGTCATAATATTTTATTTCCGATGGCTAATATGGTTGGTCTGCCACTCTTACCCCCATTCGACAGTAAAATTTTCACCACTAAATTAAATAACCCCGCAAATATAATTCACTCCATATCAAGGAGATCAAACAAAGTTGTGACTGATGGTTCAACATTATCAAACACGTCAATTCATTCTCATGAATCATGATGAAGACAATGTTTAGGAACAAGGATAAACTATTAAGGCTTGTTAACGAGTTAATAAAGCTTAATGTTTTCTAATGATTTACTAAGTTTGGTAGATTTGACCAAATAGTGTATCTACACGATAACACAGCTAGCAATAACCTATACCAGTGTAAAATGTAAGCCGCTTCAAAGAGAGTTATTGTAAAAAAGTTTTCTCTATACACTTACGAAACCAGCAGGTGTTTATGGCTGAAATAAACACAACCCTTAAGAACTATTAACGATAAGTGGTTGATTGTGTACATATGGTTGTGTAGGTATACATCAAAATTCGACGGTTTAAAGATATCAAATCTACCGATTGACCTAGTATATCCGTCATTTGTTGACTACGGAAAGTTCAAAGGGAAAACTACTTATCCAGATGCAATTGATCCTTGCTTGTAAAGTATACACTCGTTTGTGCCTTTCTTTATGTTATAGTAATTCCCCATTCATGTGGGAGATTGTTGGGTATATAGTAAGAATGAATGAGAAATGGAGGGAAAATGAAAGGATGTCATATGAAAAGTTCCCTTTTGCTTTAGTAAAAAGCAATTCTCCCTCATTGGTAATGGAAAGAAAAGTTCAAGCGTTTAAATAAGGAAACACTTATACTGTTACATGGGTTACGTTGGAAAGAGGGGGCCCTCTAATGTTTGCGTAATCAAGACACAACTTCCAATTCAAGTGTCTACGATCGTACAATAGTAATATAACCCAACCAAATGGGTTGGGGTCGAGTCCCAAAGGAGCGGTTTCTGAGAATTAAAAGTTAAGCGTGAATATGCTAGAGTTAACCATAGCTAAAAACATTATCGAGTAAAAATATAATAAATTAAGGGGTTGACACGAATGTCAATTATCAATGGGAGGTTTGTATTCAATTAATGAATAAAAACAACGAAAATAAGAAGATGCGAATTAGGGAGACGTATAGGAATATGGAATAAACTACACAATTGGGTAAATGTTATTGATAGTCAATTGCTGAACATTTGTAACTAGGCTAGACTTTAATGGGGCAAATTCTCTCTTGAGCAACTTACCCTGAATCAACTCGATTTCTCTCGAACACCGAGTTACCGCAATTAAGCACAGACTCCGCCTTAGCCCATTCACTCTCTCGAGCTGAATGTGTAGGAAAAGGCTTAGGATTCACTCTCTCGAGCTAAACCCACAACGACCCAATAACCACCGGCTATCGATTTAGTAGTCTTAGTTTTAAGACCTCTCTCTCGAGCAAGCCAAAAACACTAAGATGAAATCGTATTTGCAACTACAATCCCATTAAGTTCAAACATAACTACTAAACGAAATCACATTTAAACAGCAAATAGACTAACAATAAGCAATACCTAACAGGAAATTTAACCCATATTCACAAAATCACACCCCAAGAATTGGAGTTTTAGCTAGACATAGAAATAAGGAAGAAAATGATACCAAATCGAAGTAACATCAACTGGGTATGATTTATATTCACTTCAATCGAGTCAAAGATGAAGAATCTTCAACATTCACTTCCAATTTCTTGGAATTGGAAGTTTTCAAATCTTCAAAAGCTAAACAAAATGTTCTTTACTTGAAAACTTAGAAAATAAAATGTTCTCTCTGAAATTGCATAATAAGATAAAAATTCAAACTAGTAGTTATAGTTGTAAAAAAATGTGATGCGAAGGATCACTCGGCGCAGTTAGTCGGGATCGCTGATGCACTCGGTGATCCGCCCTTTGGTCTGCTTTATCGCCTTTCAGCTTTTGCCTTCAACATCTTCGCATTCTAGATCACTGGGTAATATAGTACTACTTCGCGGAACTGTTCGGCGACGCGTTGACTGCTCCCTTTCATCGCCAACTTGATCTTTTCCTTCAGGGCACAACACACTGGAACTTTGGGCGAGGTTAAGGCCATTCGGCTATTTGCCTAATGCATTAGGTGATCCTCAAGCCTTCTTTTCTTCGTCTTTTCAGCCATTTTGTTCCTCTTTGCCAAGTAGTGTCCATGTTTTGCCTCAAACTCCAAATACCTGAAACTTAAGGGTTTACATCAGTTACTGAGACAAAATATGCATTTGAGGACACTAATTCTATTAAAATGAAACCCTAAATGAGTCCAAATTGTGGACTCATTAACACCCGCAACTTAATCTTTTGCCTGTCCTCGAGTAAAACTCAAGTTTGGTAGTTCAAAAAGGATGTCTCGAACAGTGCTACACAAGACTCAATCATGAATGCACACACAAGACTCAATTTACTCGTGCGAAGATCAAATGTGCACTCAAAGTTTCAAGTTGTGACACACCATGATCAAAGAATCTCAAGCTCACCATACTTGCTTCAAATGCAAGTTCAAGCTCAACTAAAGTGTTCAAATGCCCTCACACAAAGAATGATTCCATATTCACATACAATGGTTCAACAATTTAAAGTTTTGGAATCAAATGCAATGCTCACACTCACAAAGATAAACATAATGTATGACTTCACCTATAGGTTTGCCCGTATTTTCCAATCGACACTTGCTTCAGCTCACTCAAGATCAAAAGGGTCTTTTCAAGGCTTGTAATGGGGCTGAGGGCAAAGGTATGATCATTTAGGCTCAGTGACTTTCATTCTCATGAAATGTGGTGCTCACAACACTTCCTTTCCTCTTCTTTCATCATTTTCTTTAGTGCTCATAAGTCATTCCATTATTCACTTTCCATGGATTGTTCGGAAACCCCATTTCTTTTGTACTTTATTCAATGACTTTTTCTTTTTCATTCGTTTCTTTTCTCTTCTCTTTTTTTTTTTTGTATGGAGGGGTTTCATTTTTCTCAAAATCATGGGTTAAAGGAGACTTTTCTTGCACTTCTTGACTTGCCTTCTCTTTTCACCACACCCCCAACTTAGGCTTTTGGCCAAAGTTGGCTATTCAATCAACCACAAACCAAGAGAATTATAGGTAGTGGATTAAGAGAGGTCATGTTCTTCCAAAGAAAGGTAAGGCTCAAGGGGTGTTCAAAAGATGTTCACACACTCACAAGGTAGGCCACAAAAGAGGTATATGCCAAATTGGCTCACACTCTTCGAAGTTGGCTAAGATCATATCAAGAGATAGTCTTACTTAGTCGACCGGACCAACGGGGAAAATTCTAGGTGTTATCATGCATGGTTCACAGTAAGCTCATCACACAAGGCATTGACACCAAGGTCAAACAAGACACCACACTTTCGCTAGTGTGCAACGATCATCACAAGAGACTCGATTCGATGATTGGCTAGTCACAACGAGATGCAAAGAGTTCACATATTCTCTATGCAAATTCATTTGGCCTCATCGTAGATGCACATTCATGTTTGTTCGATTATGAGTACTATTCAAGTCATCGGTATTGATCATAACCGATACTCGAATTTGCAAAAAAACAGCCACATTCAACACATACAAGAGGTGGCAGATTTTTTTCGAAAGGGTCAAAAATTATTTTCAATTAAAAGCAAGAAGCCACAAGCTCAAACCTTCCACAAAAAGCAGTGTAACACAAATTTAGCACAAGGCTCAAATAGATAAACAAAATAGATATGCACAAAGGTGGGCCCCACCCCACCACAAATGAAAAATATTTGTCCTCAAATGCAAATAAACATATCCAAAAGTGAAAAAAAATAAAGACAGAGAGGGAGGTAAAGCGGGGATCATGTCTAAGCAATCGCTCCATCTATCTCGGCATCAGTACCCGGTGTATCGGTCTGGACTTGGGTCTCAGTACCCGGAGTCACCTCAGAAGAGCCAGCTCCACTAGAGATAGCAAACGGTGTATTTGCCAGGGAAACCTGCACAACCGCATCTATCATGGTTGCTTCAGCCTCGATCAGGTTCTCATCTGCAGCTCCCTTAGTCTCCTCAAGTATCTCCTCATCAGTCTCTGCCTCTGACTCAGGATCGGTTGTCTGCTCCATTCTATCCTCATGTCCGGCGGTAGTTGGAGGCATCTCGGGCACATTTGGAATCTTCATTATTCCAAAGACGATGGACATATCAGTGGACTTCAGGTAGTCCACATCTTTCCTCAGCTCAGCAATGGCAGTTTTTAAAGTCGTCACCTCCTCGGTGGCTCCTTGACTATGCTCACACACCGTTATCCTTGCCACAAGGGTATCAATGGCAACGCTCAATGGTGTCACAACATCAGTCAAAGCAGCCTGAATCATGTCAGGAATAGAGGTCTCAAGCCTGACTGTCCTACGATCCGCAGAATAGGCAAACTATCCCATTCGAAGTAATGACGCCTGGGTGAATCGGAGTCTGGGAGACAGCAACAACAGCAGGTCTAGGAGGCAGTACATCAACAAAAGAACTAGGGGCATCAGAAAATACAACACAAGGAGTACCTAAAATCCCAGGGTTCGGAGTAGGTAAAGATGCCTCTGCAGGTGATAAGTCTGTGTCTATAACCGAGGAAGAATCCACTGGGGTTGCCTTCTTCTTCTGTTCAGCTTGGTCCTTTAAATATTCTGCCTCGATCCTCCAGATATCAGTAGAGGATGTGGGAATCACTTCCACATCTTTCTTGGCATCTCTAGGCACCCAAGCTCGTCTGCACAGCTCGGTGATCAATACCGAGAAATGAAGTGAGGTCTGGCGCTACTTTGCACGCATGAGAATCTCTGAAGCAATGATCATCCCCAAATTTATCCTGGTTTCCTTTAAGATGCAACCCAGAGAGGCAGCCTTAGCAAGGCGAAGGATTGACCACAAAATTTAACTCAATTTAAGGCACAAATTAACGAGCATTGGACGATTAAAACAATATGGGCAATATTATTAAATTAAAACTGACATTTAAGCATTCTATTCCTATCAGAGAGGCCCAGCACACGACAATACAATTGATCATTGCAAATGAGTACCAAATTTTTGAAAGTAAACTCGGGGTTCAGAAAACCAACCTTTATGCCGATTAAAGTACTTTGAAATGCTAGGCGGCAATGAAATCCCAATTTCGAGCACCAATCAACAATCAAAATACTTATGAAATGTAAAAATATTGAAAATACTAACTTGGTGTGAGTTTGCAAAGTTTGAAAGCGAGGGAAAGTGATGAGTTTGAAACTTTAAAACCTTTTGCCCTTAATAACCGTTCAGTTCGTGTCCATTCGGCGACGTTAGTCGCACTCGACGATCCACTCGGTGATCCGCCGAGTGGTTACTTACCCCGCTGACTTTTACAGGACCTTCAGTTGCTTGGGGATTCAAACGGCGGGCAACATCGGGATCGCCGACCTAGTTGGCGAATCGCCAAGTTACTCCTAGGCTCACCGAGTTTTACAGGCTCCAAGTTAAAATTGTGTTGAGCCAAATGGCGGGTCAACTCGGGCACGCCGACCTCTTTGCCGATGTGTCGACTAGAACATTCGCTCGCCAACCTGCACTTTTCAAACACTTTCCACACTCAAACCTGCACAATCAACACACCATTATTTACAAAGACAAAAATAAAGCATTTTAAGGGGTTTTGGGTTGCCTCCCAAACAACACCTTAGTTAACGTCGTGGCATGACATAAGTCAACACTCAAACTCCAATTTTGGGGTTAGCCATAGTATCACTAGGCAACCCCCCTGTTGCAAGTAGAGGTGAGGAAATGCATGACCCATAAGGGTCTCAAGCAGCTGGACAGATCTAGAATGAGAACCAATCATCCGTTTCATCACCTCGATGTTCTCCTTCATCTCGTCCAACACTCTATCATGCTCATTTACCTTGTGGAGAATGATTGAGAGCATTCCTTCGACACGTTTTCTCTCATTGTCCTTAGGCCTACTTCGCTCATGAAGAAGGATGTATTTATCCTTCCTTTTGCAGAGGACTTCGACCTCCACTATCTTTTTGGCCAACTCATCCATCTGAGTCACCAGTGTGGCCAACAAGAAGTCCTTCTGTAATTCTTGGTTTTTCTCAGCCATGTGATCAAGCAGTTGGATTGCTATCGCATATGGTTGTTTTGCAATTCCACCCGAAATGAGTTGATCTACCAAAACCTTATTTCCAGGACCAAGACTTCTGTAGAAACAGTCAAGGAGGACTATATCGGGAATTTCATGAGTTGGGCATTGAGTTATCAGTTCATTAAACCTTGTCCATGTCTCATGGATCCGTTCACCTTCCAATTGTTTGAAGGTTAGGATGCGATCCCTGAACATCATTACTTCTAATATAGGGAACTCCATTTACTCGCGAGTTCTGCTTAATAGACTCACCTCTTCTGTTGTAAAGCACACACATAAGAAAAACACAAAATTGAAAGTTAAGTGAGTAAACTACGACTAACAAAAGAAAAATTCGACTCTACTAAAATCTCTTAAGTAACACCACTCCCCGGCAATGGCGTCATTTTGATGTTTGTGTAATCAAGACACAACTTCCAATTCAAGTGTCTACGATCATACAATAGTAATATAACCCAACCGAATGGGTTGGGGTCAATCCCAAGGAAGTTGTTTCTGAGAATTAATAGTTAAGCGCCAATATGCTAGAGTTGACCATAGCTAAAAACATTATCGAGTAAAAAACATAATAAATTAAGGGGTTGACACGAATGTCAATTATCAATGGGGGGTTTGTATTAAATTAATGAACAAAAATAGCGAGAAGATGCAAATTAGGGAGATGAGATTCTTGGGATGTGATAGGAATATGGGATAAACTATACAATCGGGTAAATGCTATTGATAGTCAATTGCTGAACATTTGTAACTAGGCTAGACTTTAGTAGGGGCAAATTCTCTCTCGAGCAACTTACCCCGAATCAACTAGGTTTCTCTCAAACACCGAGTTGCCGCAATTAAGCACAACCTTCGCCTTAGCCCATTCACTCTCTCGAGCTGAATGTGTGGGAAAAGGCCTAGGATTCACTCTTTCGAGCTGAACCCACGACAACCCAATAACCACCGGTTATCGATTTAGTAGTCTTAGTTTTAAAACCTCTCTCTCTCGAGCAAGCCAAAAACATTAAGATGGAATCGTATTTGCAACTACAATCCCATTAAGTTCAAACACAACTACTAAATAAAATCACATTTAAACAACAAATAGACTAACAATAAGCAATACCCAACAGGAAATTTAACCCATATTCACAAAATCACACCCCAAGAATTGGGATTTTAGCTAGACATAGAAAAAAGTAAGAAAATGATACCAAATCGAAGTAACATCAACTGGGTATGATTTATAGTCACTTCAATCGAGTCTAAGATGAAGAATCTTCAACACCCACTTCCAATTTCTTGGAATTGGAAGTCTTCAAATCTTCAAAAGCTAAGCAAAATGTTCTCTACTTGAAAACTTAGAAAACAAAATGTTGTCACTGAAATTGCATACTAAGATAAAAATTCAAACTAGTATTTATAGTTGTAAAAATATGTGCTGCGAAGGATCATTCGATGCAGTTAGTCGGGATCGCCGATGCACTGGGCAATCCGTTCTTTGGTCTGCTTCATCGTCTTTCAGCTTTTGCCTTCAGCATCTTCACGTTCTGGATCATTGGGCGATATAGTACTGCTTCACGGAACTATTCGACGATGCGCCGATTGCTCCCTTTCATCGCCAACTTGATCTTTTCCTTCAGGGCTCAGCATGCTGGAACTTTGGGCGAGGTTAAGGCCATTCGGCTATTCGCCTAATGCATTAGGCGATCCTCAGACCTTCTTTTCTTCGTCTTTTCAGCCGTTTTGTTCTTTTTTTCCAAGTAGTGTCCATGCTTTGCCTCAAACTCCAAATACCTGAAACTTAAGGATTTACATCAGTTATTGAGACAAAATGTGCATTTGAGGACACTAATTCTATTGAAATGAAGCCCTAAATGAGTCCAAATTGTGGACTCATCACCCTCACGTCGTCATTTCTCATTTGACTTGGCTTCGGCTACAGCTTTGTCTTTGAAAAATGATTAATCGAGAGATTATTTTTGGACAAAATTTTCTTTAATTATTTATTTAATTAATCATTAAATGGACAACTCAAAACGACCGTGCGATTTGGTTTACGTTTTTCCCATTTTATTTTAAAAATTCCATCGTTTTTATGTCTGTTCTGAAAGATTGAAAACTTTCAGGAACGGACATATCTTTGTGATTGTTCTAAAAGGTTGTAAACTTTCAGAAACAATACTTCTTGGCTATAAATAGCTGCAATTCCTCAGACTTTTACTACGATATTTCTGAACTTCTTCTCTTTTTTCTGCAGAATTAAATCGTGTCCTTTGCTCCCATTGAGTGACTCGCTGACACCATTATTTTCGTATCGATACACTAGTGAGTAAAATCGTTCTATCTTGGGAGGATCCATTCTTATAAACCTCTGGAGGAATAATTTCCTTAAGGACACACTGATGAGTAAAATCGTTCTATTTTGTCTGTTCATATTGTTGTTACATGTTCTGTTTTGTTTATAGTCATTAATTTCTACTTATGTTATTAATTTATGGTTTTGATTACATGCTTTAGATTTTATTGATTATGTTTTACTGCAAAGTTATTACTATACGTATTTGTTAATACAAATTAGTTAACACCTAGCTAGGTCATCCCATTTTCATTAATTAAACTCTTTCTTTCACGATCTCGATATCGGGATAGGGAGATAGAGAGAGAATATTAAGGTTGAACTTCTAATGATTTCAATTCAGAGATAGAAAATATCTATGTGTAACTTAAAATTGAAATGTAATTAGTACTTATCTCTTTGTTTAATTTGGAAGAGCTAGATAATAGTCCTCTTTCTTTTTAGTTGTCATATTTTTTTTTTAGAGTCAAATGATATGAATTTTGTCTAACATTTTAAGATGTATTTTTTCATCATATTAATATGAAAAAAGTTGCAATTTATAATACTTTCCATCAAATATTTGAATATCTAAAAATTTATTTTAAATATCGAATGAATGTAATCTAATTTAGCGCAATATGACTACTAAAAAGGAACAATGAGAGTAGAAAGTAAAAAAAAATCCACTCTACCTATCCTCGTTAATTAGCTTTTGATTAAGTTTTTGAAGGCAAACTAATACGAAATCAATCGTCAAAAGACTTTCGAAATTTAAATAATTAGCTGGTGGGGGAAGGGAAGAAAATGAGTAAAATAATTAATGTTTGTTTGAGCACTCCATTAATATATAACTTGTTAAAGAATGACAAAAGTCCCACATCGGTGGTTAATGAGATGGGTGGACTCCTTATAAGGCTTGGACAATCCTCCTCTCTTTGAGCTAGCTTTTGGGGTGTAAGTTAGGCCTAAGACCTAATTTAACATAACTTATGTCTCATTCACCAAGATTTATAGATGGGTGGACTCCTTATAAGGCTTGGACAATCCTCCTCTCTTTGAGCTAGCTTTTGGGGTGTAAGTTAGGCCTAAGACCTAATTTAACATAACTTATGTCTCATTCACCAAGATTTATTGATTATTATTAAAGACGAGAACATTTGTGGATTATCAAGTTCCACGCATATCACTATTATTGAATTGTTGACGTGATTTAAGGTGTGAAAATAAATAAAGGGTGTGTGCAAATTGCAATAAATTAATTGATACGGGAAAAGTAAGTAAAATTGTCCACGTTGTTATCTTGGATAATAGTACATTTTCTCTGCTATGATAAAAAAAGATCTATACTTTTTTTTACTTTCTATGTTCATTTTTAGGGATAATTTCCGAGATTTCTCTTCGGGTGTAATTTCATAACACACATCTCTTTGTATTCTTCTCATAGCGACATAACAAATGAAATATGTTGAAATTAGGTCACTTCCTTGAAAGAGTTTTAAGAGTACTTCCTTTATGGAGATAAAATTAAGATTGTTTATCGATTAGAGATAAGGGTTAAAAATATATTAAATTATCTTCTTTTTTTTAAGTTTCATGTCTAAATTATTGAGAGTGTGAGTTATACCTAAACTATCACTTATTAGTTTAAGAAACACATATTTTTTTTATTACTCTCTTATTATAGTGTGTGTAATATACTCTCTTTTATTTTAAAAAAATTATCACGTCACACTCTACATGGACAAAACATTATTTCTTAAAAAAATAAATAAATTATTACTATTAGTTAAAGTTAAAAATTAAAGTATTACTATTCCCTAAAAAAAGTTATAAAAGTACTTCCCCCATCCCAAATTGTTTTTTTTCTTAAAAAATTCTTTTATAAAAGTTTTTAAAAAAAAGTTCTTCCTTCATCTCCCCCGTCCCTTCAAATAATAATTTAGACTTTATTATGTTTTTAAATTATAAAATAAAAAATAAAATAATTTTTAAGATCCGGTTTGGATAATATAATTATTTATTTTTAAAATTATAAAATAAAAATAATAATTTAGATATTATTTTGTTTTATAATATTTTTTAGGAAATACTAATACTTATATCTTTAGCTTTAAATAATACTAATAATTTATTTATTTTTCGTCATGAAAGAATGTTTGGTCCAGGTGGAGTGTGATGTGAAAATATTATTTTGAAATAAAAGAAAGAATGTATTACACACTATGCTGAGAGTGTAATAAAAAAGAGAAATGCCATTTGTCAAATTAGTAAGTGATGATTTAAGTATGAAACTCACATTTTTAATAATTTAGATATGAAACTAAAAAAAATAAAAAATTTAGGTGTGTTTTTAACGCTTATCTCTATTTTTTCTTAATATGTGCATTGCATCACAAATTAAGTTAATATGAATAAATATAATTGTGGCTGTATGTGGTGACAAGACGAATCAGTGTTGGTAACGTGTATAGTTGTCAATATGGGCTAGGCTTAACCTGTGATTTTTGGAGCCCATTTAAGAAAAAGGATTTTTTAGCCGGACTTGAATAAGCCTACCGATTGTGGGGCTTGAGAAATATGGATAGGGCCGGTCCGTGGGCTAAAAAAAATTTAATTAAAAATAAAAATAAAATAGAGTATTAAAAATAACAAGAGTCTAAACTCAAAATCTGTTAAAAGTTTGAAATATTACAATTTAAATATAAATTATGTTTATAAAATATGTACTACATAAAATAAAATTATCCTAAAATTTCTAGGGAATCACTACATAGGCCGTAACCTATGGAATGTTGTCATAGTTTTTGTGTTTTATTATGATCATTGAAAAACAATTAGGTTAATATTTCTATTTAGTTATTTATGCTTTTGCTTGAAATTAAACTTAATAAATATTATAAAGATAATTTTATTTGTGGATTTGCTTAACACCATGCAATATTGTTTTATCGATATTTATGATAATATTTTTAAATTATAATTTAATTTAAAAATTATATATTTTTTAAAAAAGGACTAGCCTGTAACCCATGTATTTGTGGGCTGAATCAATCATTTTCTGGCCCACACCAAAAATAGATTAGCCTGACCTGATCCGTATAATTTTAAAGTCTGTATGAGTTAGTTCGAATGGAGTGGCCAGCCATATTAACAGCTCCAGCAACGTGGAAAAACAACAAAAATGTAAGTTGAACCAAAGAGTGACGACAGTTACACTTCTCCCTTGCCGACAGAGACTTTACTAACGTGTACAAATCTGTAGGCCCCCCAATCTCAACTTGTCTATTTTCTTTTATTCAAATTTATTTTCATTTTCTCACTTGTTTATTTTCATTTTCTCATTTTTTTTATTATGCTTTCTGTCTTTCTGTGTCTTTATTTAATTGGACATAATATAATATTATGCTTTCAGTTTTGTAGAAGATAATCATTTTTTAGAAATATCTTATAATTATCATTTATTTATTTTTTCTACCTTCTAGATCTACCTCTGCTTTCAGGTCCCATTTCAATTATTGTTTCATTTTATTTTATGTTTATTTAAAAAAAAATAAGTATGCGATATAATTTCTAAATTATAAGATTTTCTAGAGAATTAAAAGATATTTATTAAATATTACAATTATAAATGAAGATATCTTTTTTAGCTAAACTAGTTACTACTCTATTAATTTTTTTGGAAACAAAATTAGAATTAATTCGAGATGAAAAAGTATCAAACTTTTACGTCTTATTGTGTGGGGTCCAATAGTTGAACGTTGTGGCAGGTAAGGGGTGGGGCAGTTATAATAAACTTATAACTGAAAACAACGGATACACTATATCCTTTCTCTTCCTTTGTAGATAAGGATGAGTGGAATCCTTGTTATTTTTTACAACTACTTCATACTTTCATTTCATTTCATTTCAATTCCAATCATTATATTTAGGATTCATTTGACCACAAATATATATATTTTTAAAAACTTAAATAAAGCTTTGGAAATGGTGTTGGGCATATAACTTATCATTACTTGGTAAATATCTTTGGCCAAATATACTTAATTTTCAAATATTAAAAAATCAATATTTGGGTCAAGTTTTAATATTTGAGAATTTATAAAAGTTAAAAAATTATTCAAACTTTTATATTTTATAAAGAGCACCTATCATTTATGAATTTCCACTAATATTTATCTACCAAATTACTCCATCAATAACTAATAATAAGATTACGAAAAAAGAACAATTTATTTTTTAGTGAGTTATAATTCATCCCGAATCAGTGACAAATTTGAGTATGCGATTGCTATTACGATCCAATTCACGGGGACGTGCGACACCTACTCTACCACCTAGATAGAAAAATTCTCAATCCCCGAACTGATTATAACAGAAAAATAACCAAGTCATAAGCTAACACCTTAAGGGGTCGTTTGGTATGAAGTATTAGGAGAAATAATCCATATATTATTGATGGTATTATTTAGTACTATGTTTGATAGAATTTTTGGGCCTAAGTATAACTAATCCACAAATTAGTTATACACCCTACATGGTATTATAGGATGTATTACTAATACCTTCCATTTGGTGGTATTAGTAATACATTGAATTTAATACCATGGGATTATCTATGTAAATACAAAAATATCCCTACTACTAAATTTATTTAAATAAATTAGCTTACAAATTTTATTATTTAGAGATAGTTGTTTGTTAATAAATTAATGCAATACATATCAATACAATATTTAAAATGTGAATTATTCAATACTTACTAATTGAAAAGGCAAATATATCACCACATGATGTTTGTGATCTTAATTGAATGTATTATTTGTTGATTTATATGTGGTTTCAAATTTTTTTATTTTGAACAATTTATAAATTGCATACATATTAAAACTACAACTTACAATTTTTATGAGTGCATGTAGATGATTTTTTTATATTACTTTTGTTTACCGTCTTTCCGGTTTTAAAGTAGCTGGTCTATCTATCCTAAATTGAAATTTAACGTTTTTTAAGTGATTAATTTATTAAGATAACAATTGTTTACCCTCAAATAATTTAAGTGAAAAAAAGCAAACATAACAACAACATTGTTCTTCTCCTAGCTAGTTAAAAGGTCATAAAAAAATAATATTGTCCGACAATTATCTACCTTGACCCGATTACATAAAATAGAAAATCTCATAATAATTCAAGGGCATAATTGGAAAGAAACTTTTTGTATTATTCTAATCCAAACACAAGATGAGGTGGGAACCAATGAACCAAACACTTTGTAGAAATCTCACGTAAGTATGGAGAAATCAAGGATTGTATTGATAAAAAATAATGTTGAGTTACAATCTCTTTATATAGGAGAAGATTCCTATTCTAGCTATACTAGGAATCCTACTACAACACAAATATATTAAATACATGATATCCTAGTCGACTTTAACCTCCTACACTATCCAGTAACTTAGTGGTACATAATTTAGGATTTAGTAGTCTAGTCCTAGTATGACTCTAATTCTAACTCGTCAGCCTGCTTCGGTGGACCTGTTCCTTCGACATGTTCCATCAGTCTTCAAGCTTCCTTCAACACTTCCCCTAAAGCTAGTGAGTGGAGGAACTGTAACTCCTAGCTTGTTTCGAAACCCAGAAAAAACCTACTTTGTTAAGACTTTGGTATGAATATCAGCTAGCTGATCCTTAGACTTCACAAACTGAATAAGAAGTTGTCCTCTGACCACTTTCTCACGAACAAAATGATAGTCCATTTCAACATGTTTGGTTCTAGCATGAATAACTGGATTAACCGCCATGTACAAGGCACTCATGTTATCACAATACAACGTAGGAAGAGATCGAAGGAACACTCCAAGGTCATGAACAAATACATGATCCAATTCATCTCTGTCGCAGTGGAGGCTTGTGTTCTATACTCAGCTTCAACACTTGATCGGGCTACTGTGGTCTGTTTCTTGGAGGTCCAAGAAATACAATTTGCACCTAGGTTGATGCTATAACATGTAGTTGATCTCCTAGTGGTGGGACAACCTCCCCAATCAACATCTGAGTATCCATACAATCTACATGGTGATTGTGAAATAATTCTGAGTCCAAAGTATAGAGTACCTTTGATATACCTGAGAATCCTTTTAACCCCTTGAAAATGGTCAATGTTTGGGCTTTGCATAAACTGGCTTGCTAAATTCACAACATGGGTCATATCAGGTGTTGTGAGGGTTAAATACTGAAGGCTTCCTACTATTATTTTGTACAAGGAGGCATCTGACTTCCCACAACTTCATGCAAACCATGCTTTTGAGCTAAAGAAGTGGCTACAGCCTTTGCCAAAGTCATCTTTGTCTTGTCCAGTAGCTCAACAACACACTTGCTTTGACTTAAGTGAATTCCTCCTTCGAAATACTTCACCTCAATTCCTAGAAAGAAGTGAAAAGGGTCAAGATCTTTCATAGGAAACTCTTTCCCAAGTTGTAGAACCAACTATGAGACATGTGATGGATTACTTCATGTTACAATAATATTATCCACATATAACAAGATAAATATTTTTCCTTTGTTAGTTTGGAAAATAAATAGGCAAAAGGTCTGGTGGATCCTTGTACTTGTATGAGTTTGTATTCTAAACCATTTTACTTAATCATTTGTCAACTGAATCCTTAAACTCCTCGAAACACTACATTTTAAACACGTTTTCTGACTTGTCATCGTAAGTGGCAGACACAACCAAGGGGCATGTGATACACACACTTGAGAAGCGTGAAATCTGGTTAAAAGGGTCTAATAGCCATATTAGGGTTTTATAAAGCCATCTTCTTCCCCATTTGCATTTAACACCATTATTAGACAAATTTGAGCTTTTCTTTCCTCTTTTTCGATCTTCTTTCTCCAAATTTCTTCTCCATTTTTTTTCATCGTTATACTCCTCTTTTATTTCTATGCATTTCCAGTTAATTCTTTGCTTCATTTTGTGGTTGATCCTATTGTAGGTTTCTACAACATCATGAAGTTGCTTTTGTTAGAATCCTATAATCTAATAGAAATCATGAAACATGTAATTGAAAGCATAACAAATAGAATCCCCAAAAGATTTCAAAAAAATTTGTATAATCGATTAAAAACCTAAAAATAAAATAAAGACATAAATAGAAGTTGAAATCTAGACTAAACAACATACAAATACGAAAATAAGTTACATAATTTACATAAATAAATTAAAAATTGAACAAAACCAACAAAAATACTCAAACAATTTTGTGGGAATGAAGAAAAAAAATGAGAAAGAAAAAATGTGGGTATATATAGCCACACACAGCTACTGGTCTAGGACGACATTAACACACTGTACACTTAAGTGGTAAACCTCTCTTCTTCGATTTGGATGAAAACAAAGACGGATTGCCTTGATTGCTGCTGGTGTTTTTTCTTCAATGAAAAGAGTAGAAGAGTTTGAAAAACAAGTGCAAGGAAGATGAAAGAGAAATGAAATGAGATTGTGGGGGAAAGTGATGGGTTTGGTGGCAAAAGACAAAGGATAAAAATCAGAAATGTATTAATTAAATATAATAAAAATGTCAAGATGACATGAAGTGGTATATATATACATGTGTCATTTTATAACTATTTTTAAAATTACGTGTAAGGCGTTGGTGATACACGCACAACTAAAGGGTAAAAAAGGTGTTTAAAATGTTGAGTTTAGATGGGTTCAGGGGTCCAGATGACAAAGGGGTAAGTAGAAGGGTTCACAATACAAACTCATACAAGTATAAGGGTCCACCAAACCATTTTGCCAAGTAAATAAAGAAGGGCCAGCCTTATTACAAATGAAACCAATGTGTAAGAAATGCATGCTAAACCTATCAAACCAGGCTCTTGGTGCTTGTTTAAGACCATACAATGCCTTTTTAAGTAGACACACATACTGAGGATACTATAGATCAATAAAACCAGGGGTTTGACTCATGTACACCTCCTCTTGTATGAAGCCATGGAGAAAGACATTTTTGACATCTAGTTGTCTAATTTCCCAATTTGAAATGATAGCAATGGATAGAACCACCCTAATTGTCGTGGTTTTAACCACATGACTAAATGTTTCTTCAAAATCTATCCCTTCAAGCTGTGAGAATCCCCTTACCACAAGTCTGGCCTTGTACCTATCTACTGTTCCATAAGCTTTCAATTTTGTCTTGGACACCCATTTGGAGCCAACCAAGTTTATACCAGGGGATTTGGGCACCAAAATCCATGTCTTGTTAGTATGTAAAGTATCATTTTCTTCCTTCATTGCTGCAAGCCAATGAGGTGACCTTAGTGCTTCCTTAGTAGTATTTGGTTCTCTCAAAATTTATGTGCTGCTGTGAGCAACAAGTGATAAGTGGTGTTCCTTCGCCTTGTGCCTGGTGATCATATGATGCCCTTTGGTGCAGGAAGTACCTCAACTGGTACATTAACCAAAGTAGTTGACTGGAGTGTAGCATTGTCAGATTGATGGTCAACTGGTACATAAACTAAAGTAGTTGTTTGATGATGCTCATTGACTGGACCTGTAAGTGCAACCTGTTTCTCACTTCCACTAGAAGAACCAATATCTGCAGCTGGATTTTCAATACTACAGTATGGATCATCACTTTCAACTTGTTCCTTAACATCTGATCCTGCGCCTGAGAGGTCAATAGTGCTCTCATCATCAAAGAGTATATGAGTTGTAGCAGCATTATCACCATTAACGTATGGACTAGCAACCTATACTTCCCCTGAATCAGAGTTATCATGTGCCTGCAGTTTAGAGAAAGATTTAACAAAGGTAGCAAGGTGAGGTGAGACATCAATGTTAGTTTGAGATTACTTTGGAGACACATAGAGTAATGTGTTTTCATCAAACACAACATGTCTGGATATGTAAACCCACCTTGTAGAGGGATGATAACATCTATATCCTTTGTGTAGGCTGTTGTACCCTATGAACACACAAGGGTAAGTCTTTGGATTGAACTTGTTGCTACCCTTATATGGAAAACGACTACGCCCAAACACTTTTAGGTTGTTGTAATCAGGTTGTTCCCCATACCACTTAACGAATAGAGTCACCATCTTTAGGACTGAGAAATGCAGTCTACTGATGATGAATATTGCAGTGAAGAAAGCCTCAACCCATAGAAACAAAAGTAGGTTAGCATGAAGTAGTAGAGTTAAGCTAGTCTCCACAATATTCTATGTTTTCTCTCTGCAACTTTATTTTGTTCAGGTGTGTTAGGACATGAAATATGTCTCACAATGCCACAATCTTCCAAATGCTTGATGAAGTCTGTTTGGATAAACTCACCACCTCCATCACATTGAAAGATCTTAATCTCTTTAGAAAATTGTTTTTCCACCATTTTCTGGAATTTTAGAAAGACCTCAAAGAATTCAAATTTCTTTTTCAGTGGATAAATCCATGTATATCTCGTGTGATAATCAACAAAAACGACATATTATTTCATATGTTGGGAAGATTCGACAGGAGTAGGCCATAAGTCACAATGGATTTTCAATAAAGGTTCTTTCTCAATTTTATTTGTCAAACAAAATGGTAGTTTACAATTCTTTCCCAACTGACAACTAGAACAAACCGTAGGCATTTTATTCCAACTACTAATATTGATGCAACTATTACTAAAAACTTTTAAAGACTTCAAACTAGGGTGTCCTAATCTAGTATGCCATATGCTGTCTGATGTGTTCCAATTGTGTGCAATAGTTAAAGCATAGAGAATGTTATTTTCCAAAGCATAAAGACCATTCCTTTTAGATCCCTTGGCCAGCAGTGTCCTTGTCCTCTTGTCCTTTACAACAAAGTAGTTTCATCAAATTCAAAAGTGCAACAATTATCCTTTGCAAGCTTACTAACTGAGAGTAAATTTTTATTAATCTTAGGAACTATGAGAACTTCCTTTAACTTTAGACCTGATCCAGATATGTTCCCAACATGTTTTATGTCTAACTTTGATCCATTCCCAATAATGATTTTATCTGGTCCATTGTAGTGTTTAAGATCAATTAGGATACCTGTGTTATGTGTCATAAGGCTACTTGCTCCTGAGTCCACATACAAGGTGTCATCAGTAGTGTTTTCTAGATTAGTAGCAGCCAATGCTTGTGATAGCTCATCTGTGGCTTGGTAAGAGTAATCCTACCTGTAAAAATACTTAAAAGTAGTATGGTTATTCCTACCACAAAGTTGACACGCATAAGTATTGTTCCTCTCATGACTTCCACTCGAAGGCCTATTCTGAAGGCCTGGTCCATTTCTACTGTTATAAGAACCCGTTCCTTGCCCAAAAGGCTTGAAGCCTCTTCCTCGTCAATTGTTTTGGTTCCTAGCTTCACACTTTGCAGTTGTTGTTTGAGCTGGAACTCCTTATCTTTTGTTGCTTGAAGATAAATTTCTTCCAACCATTCCCACATCTCCTTAGCAGTTGAGCAACCTACGATCAAGTACATGCTTTCTTCTGTCAAGGTGCCTGAAATCCAACTCCTTAGCAACACATCCTTCTCCTACCAGTCATCAACAATATTGCTGTCTTCTGCACCCTTCTCGTGTGCTACAGCTTTCTCAGTGGTCTGTTCAGTGGAACATGTACCTTTAGGTGGTTTTGTGATGAGGTAGGTTAATCTCATCACTTGAATCAACTGAGACATTTGTGTCCTCCATATAAGATAGTTCGTTGGCTTAAGTTTAATGGAGCAGGACAAAATAAGATTATGAAGTGAAGAGGTCGAAAGAGTGTTGGTAGAAGGGGCCATTGCAGTTTGATATTGTGGTTGTTTTGATTTTGATATAATACGTTAAAGACCAGAAAAGCTTTAGAGCTCTAATACCATGTAGAAATCTCACGTAAGGATGGAGAAATCGAGGATTGTATTGATAAAAAATAATGTTGAGTTACAAGCTCTTTATATAAGAGAAGATTTCTATTCTAGCTATACTAGGAATCCTACTACAACACAAATATATTATATACATGATATCCTAGTCGACTTTAACCTTTTATACGATATAGTTGCTTAGTCGTACATAATTTAGGATTTAGTAGTCTAGTCCTAGTATGACTCTAATTCTAACTTGTTAGCCTGCTTCGATGGACCTGTTCCTTCGATATGTTCCATCAGTCTTCAGGCTTCCTTCAACACACTTGATAAAAAATATACCCTGCATTACTAACAACACTACTAATCCCTGCATTACTAATCTCTCTGTTACTAATCCCTGCATTATTTGTTTTTCTACTAAATGACCCCTTAAAGTTTAAGAAATAACCATAAATTGAGTTAACCTGCAAAGTTGTTTTAGAAGGAAATATACTAACGCCTCCAAGGAACTAGTCTAAACAGGTACAAGAGCTTCTAAGAGTACAATTTATAAAATAAATAAGACATAATTCCCACCATAAGGAAAGATGAGTAGAAGTCGTTGGATATCATCATCGTCTTTGATAATGCTCAATTATAAATCTTACAAATTAATGTACAAGCGATCGTCGATCATAAAGAACTTAAAAATAGGTTGGGATCGAATCCTACAGGGAGCGGTCTATGTTAGAATTCAATTAGGATGTCAAATTTGTGAACTAATCTCTTGCAGGTTTATGAAATCAATACTTAACATAAAATAAATTTTAGAGATTGCAAATTATCAATTTGAGAGAGTTTAGTTGACAATTGATTAACAATAGTGAGTGAACAAGAATAATTAGTAAATAGGAGAAATCTAGGAGTGTGCACACTTGGGTATCAATTTCGAGTATGTGTAAACGTAATTGCTCATTAACATTAATTCTCAATGGTTTGCTAGATCAATCTAAATTATAGTATGAATTTCTCAATAACATGTTGTTTGTCACAAGAGCTTTTTCAAGTCTCAAATGCAAGCTACACAAAATAATTTATAACCTTAATATAGACCTTCTTTTTCAAGCAAATCTAGAATTCGACAATGAAATCATAATTGTTTTTTTCAAGCAAACTAGAATTTAAAGCCAATATGCAATTATCAATCCAATCATCCACTTCATGTAATCTTTTTGAAGCAACATGAAGATATAATCTAGATTTGGGTTTGCAACCTCAAATCATTAATCAAAAGATGATAAAGACTGAACCCATTTGAATTAATATGAAATAGAGAAATCTACAAACATCCAATAATCTAATCAAAATCTAACTTCTTTTTCACACTTTTAGAACATAGGTTTAGCTATACGTATGGAAATTAAAGAAAGTTATACTAAAAAGGTTGTTTTCCATTTGAAGTGGTTGATCCAAACCTCAAATACCAGAATGGTCAAAGCAAAAACCTACCAAATTCAAGTATAAAATTTCTAAACGCTCAAAATCCTTTGAAGGTTCTTGTGTATAGTGATAATAGAGAATGGAAAATGATTTTTTTTCTTTCTTCAAAGTTGATGAGTGGTGAATTTGCACTCATTAGAGGCTCTTTTCTTATGATTTTGTGGCACTCAAAGTAGAAGAGGCTAACTATTCATTGAATTGTGTTAATTTCAAGTGTTTGTTGCCAATATGAAAAATGATGCACAAAAGCTGAACAGAAGAAAAATATGGCAGAAAACAATCTTCAGATCTCGCACCTATGAAAGACTGTTCGCTTAAGCAAACTAGTTAACAAAGTCAACCGGCCGCATAAGCGACCAGGCAGAGTTCATTTCTGCGAACTGGTCCAAAAAGGTAGAGGTCGCTTAAGTGAACTGACGTTCGCTTTTGTGGGCCTCTTGCCATTTTTGTGAAGCCCGCCTTTTCAGACAGGGGCAGAATGTGAAATTCTCAAGCATTGGACCCAAAATTTAAAAAATAAAGCTAGGGTTGAACATTATTCACCATCAAAGAATTGTTAGAGAGAGAATATTGCAGAGAGAAAAACTCATCAAACAATAGATTTTCTATTGTTCTTGATCTTGGGGTTGAGAGATTGAAGGCAAGTTGCCTCATATTTTATTTATGGATTTGGAGATTGTGTTCTATTTTAGTAAATCTCTTTTACCTTTCTTCATTTCCTTATTCTTAATTACTAGAAATATGGGTGTAATTACTTGTGTGAAATTGGAGCTTTTGTGCTAGAAATAGACAAAGGTATTTGGGTATTTAATTTATTGCTCTATTGATTTTGTAAGTTCTTATTTCCATGTTTGATTTCATCAAATAGGTTGAATCTAGTTTTCATGTTTGAATTTATGGGTTGAGTGTGTATGCTCAATCCTAGCTTTCGATCTTCGTGGGTTTCTTGAAAATATAATTTGTAAAGTAGATAATTAGATTGATAATCACATTTTAGCTTTGAATCATGAATTTGAGAACGAAAGGATAAAGTTTAGGGTTTCATTGTTGAGTGAAAGGCTTTCTAGAAAAAGAAGTCTAAGTTAAGGTAGTGGGTTGTTTTGTTAAATTAAATGATTGATACCGAAAGGAGATGTCATGGAATAGTCCTTTGAAATCGAAAAGAGATTAGGATTGACCTACGACGACTTAGCCTACCTATTAGTGATTGATTTTGGATTGAATTGCAATGGATTATTGAGTTTCAATTGAATATCAAAATTTCCCAATTCCCATACATCACTTGCTTTATATCATCTTTGCCCCCGTTAGAAGTGTAGTTAGAAAAATTGCTTTCTATTTGATATTGTTGTGCCTTGTATGTTTAGATTCAAACTAGTATCTAGTTAGCCTTTATCTTTTCAATCTCCAACAAATTATATTATGTGGGATTCGACCCGACTATTAGTTGTGTATTCTTACTAACGACAACCGCTGTCCCTTTTAATTAGTTTTAAAGAGGACATTTGAGTGTTATAAAAAATGGCACCGCTGTCGGGGATTAATTAGGCGTATTGAATTGATTTAAGATTTCTAGTTTACTTGTTTCCATCTAGATTGTGAATAGTTGTCTTTATTTTCTTTTGTTTTATTACTATGCCTTTTTGTGGTCATTACATCTTTGGGAATCGTATGCCCTCTACCGACCCATGGCATGTTGGTGAAACAAATGTGACAAATCAATTGAGGTTTAGGGTGGTGTATCATAAGCTCATTTGGGGCAAGAAAGGCCTACACCTACTCTCCCTTATGATCAAAAGTCTTCGAGAAATGCACCTAGCTCGGTGCTATGACATGGTCAACTTTGAGATTGGGATTTCTACTCTTAGGGCTAAGGTGAAAACAACAGCGAGGGTGAAAATTCCTCATTATCCAATGGCCAAAAAGAGCGAAGAAGGATCTCATGACTTGCACCTTGTTTGGTATGATGAGACGATTGAACCCATCATCAGGATTGAATTGTTTGAAGCCAAATCAAGAGAAAGGGTCGAGGTAGATATAGAAGATATCTTGAGCTGGTGCAACCAACCCAAGGCAATAACAATCCAAGAAGTCAAAAAAACTAGCATGATACTAGAGTTGCAAGAAAAAGCAAAAAAGATCATATATGACAATTTTAGTTTATTTTAAAGTGAGAGTGTCCCTTACTTGAAGGCCAAGAATTATGAAGTCTAATGCTCACATGGCCTAGTAATCCTTTCACTCTTTCCCAACGATCCAAAACGAAAGCATGATGCGAAGTTGGGTAAGAAATTCAAGTCTTCAAAGTGGATAGAGCGGGTGCAACGCTTGATGGGTTCTTGCACTCCCACATGCTCCTCGAAGTGAAATTGATCTTAAGTTGGGGAGACAGTTCATTCCCTCGAAGTGGAAACATAAAAGGTGATCTACCCGGCGTCGCTTCGCAATGTTAAATTTTGCGCTTGATGGGATACACCCCATTAGTATCTAAATTAGTTTAATTTTGAGTTTTTTGACTTCTAGATTAGGTTTAAATTTTTATTTTTGACTAATCCTCATGATTTTGGAGTTGTTGGAATTAATTTGAATAGGTTTGGAGGTGTGAATCTTGAAGGAAATGAAATTCGAGGCAAAAACCCTATGAAAATATAACTAAGGAAGCTTTTTGGGTGCCCATGATTGCCCAATGTGATTGGGAGAATCTCCCAATGAATCCCTAGTCCATCGATCTAGACAGTGAGTGACCTACGAAAAAGGGGTTTCAGGAGCCGCAAAAGCGAACATCGGTTCGCTTAAGCGACGTCCGCAAAAGCGATTCCCTCTCGCAAAAGTGAACATTGCTTAAGAGAACCCCGTGTTTCTTCAGAGGTCGCAAAAGAGACCAAATGTCGCTTAGGTAAAGGTAAGGAGTTCAGAAGGCAGTGAGAAGAATCCAAACTGACACAAAACTTAAAATAAAAGGCCCAACTTCTTCCTCTCTTCCTCATTTGTCTCAAATTGTTCTAAACTTTTGGTCTTCATTGTGAAAATACAATCCGGTATGTATCTCTCACTTTCTCTCTCCTGAATTGGTAAATTTCATTTGGAGAATTGATTTTTTCTTATTTTAATTTGGGGGTATTTAGTGGGTACTAACTTCTCTAACTTGGGGGGGGGGGGTTAAAATTGTGAATATATTTGCCGAATTCTTTGCTAAATTTGTTAAATACATGTGTGTGGGATGATTTCGAGTATTTGGGGAAGTCCTGAGTACCTATTTCATTATCTAATTGTTTAAAATAGATTGGACACCCTGTGTTTGGTAAAATGCCCAAAAGAACTCAAAAATGATTTTCGAAACTTGTGTGCCGAAATGATTGAGTTTCTTGGTTACTTGTATGTTTGTTTTTTACTTTACATTGGTGTTGGTTGAAATTTTGTGCTAACAAGTGAAATGAAAATTGGTTGTTCATGTTGGGGGGGGGACTGTTTGCAAAAGCAGGCTCGCCATCGCAAAAGCGATGTTCGCTTAAACAATACCCTTTCGATTTTGTTATTTCCGCTTAAAAGACCTTTTGGTTGGTTTTACGATGTTCTCTTAAGCGAACATGGCTTCACTTTTGCGATATCTGGGGTTGTTTTCTTCCAGGGTGAAAATTTTCTGCATGTTTGTTTTGGTTCCAAATTGAGTTCCAACTATTTTCTTTGACTTCCACCTATGAAGTAGCATTGTTTAACACATGATTCTCACATTTATATGCTATTGTGATTTTCTGATTTTCATAAAGTCAATAATAGCACACTGACTCGGTTTTGAGGAGGAAGTGGTGGTCGAATATGAACAATATCGATTTGTCTCTCCGAGTACAAAAGATCTATTATGCTGATTTGATGAAGAAGAATCTACTTCCGGAGAAAGGCATATCACTTGAAAAAGTTGAGGAAATGCTTCTGACTTTCCACCAAAGTGCTGATGGCATCCAGATGGATATGTTTTGCAGTTCAACCTTGCAAAGCAAATGAGCAATGAGTGAGGTAGTTTTATGCTAATCTCATGGAGACTGACATGGCATCAAGGTTAATCACTATCCTAGGCATGGTTGACAATTATGGGCCGGAGGCAATCAATCAAATATATAGGTTGCTAAACCAGGATATCAAGGCTTTCATAGACAAGGATTGTGAGTTGGGTGCTTGGTTAGCTTCAAAGCTAAGTACAAACAGAAATGTCCCATGGGCTCTCACAAAGGCCGAGATTTTATGCTTAGACTTGACTGCAAAAGCAAAGACATCGTATGCAGTCATATTTCCCCAAGTGGGAACATTAGTAACATTCTGGTGTTACAGCACATATAGTGTCTTATTCACTTCACGATGTCCCACTGAATATAGGCCACTTGATTGTAGATTAGTTCCAGGAATTCAAAATGCATGAAAACTTGTCTCTTGTTGTTCCCTCTCCGATCACAAATCATTGTAAACGGGCTGAGGTGGAGGTACTTTCAAGTGACACTTGGATGGAGCCTAAAAATCCTATCTTTCCATGGTGGTAAAAATCAAATAGAAGATAGTTGACTCCGAAAAGTCCATACATGTAAAGGACGATACTCATGCACCTCTAGTCTTGGGCCCTTTTGAGTCATTGGTTAGTAAGTTGAGGATTGTGAAGGAGATAGTGACGAGGTTGCCTCAAAGGCTGGATGAGTCATCTTCTGGGCCAAGATTTTATGTGACCCAAAGTGAGTTTGATGCCTACTTAATTGATCAAAGGAAGCAAAAATCTCAACTTGCAAATATGGAGAAGTCTTATGCCGGTTTGGCTAAGTCACATGGAGAGTTAAGCATCTCACACAATAAGATGAAGAAGTGGGAGAAGAGTAGAGACAAGTTATTTACTCGAATTTGGAAAAGGGTAAAAGGCCTTTGGAAATTTTTGAAGGCAAATGAGCCACTCCCAACTTCTAGGCGAGATGAGGACGGATATAAGCCTGCTACATGGAGGTTTGATGGCGGAGATAAGGATATAGAGGACAGATGGATAGGATTGAGGTAGCCAAGAAAGCCCTTCATATTATCTTTTTGAGTTTTATAGTTGTGTTGTGAGGACACAACATCATTTTTAGTTGGGGTGCTTTCCTTTGGGTTGTTTTATCTTATTTTAATTAACATTTTGGATTGTTGTTTTGTTGTTTTTGTTTATTGTGCGGATTGGTTATCTTTATTATGTTTTGGTTTATTATATTAATATCCTTTGTTAGTTTATGTTTTTTAGTAATAAATTTTGATGATTGTGTTTCATTCTTGTATGGCTTAAAGTAGGGGGAGTCTGAGTACCCACTACTTGTGAGTTTGGAAGCCCTTGTGAATGCTCAACAAAAAGGCTTGAATTTGCCCAATGATAGATCGGGTGACGTCATTCTTATGGGTAAATCATCATTTTGTTGAGTGTTGTTGGCTCTATAGTTCTTTAATGTGAGGGTGTGACTTGTTTGGTACTAATAGATTTAGTCATGACTTGTGAGGTGTAAAATAAGCACCCCTCTGCAAGTTTTGTGAAAATGAATGATTTTGTAACAATGTGTTGACTCTTTTTGATACTCCAACTTACTAGGTGGTGAAGTGTAAGCTCTTTTGTTCTTGACTAGAGAATAAAATTAATCCATCTTGAATAGGTTCATGCCATGTGTGGTGAGTCTGTAACACCTCAGATTCAAGAAAGGCTAGAAAGGTTAGAAAGGGGTAGTGGGAAAATCACGGGCCAAAAACTGGACCATGGAACCCTTCACGAGGTCCCATACGGGTCGTGAAATGAGCTATGGTCCATGAAGGGCACCGTGGTAAGTCCCAAAGACCTGACTTGCAGGAGTCCCTCCCACGGAGGCCTATACAACATGTGGTGAGGTTGATGGGTCGTCGATGGTGTCGTCAAGAAAGGGTCACCAGAAGGGTCTTTCACCTTACCACTGGTCAGGGACCACGACGACCATAACAGCCCGGGGGACTTTGGCGAGTCGTCAAGAATGTCATGGACTGGCAACAGTGAAGCCCTAAGTCAAAGGCCTCTTTATGACTTGGTTCACGGGCCTTGGAACCCTTGACAGGCCGTGAGGGCCATAATGAGGTGCAATACGTTAATTTTATGTCAGGGGCTTTTGGGTCTTTTTCTAATTATTTTATTCAATACCATGTTGTTTTACCCTTTACCCAAAGCCCTATATAAAGATTTTTACGCCCAAAATCACCCACTCAAGTCATTCTCTCAATTAACCAAAAAAAAGAACAAGTTCATCTTCTCTAAAATATTTCTCTCTCTAGAATAAGAAGAAGAAAGAGTCAACCTAGGGTATCAAAATCAAGTCTCCAATTCACCAAATTGCTCAAGGAATTTGAGTACTAAGGTATGATAGTCTTGAATCTTCATCTATGGAACTCTTTCCTTCATAGAGTTCCTAAATTCCCCAAATTTTGAAGTTAGAAATCTCCAATTGAAGTTTAGGTTTTCTTCTATGTCATGAGTTCCTTTTTATATTGGTATAATTGATTGTTTTATGAAGTATTATGCATGAATTGAGAGAATTCCATGTTTTTAAGATGAACCCCCGTGAACCCGTGCTTAACCTATGTTTTCTAGATATTGATGATTGAAAGTGGGTTTTGAACCATGAAAGGTGAACTATGAAAATATGCATGTTCTTATGAAATTTATGAATTATGATGTAAGTTGCTTTGAGAGTAAAGGATGTATGACGTTGTTGTTATTAATTGTTGTGAAGGGTTTTATCATATAAAGGATTCTAAGGTTTAAATTTCTTCTCACTCAAAACGAATCAAAGTTAATGAGCTATTCTAATGATGAGGCACGACGCAATTACCCATGACCTCTATTTAAAGACAAGAGGTGATTACCCATGTCCCCATAATGTAGAGCAAGATGCGATTACCCATGACCCTTAAAGATAAGATGGGTTTGATTAATGACTATTCATAGAAAGTAAGCATAGTACCGAGTGGACAAGTGGCGATTACCCGTGTCCCATAAACTATGTGCCACCATAGGATGATTGTCTTAGATATACATTAGCTAATGGATCAACCAAAGGTAAAAGTTCATTGTTCTTACCTTGGTAAATGAGAATACCTATTTTCGGTGTGGAGTAAACACCTGATTCGATGTTGTAGATCACATGGTCTTTATGTCGGTTAAGGTATTTCCCACGACAAGTATAGTGATGAACTAAGGTCATTTCAAGAAGTATTTCACAAGTGTTCAAAGATGAGTTTTACTTGCATTTGACCATGATTATTATGATGTTTTCTAACCCTTTCCTTATGGTTTTTGACTTGGTCTTTGTATGACATGAAAGGTCATTTTTAGCATGATTTCAATCTATATGCATTGCTATCATACTTGGTACATTTTTGTACTAACACATACTTTTGCCTACATTCTCCCAAATATAGGGTTCGACGTTTTAGATTTGCATCCTCGTGGCAAGGAGTCACTGTGAGTATACTTAGTAGTGGAGAGTCCTCATGTTTTGAGGATCGAACCTTTTATCGCTTTCAATCTTTACTTTTCAGATATTGTAGGTGATGTCAGGGTTACGTCCCGATCACTCTTGATGCAATAGATGGATATTGATACCATGCAGACTTCCACTTTGTCTTTTAAAACTTTTGAAATGAATTGTCTTTTAAATTCTATCAAGTTTCTATTCTCTCGGTCCTATGCACCATGTTGCGCCTAGGGGTTACCTTAGGTCATGACAAAATTGGTATTCAGAGCACTATGTTTAGAAAGGTCATATGAAGTCTCATAAGCCACGTCGAATAATGTCTTGTTCATGAGTGTGAAACGCGCCACAATTATGAATAAGATGCTACAAGATGTTTAAGAAACTCCACTTCTTTTATTACTCTAAGTCGTGTAATTGAGTGTAACTCTATATGTTCTTTCTCTTGTTATGTATCCAATGCTTTTCAGGAAATGGCCCCTCGAAGAGCACATGAAATGAGGAATGCGAATGAGAATGTGGAACAAAAGGCTCCTCCTCAATCTCCTCAAGTTTTGGTCGACCCTTTGGCCGAGCAAGTGACTAATGTGGAGTTTGGGGATGCTTTTCAAATATTGGCTCAAGCCAATAAGGAGGTTGTGGTTCCCGTCAACCAAATTAGGGGTACGACGTCATCTAGAGTGAGGGACTTCACTAGAATTAATCCCTCGGAGTTTCATGGTTCTAAGGTTGAGGAAGACCCTCACGAATTCATTGATGAAGTGTATAAGGTGTTGATGATCATTGGAGTGACGCCTGTAGAAAAGGCAGAATTGGCGGCTTACCAACTTAAGGGTATTGCTCAAGTTTGGTTCAACCAATGGAAAGAAGGGAGGGCAGTTGATGCAGGTCTTCTCGATTGGAAAAAGTTTAAGGTTGTTTTCCTTGACATGTTCTTTCCCCTTGAGATGAGGGAGGCAAATATACTTGAATTCATCAACCTTCATCAAGGGAACATGAGTGAAGGAGTATGCTTTGAAGTTCACACAATTGTCTAGGTATTCTCCTATTATGGTTGCAGATCCTAGGGCAAGGATGAGTAAGTTTGTTTCGGCTGTGTCCGAAATAGTGGTTAAAGAATGTCGTACCGCCATGCTTATCAATGATATGGACATTTCTCGTCTTATGGTTCATGCTCAACAAATGAAAGCGGAGAAACTTAATGAAATATCTAATGGGATAAAGAAGGAGAGGACCAGTGATGATGACTTTTTACATTCAAGGTCAGGTGGATATGGTAGTTCTAAGTTCCGACAAAAGTTTTCAGGTCAAGGTTTCTCCAATGCTCCTCCTAATTTCAACAAAGATCGGGTGTCTAACCCTATGCCTCAAAGTGGAAATAGTGCTGGATCTTCATTGTCTACTTGTGCTAAATGTGGAAGGAAGCAGAAGGAAGATGTATAGACGGTTCTAATGCATGCTTTGGTTGTGGTAAGATGGATCACAAGATAAGGGATTGTCCTTCAGTTTCTAATAATGATGAAGATAATCGTCGAAGGGCTCAGCCTAATCCGACGTTCGGTTCTAGTGGGAATCAAAAGAAAAATAGATTTTATGCACTTCAGGCCCGTCATGAGCAAGGGGGTTCTCCCAATGTGGTTACTAGTATGTTAGTGAAAGTCTTCCAACTTGATGTTTATGCTTTACTCGACCCCGATGCTACCTTGTCTTTTGTGACGCTATATATGGCTAAGAGGTAGGTATTCTTTCGGATGTATTGTTAGAACCTTTTTCTGTCTCTACTCCTGGTTGTGATTCTATTATGGCTAAGAGGGTCTATAGAAATTGTCTCGTCTCCTTATCCCATAGAGTCACTCATATTGACCTTGTAGAGCTTGATATGTTAGATTTTGATTTTATCCTTGGTATGGATTGGATGCATTCATGTTATGCTTCTATTGATTTTAGAACCTGTGTAGTCAAGATTCAATTTCCAAATGAGCCTCTCCTGGAGTGGAAATGAGTAAATTCTAG
The DNA here is from genome assembly GCF_019186545.1 of Solanum stenotomum. Classification (NCBI taxonomy): domain Eukaryota; kingdom Viridiplantae; phylum Streptophyta; class Magnoliopsida; order Solanales; family Solanaceae; genus Solanum; species Solanum stenotomum. The sequence goes on from NC_064291.1 coordinate 24,392,948, forward strand.
GCCTAAGAATCAATTTGTTTCTTGTCTTAAAGCCAGAAAGATGATTTCTAATAGTTTCATATACCATCTAGTTAGGGTGAGGGATATGGATTCTGAAACCCCTACTCTTGAGTCAATTATAAGAGTAACGTCTATCAAATACACTTCATCCAATTATAAGTGCAAATGATCATTAGGCAATATATAACCCAACAATTGAGTTGGGGTCGAACCCCACAGGGAGCGGTGTGTTCAAATTCAATCAAGAAGTACGAATGTGATATAACTAGATATAGGAATAAACATTATCAAAAAAGATATGAAATAAATCGAAACGGGTGACACGAATGTCAGATGGGGGTCTTTGGTTTGCAATTATCAACTACAATGCAGTCACAAACAATTTAAAATAATAATAAGGAGAGGAATTCTCGGGATGTGATTCATTATAAGCAAATTTCGATATATATGGGTAATTGAAACTACTAGTAAACAACTAAAAATCAGTGGGTAGGTTAGATTATAAGGTAGATAGCTTTCTGTCTAACAACTATCCTGAATCAGGTGATTTCTTTCGAACATCAACAAGTATAGCAATGAAGAACAACCCACACCTTAATTTATCAACTCTCTCGAGCTAGATGGGTAGGATTGGGTTTAGGATTCACTCTCTCGAGCTGAACCTAGCTCAACCCAATACCTACAAATCATTAATCAATAATTTTAGTTCTAAAACCTCTCTCTCGAGCAAGCTAAGAACACAAGGTCAGAATTGCATTCACAACTATAATTCATAAATTAAACCACAACTAATGATGAAACCCACTTCAATATAGCATTTAAACTAGTAATTAACAATACCCATAAACTAATTCAACCCATAATCACATGGTCACACCCCAAGAATTGAGGTTTTAGCCAAACATCATAAAAGAGTAAAAACGGTTACCAAATTGATTAGCCATCAACTAGGTAAGAATAATTAAGTCTTTACAATCCTTTAATTTGTAGAAAATTTGAAACCCACTTGCAAAATCTCCAAATTGAGTCTCAAAAAGCATTCAAGTCTATTAAGAACTATAAAAAACTCAAGAGAAAATTGTTCTAGACTAATTCAGCCTTCTTAATTCTTCAAAATCTAATTTATAGTTGCCAAAAATAAGCCACGAAGGGCCATTAGGCAAGGTAAGTCAAGTTCTTCGAGTGGTTCGGTGAATCACCCTTTGCTCTCTTCTATTGCTTTTTTGCCTTGGCTCTCAGCATCCTCATGTCCTGTAACTTCAGGCAATCACTCTTTGCATCGCGGAACTGCTCGGCGATTCACCAACTACCCCTTTTCTATTGCTGACTTGGTTTCTTTCCTCAGGGCTGGTACACTGGAACTTTAGGCGGTCAAAATAGCCACTCAAAGATTCACCAAGTGCCCTTGGTAATCATCAGACTCGCCTTTCTTCACTCCTTCAGTTTTTTTTGTTCCTTTGTGCCTATTAGTGTCGTTGCTTTGCTCCTCAATCCACATATCCCTGAAAATCAAGGTTTTAACACCAGTTTATGGCACAAATTAAGCATTTGAGGACACTAAATCTATATAAAGAAATCCCTAAATGAGGCCAAACTTCAGACTCATCAGTCGGTCCCTATCGTAAATGATTTTCTAGAATTGTTTCCCGATGATCTACCAGGTGTTCCTCCTGAAAGGGAAATAGACTTCGGTATTGACCTTCTCCCAAATACGCAACCTATCTCTATTCCTTCTTACTGAATGGCTCTGGTAGAACTTAAGGAATTAAAATAGCAGTTGAAAGATTTGTTGGATAAGGGTTTCATCCGACCAAGTATGTCTCCATAAGGTGCTCCAGTTTTGTTTGTTTGAAAGAAAGATGGTTCACTCTATATGTGTATTGACTATTAATAGTTGAATAAAGTTACTATTAAGAATAAATATTCGCTCCCAAGGATAGATGACTTGTTCGACAAACTGCAGGAAGCAAGTTGTTTCTCTAAGATTGACCTTTCAATCGGGTTATCACCAATTGAGGGTGAAAGAAGATGACATTGTGAAGACATGTTTTCTAACTCGGTATGGTCATTATGAGGTTTTGGTAATGTTATTTGGTTTGACTAATGCTCCGGCGACATTTATGGATTTGATGAATAAAGTATTTAAGCAATACCTTGATATGTTTGTGATTGTGTTCATTGATGATATATTGATCTATTCGAGAAGTGAAGACGAGCATACTAATTATTTGAGGATTGTGTTTCAAGTCCTCAAGGACCAACAACTCTTTGCCAAGTTTAGTAAATGTGAATTTTGGTCAAGGTCTATAACTTTTCTTGGTCATAATGTTTTGGTAAGGGTATTGAGATAGATCCTAAGAAGACGAATGCGGTAAAGAGTTGGCTTAGACCTCTATCCCCTTCGGACATTAGAAGTTTCCTGGGTTTAGCCGGTTACTATAGAAGGTTTGTTGAAGAGGTTTTTTCGATTGCCTCTCCATTGACAACATTGACCCAAAAGAAAGTTAAATTCATTTGGTCGGAATCGTGTGAAAAGAGTTTCTAAGAATTGAAAGATAGACTTACTACCGCTCCGGTGTTGACTTTACCGAAAGGAATTGATGGATTTGTTGTTTATTGTGATGCTTCGAGAATTGGGTTAGGATGTGTAGTTATGCAAAATGGGAAAATTATTGCCTATTCTTCAAGGCAACTTAAGAATCATGAAAAGAATTATCCTACGAATGACCTTGAACTAGCTGTAGTTGTATTTGCTCTTAAGATTTGGAGGCATTATTTGTATGGTGTTCATGTATATTGTAACACCCCTAAATATTAACCAAGATTCGCATGTCGATTTAGCATTGCTTAATTATTACAATATGTTTTACTCTTATTTTGGGAACTTGAAATGTTGTAATTGCTAACTTGCTTAACATAAATTGTGATCGTAATTTAAGATATTGTATTGGGGTATTTCCATAATATTCTAATTAGAATTATGTATAACTTGAAAAGGAGGTGAAGGATATATATATAGGTGTCTATGTATGTTTTTGGGGAGCACACAAATTTTTGGGCAGCACCTTTGAAGGACAACTGCCCAAGTGATAAACATCACTTGTTTTACTATATATTTTCACACCTCCTTTAGTAAATTCATTTTCCTCAAGTCTTAGAACCTTAGAAACATATCTAAACAAATTTTTCTTCAAAATCACAAGAGAAAAACATAGCCCTTTTGGATGAAATTCGAGACACACACTTCTTTTTGGTAAGTGATGAAATCTGTTGCTGAGCTGGGTAGTGTTTGGTATTTTATAGATATCTGTTGCTTTAGAACTTAGTTGACAGTGAATAAATATGATTTGGAAATCTAGTTCGTATACCTACAACTCTTATGTTTATGTGAAACTCTGATTTAGCTATTATGGATTTGAAATATGGGACGCAACGTAGGACAAGTTCTGTCCATATTTCGAAATTACAAATCCTGTATGAACAACTGTTAGTGTTTTGAATATATCTTGTTGTACAAAATGTGTTTTGCGGTGATTCTTGTTTGTTTGCAACCCTAAGAGATGTATCTACATCTTTCATGAAGGTTATAAAGTGTAGTTTTGCCGTTTTCCTTTTCAAATCTAAGTTGCGACATGAGGTACTAGGCTGGCCAGAATCACTGTTTTGGGAGCATAGTCGTATTTGTACCGGCTAAGCTTACTTGTGATGATAATCCTGTTTTACATCAACATTATTGAGCTGCTAGGAATTAAATAAGTTATTTAATTTTATTTTTAAGGTTGTATATATTCGTGAACAAGTTGAGGACCTTGAAACATTGGTTTGTCTACGATTTGAACTCGTGAAGTTGTGTTGGACTGTTTCTTTTCTAAAGCACTGAGGTTTGTGTATAAACTCATACTTATAATCTTTTTACATCCTGGTATATCTGAAAGCTTATCTTGGTACCTTGGTTACCTCTTGTCACTTTGCATTGTCGTGGTGGTATCCTTTAAGACGTTAAAGGCACTTGTGTAACTCGCCCACTTGTACGGATTGTTTGATCACTTGGCACTCTTGTTGGGACCTTATCCTTCTTGTGGCTATGACTTTGTTACTATTGGCATGCCTCTTGATTTAGATCATTTTCCATCTTGACTCTGGATTTTTAGTTCGTCTTAAGAATGGAAGTTGCCCATTTTTAAGTATGAACTAGAAAGCCATTTTTAATATGGTTCTTGGTTCTCTTGATTATTGGGCTTTGACCCTTCTTGATACAGGGTGTTAGCCCTTCTTGATACTTGCTTGTGCTTGGTGTGAAGGCATGATGTACATATTGGGCGAGCCTTGTTATTGAATCTTTTGGAAAATGGTGTTATGAGCGTTCTTGACATTTGGACCTCTAAATATCGAGCTTGATACTCTTGATATATTGTTTACTTGATTTATTTATTATGTTCAATTATGCTGCCCATGACTTGAGAAATGTAGTTTGGTGAATCTGATGGCTCCGAACCTATAGTTTTGCACCACTAAGATATATGCTTAGCGATAGTTGTTTCTATCGTAGGGAAAGATCGAGAGGAGGCGTGAAGCGGGCCATTGGAGATGGAGATTTTGAGAGCTTTAAGGAAGATCACATTTGCATATAGACATCTATATTTTGTATAAACCTTGGGACTTGTACATGATCTATGTGTTGTATATTTACATGAAATTTTGAGGACTAATTTGATCATGTCACCATGGGTTGTAATATAAGTATGGCTATATGTTTTGTTCTTTTGGAGTGTGTAAGCCCAAGTCTTGTAATATATTAAATTTACTACTAATTTTGAATGATTGTGTGAAGTATGAACGACCTAGTTTAGGTACCTGGAAGTTGGCAATATTTTTTTTATGTCATTTTTTCTAGTGTGAGGACAATATATGCATAAAAATCTCGTGAGTTATTGGCTTATATTATTTCGGAAGGGTCGCTACATAGATATCATTACTGACCACAAGATTTTGCAATGTGTTTAATCAGAAAAATCTAAATTTTCGCCAAAAAGGTGGCTTAAGTTGCTAAAAGATTATGATATGAGTGTTTTTTATCACCCCGACTAGTCAAATGTGGTGAATGATGCTCTTAGTCGGTTATCAATGGGTAGTGTTGCTCATATTAAGGATGATAAGAAGGAGTTGGTTAGATATGTTCATAGACTGGCCCGATTGGGTGTTCAGTTAATTGACTTTACTAAAGGTTGTTTTATGGTCCATAATGGTTCAGAATCGTCCTTTGTATCGAAAGTGAAAGCAAAGCAAGTTCTTCATCTGACTTTGGTAGAATTGAAGAAAGTGGTGCTTAAGAAATCAATTGAGGATTTCTCGAAAGGGGGAGATGGTGTGCTTCATTTTCAAGGTTGCTGGTGTATCCCAATGTTGATGACATGAGAGATCAGATCTTATGAGAAGCCCATAGCTGTCGATATTCCATTCACCCGAGAGCCACCAAAATGTACTATGACTTATGGGAGGTCTATTGGTGGAATGGGATGAAGAAAAATATTGGCATAATTCGTGGCTAAGTAACCTAGTTGTCAACAAGTGAAAGTTGAGCATCAAAAGCCGGAAGGTTTGTCCCAAGATATCAATATTCCTACATGGAAGTTGGAAGATTTGAATATGGTCTTAATTGTTGGCTTACCTCACACCTAGAGACAACATGATTCGATTTGGGTTATAGTAGATCGAATAATGAAATCAACTCATTTCATTTCCGTCAAGGTTTCTTATTCAATGGAGGACTATGCTAAGTTATATTTGAAAGAAATGGTTAGGTTGAATGGAGTGACTTTGTCCATTATCTTAGATCATGGTACCTAGTTCACTTCTAAGTTTTGGAAGTCTTTCCAAAAAGTGCTTGGTACTCGTGTTAAGCTTAGCACGACGTTTCACGTGCAAATCGACGATCAAGCGGAGCGTACTATCCAAACTTTGGGATGAGAGCATGTGTAATTGACTTTAAGGGTATTTGGGATGATCATTTGCCTCTGATTGAATTTGCATACAATAATAAAGATCACTCAAGTATTGGTATGGCTCCATTTGAGGCTCTATATGGAAGGAGGTGTAGATCTCCTATAGGCTGGTTTGAAGTGGGTGAAGTTGCTTTGATAGGTACCGAATTGGTACATGAGGTTGTGGATAAAGTATGACTTATTAGAGAAAGGTTGAAAATGATCAAAGTAAAAAAAAGTTCTATGCCGATGTTAGGAGAAGAGATCTTTAGTTTGGTGTGAATGATTGGGTCTACTTAAAAAATTTTACCCTGAAGGATGTAATGAGATTTGGACAAAAAATGGAAGCTTAGTTCCCGTTATGTGGGCCCATATCAAATTTTGAGGTGTATTGGAAAAGGTGCTTATGAGCTTGAATTTTTTAATGACTTGGCATCAGTGCATCCAGTTTTCTATGTCTCCAAGTTGAAGAAATGTGTTGTTGATCCAATGTCTATTGTGCCATTGGAGAGTCTTGGCATAAAGGATAGCCTTTCTTATGAAGAATTTTCGGTTGAGATTTTTGACCGGCAAGTTCGAAAGTTGAGAGATAAAGAAATTGCTTCTATAAAGGTTCTTTGGAGGAATCAGTCAGTTGATGGAGCTACTTGGGAGGCCGAGGCTGATATGATGTCCCATTATCCACATCCCTTTCCCTCCGCCTACTCTAGTTTGAGGTATTTAGTTCCTCATGGTTTACTCCTTTGGTGTCATGTGTCTTAGATATTCACATGATTCTTCATTTATGCATGTTCATGAAAAAACTTGATTTTTGAGAAAAATGAGTTAGTTGATTGATTTCCTCATGATTATTTGCATTTGAGTATGAGTTGAATATTGATTTCATGGTTTGATATTTTAAACATGTTTTAGCTTGGAGTTGATGTTTCATCCTCGTAGATTTGCACTTATGTGATTTCATGCATGTTGGGATGTTATGTTTGAGTTACTACCTTCCTTATGATGTTTTGAATCTCATTCGAGGATGAATGTTCTCAAGGGGGAGATATTGTAACACCTCGGATTTGAGAAAGGCTAGAAAGGTTAGAAAGGGGTAGTGGGAAAACTCATAGGCCAAAAACTGGACCATTGAACCCTCCACAAGTCCCCAGACGGGCCAGGAAGAGGACCACGCTCTATGAAGGGTGCCGTGGTAAGCCCCCAAGACCTTCCTTGCAGTAGTCCCTCTCATGGAGGCCTAGACGGCTCGTGGGGAGGTTGACGGGCCATCGATAGCATCGTCAAGAAGGGGTCACCCGAAGGGGTCTTTCCCTTTGCCACGGGTCAATGACTACGACGACCATAATGGCCCATGGTGCCTTTGACGGGCCGCCAAGGCTGTCGTGGACTGGAAACAGTGAAGCCCTAAGTCAAGGGCCTCTTCACGACATGGTAAATGGTCCGTGGAACCCTTGACGAGCCGTGAAGGCCATCGTGAGGTGCAGTTTGTTAGTTTCAAGTCAGGGGCTTTTGAGTCTTTTCCTAATTATTTTAATTCAATGCCATGCCGTTTTACCCTTTACCCAAAGCCTTATATAAAGGTTTTTACCCCCAAAATCACCCATTCAAGTCATTCTCTCAATTTACCAAAAAGAAGAACTAGTTCATCTTCCCCAAAATATTTCTCTCTAGAAGAAGAAGAAGGAGTCAACCCAGGGTTTCAAGTTCATGTCTCCAATTCACGAAATTGCTTAAGGCCTTTGAGTACTAAGGTATGATAGTCTTCATCTATGGAGCTCTTTCCTCCATAGATTTCCTAACTTCCCCAAATTTTGAAGTTAGAAATCTTTAATTGAATTGAAGTTAGGGTTTTCTTCTATGTCATGGGTTCCTTCTTATATTGGTATAATTGATTGTTTTATGAAGTATTATCCATGAATTGAGATAATTCCATCCTTTTAAGATGAACCCCCATGAACCTATGCTTAACCCATGTTTTCTAGATTTTGATGCTTGAAAGTGGGTTTTGAACAATGAAAGGTGAATTATGGAAATATGCATGTTCTTATGAAATTGATGAATTATGATGTAAGTTGCTTTGAGATTAAATCATATATGATGTTGTTGTTGTTAATTGTTGTGAAAGGTTTTCTCATATAAAAGATTCGCGGGTCGAAAGGTCTTCTCACCTAAAATGAATCAAAGTTAAGGAGCTATTCTAATGATGAGGCAAGAGGCGATTAACCATATCCTCTAATGAAAGACGAGGCGATTACCTATATCCGCATAATGTAGGGAAAAGTACGATTACCTATGACGCTTAAACATAAGATGAGTTTGATGAATGACTATTCTGTGGGAATTAAGCTTAGTACTGAGTGAACAAGTGGCGATTATCCGTATCCCATAAACTATGTGCCACCATAGTATGATTGTCTTAGATAAACATTAGCTAGTTGATCCACCTATGCTAGAAGTTCATGGTTGTTACCTTGGCTTGTGAGAACCTCTTTTTGGTGTGGGCAAACACCAGATTCCATGTTATAGCTCACATGATCTCTATGTCGGTTAAGGCTAATTTCCCACAAAAATTATAATGATGAACTAAGGTCATTTCAAGAAGTATTTCACAAGTGTTCAAAAATGAATTTTACTTGAATTTGACCATGATTATTATGATGTTTTCTAACCCTTTCCTTATGGTTTTTAACTTGGTCTTTGCATGACATGAACGGTTCTTTTTAGCATGATTTACATCTATATGTGTTGCTATCATACTTGGTACATTTTGTACTAATGCATACTCTTTCCTACATTCTCCCAAATATAGGATCCGACGTTCCAGATTCACATCCTCGTGGCTAGCAGCCATCGTGAGCATACTTTGTAGTGGTGAGTCCTCATGTTTAGAGGACAAATTTTTTTATCGCTTTCAGTCTTTACTTTTAAGATATTGTACGTGATGTCAGGGTTACGTCCCGGTCACTCTTGATGTAATAGATGGCTATTGATACTATGTATACTTCCGCTTCGTTACATAAAACTTTTGATATGAATTGTCTTTTAAATTCTCTCAAATTTCTATTATCTTATTTATGCATGCTAAGTGGCTTGTGTACGGGCTCTCGGGGTCCTATGTGCCATGTTGCGCCTAGGGGGTACCTTGGGTCGTGACAGAGTCTTTGTGAATAATGACTTGTGTTCACTTGTGTTAGTTAGAACTTGCTCAGTTAGTTTGAAATGTTGGTCTTGATTGAGCTTAGTTGGAGAAATGATCTTATGCTTTATTTGATTGTTCTTGAAGTCCACTGATGTTTAAAGACGTAATCAACTGACACTAGTTCGGTTCAAGTGCCATATGATCGCGTGTAGTGTTATAACCCAACCAAGGGTTAGGATCGTTCCTACAAGGAGTGATTTTGAGAATTAATAGAAAAATAAAATCAAGTTCTAATTAGTCATATATAAGAATATTATCAAATAAAAACATACTAAGTCAAAGGGGTGACGCAAGCGTCAATTATCAATGGGGGGTTTTGTAGTAATTAACAACTAAAAATAGCAAAAATATACGAAAACGAGATAGAGACGCGGGATTCTTGGGATGTGATAGGAATACGGGATAGACTAAATTATCGGGTACATGCTTTTGATAGTAAATTGTTGAGTAGTTGTGACTAGGCTAGACTAAAGTGGGGGTAAATTCTCTCTCGAGCAACTTACCTCGAATTAACTCAGTTTCTCTAGAACACCGAGTTGCCGCATTAACCACAACCTCCGCCTTAGCTCATTCACTCTCTCGAGCTAAATGTGTGAGAAAAGGACAAGGGTTCACTCTCTAGAGCTGAACCTATGTCAACCCAATACCACCGACTATCAGTTTAGTAGTCTTAGTTTTACGACTTCTCTCTCGAGCAAGCAAAAAACACTAGGATGAAATCGTATTTGCAACTACAATCCCATTAAGTTCATACACAACTACTAAACGAAATCACATTTAAACAACAAATAAACTATCAACAAGCAAGACCCAACAGATAATCTAATCCATATTCACAAAATCACACCCCAAGAATTAGGGTTTTAGCTAGACATGTAAAAGAGGTAAAAATCAATACCACTATCAGTTTCCATCAATTGGGTATGAAGAATTAAGTCTTAAAACAAGTCAAGAATAAAGAATCTTAGAGACCCACGTCCAATTTCTTGGAGTTGAAACCCTTTGAATCTTCAAGGTCTTAGAACAAAGTCTCCAAAACCCTCTAAAACTAAGAGTTTCAATAACTGTAAAAATTTCTAATAATAATAGTGGTATGATGTTAAACTAGGAATTTAAACAAGTATTTATAGTGTTTGAAATTTGTGTTGCAGCGGATCACTCGGCGCAGTTAGTCGGGATCACCGATACACTCAACGATCCACCATTTGGTCGATTTCATCACCTTCTTGCTTTAGCCTTCAGCCTCTTCGCGCTTTGAGCCGTTGGGTGATATGGTACTGCATCACGAAACTATTGGGCGACACACCGACTGCTACATTTCATCGCCAACTTCATCTTTCCCTTCAAGGCTCAGCACACTGGAACAAAAGGCGATCTCTAGGCCAATCAGCGACTTGCCAACTAGGCTAGGCGATCCTCAGGTGAACTCAAGTTCAACACCCCCAACTTAAACTTTTGCTTGTCCTCAAGTGAACTCAAGTTCAGCAGTTCAAAAAAGATGTCTCAAACAGTGCTACACAAGACTCGATCATGAAGGTACACAACAAGGCTTAATTTACTCATGCCAGGATCAAATGTGTATCCAAATATTCAAGTTGTGACACACCATTACCAAAGATTTTCACGCTCGCAATACTTGCTTCAAATGCAAGTTCAAGATCAACAAAAGTATTCGAATTTGCTCACACAAAGGATGATTCCATACTCACACATAATGGTTTAATCATTTAAAGTTCCGGAATCAAATACAACGCTCACACTAAAAAAGAAGAACACTATGCATGTTTTCACCCATAGGTTTACCCGTATTTTCCAATCGACATTTGTTTCAGCTCACTCAAGATAAAAAATGTATTTACAAGGCTTGTAATGGGGCTGAGTGCACATGTATAGTCGGCTCAGTGACTTTCATTCTCCTGAAATGTGGTGCTCACAACACTTCCTTTCCTCCTCCTTCATCATTTTCTTTAGTGCTCATAAGTCATCCTATTAGTCACTTCCCATGGATTGTTTGGGAACCTCATTTCTTTTTTGTATCTTTCAACTTTATTCCACAACTTTTCTTTTACATTCTTTTTCTTTTTCTCTTTTTTTTTTGTATGGAGGGGTTCCATTTTTCTCAACACCATGAGTTGAAAGAGACTTTCTTTGTACTTCTTGACTTTCCCTTTTCTTTTCACCACACCCCCAACTTAGGCTTTTGCCTAAGTTGGCTATTCAATCAACCACAATTTACGAGGATTAAGGGTAATGGGTCAAGAAAGGTCATGTTGTCATCAAGTTTCTTCCAAAAAAAGGTAAGGTTCAAGGGGTGTTCAAGAGAGGTTCACACACTCACAAGGTAGGCCGCAAAAGAGGTATATGTCAAATTGGCTCACACTCTCTTGCCTAAGATCATATTAAGAGATAGCATTACTTAGTTGATCGGACCAACAGGGAAAATTCTAGGTGTTATCATGCAAGGTTCACAATAAGCTCATCACACAAGGCATCGACACTAAAGTCAAACAAGACTCCACACTTTTGCTAGTGTGCAACGTTAATCGCAAGAGAATCAATTTGATACATGGCTAATCACAACGAGATGCAAAGAGTTCACATATTGTCTATGCAACTTCATTTGGTCTCATCATAGCCGTACATTATATTGATCAAAATCGAGACTTAAATTTGCTAAAAAACAGCCACTATCAAGTACATACAAGAGGTGGCGAAAATTTAAATTTTTTGGAAGGGCAAAATCATTTGCTATTAAAATAAATGAGCCACAAGCTCAAACATCCACAAGAAGCAGTGTAAAACACAACATTATGATTCACAACCCAACAAGAATATAGCACACAAAGGTGGGCCACATCCCACCACAATTAAAAACATTTGTCCTCCAAGGTAAATAGGGAACCTTATCTAAGCAGTCGCTCCATCTGTCTGGGCATCAGTGTCCGATGCCTCACCATGAGCCTGAGCATCAGTGCCCCGAGGTCACCTTAAGAGTACCAGCTCCACTAGGGATAACAAAAGGTGTGCCTTCCATGGAAGCCTGCACAACGGCATCTGTCATAATCTTCTCAGTCACAACAATCTCTCCAAGGTCTCCCTCAGTCTCCTCAAGCATCTCTTCATCGGTCTCTGCTTCTGATTCAAGAGCGGTTTCCTACTCCGTTCTATCCTCATGTCTAGTGGTGGTCGGAGGCATTTCGGGCACATTTGGAATCTCTACTGTTCCAAAGACCATCGACATTTTGGTCGCCTTTAACTGATCTACATCAGTCCTCGGAGAAGCAACAACGACTTTTAATGCTCTCACCTCATTTGTGGCCCATTGGTCACGCTCACACATCAATATTCTAGCCTCAAGAGCACCAATGGTAGCTCTCAGCGGTGTTACCGCACTAGTCAAAGTAGTCTGAATCATGCCTGGACTGGAGGTTTCTAAGTTAGCAGCAGACTGGGCAAGTTGTCCCATCCGGATAAAGGATGTCTGAGTGATCGGAGCATGGGAAACATCAGTCGCAGTAGGTCTGGGCGGTAGCGCATAAGTCAGCAAGAGTGGCAGTGGAAATAGATGTACCTGAAGGCCCAGGGGCCGGAGTAGGCAAAGATGCCTCTGTAGGTCTAGATTCAGTGGCCGTAGCTTCCTTTTACTTCTTCTCCGACTGATCTTTAAGATATTCAGCTTCGATCCTCTGGATATCAGTAGAGGAAGTGGGCATTACTTCCACATCCTTCTTGGCATCTCGAGGTACTCAAGCTCATTTGCACAGTTCTGTGATCAATACTGGGAAGAGAAGTGAGGTCTGGTGCTGCCTTGCACGCATGAGTATCTCTGAAGCAATGATCGTACCTAAGTTTATCCGAGTCTTTTCTATGATGCAACCCAGGCAGGCTGCCTTAGCAAGGCAAAGAACTGACTCGCTCCGGGATGGCATAATTGTGTTGCTGATAAAATCGAACCAGAATCTTGAGGCAATGTTCAGATCTTTCTTTTCCATCGGAGTTCCTTCCTTCAACCACTTCGGAGAATCATCTGAGATCAGTGGGGCTAAGCACTCTTTCATCTCATCCAGCTTCTTTGTTCTGATCAAGTGTTGCCAGTGATCCCTAATATTTGTGGACATGCCCAAGACTGAGTTGATCACTTCACTATCACACTTCACCCTCCGTCCTCTAACAACTACGTAGTCAACTTCTTTGAAAGTTACTGCTAGCTGCTTTTTCTGAGGTATTAGTGCACTGTAGAACTCTCTTACCTAGTTTGGAATATAAGGGCCACGTGGTTTGGTGAAGATTTGGAACTTGTGGTGTTTCAGGCAATCCATTATTTCTGGGTACCTATCGATCACTCAGTCTGTAGACAGACGTTTCTCCTCAAGAGTTGTTCTCATCACTTCAGTCTTTAATATGTTCATTGACTTGGGAGGAAGCCCTTGTATTGGTGGTGCAAGCACCATTGCCTTCTATGGAGCTCGAGGAGAAAATGCAGCCTGAGTAGTCCGGATTCTAGATGGATCATGCAGGTTTTAAGAGCGTAGTTCTTCTTTGCATGCCACTACCCGGTCATCATCGTCAGACTCCACATGTTGAAGGTCCTGACGCTCACTCTCACTCTCTGAGGTGGTAAGGTAAGTATCATAGATACCGTCACTTTAGTGCTTGACTCCGGTGATGCAGGTTCCTTGCCTTTACCTTTACCTTTCCCACCGCTCGTGGAATGTTTTGTGGCTCTTTCCCTGGATGTAGCTGCATCCTCGTTCAATATAATCCCCTTTGCTTTCCCTTGGGGTGGCTCATTTCGTCCTGCAAATTTAGGTCTGGCCATGTCTACAAAACATTAGAGAAAATTCAGAAATGATTCTATTAAAAGCACAAAAAATTAACTGATGCCAGACTCGCTGATCAAGTCGGCGAAACTCTGAATCGCTTTGGCGAGCGAAGTCGGACTCGACGAAAGGGTTTGTTTAAATACTATGGCAAGTTGGCGATGAGATATCCCTTTTGGCAATTCGCCATTTGCTTTCGGCGAGCCAGGGCTAGCCCACCAAAAGTTCCAGTGCAGCAAGGGTTCAGTGGGGTGCAAACAAAGGGCGAAACAAAAGACAGTCGGCGAGTCGCCAAGCACCGTTGGCGACATCAATCTTCTCGCCGAAAATTACAGTAGCCAACAACACGTACAACATGAAATTAAAGGTGATTTTGAGATATTAGGCGAACTGTCGAGTGGTTCGGCGAACTCGACCAACTCGCCAAACTACCCAACGTGCTTGTTTTCACCCAACTTTTCAATCCCAATCCCGCAACCCCGAAAACAAAATTAAATTATGCACTAGTACAATTAAGATCAGACCCATAATACTCAACCATGATATACACCACGCAAGCACAATCCCACAAAATTTAACTCGTTTCGACGCGCAACAAAAGGGATTTCAAAAATCAAGATAAAATGGGCAAGATTTACGAATTAAACTTGGCATTTAAACAATCTAAACCTATTAGAGAGGCCCAACACACATCAATACAATAAGCCCGATTGCATAAAATAACAAATTTTTCAAAGTAGCCTCGAGATTTGCAAAACCAATCTTTTATGCCGGTCAAAGTTCTTTGAAATGCTAGGAGGCAATGTAATCCAAATTTGGGCACAAATTGATCAGCTAAAATACTTACAGAATGCGAAAGTATTTAAAGTACTAACTTGGTGCAAATTTGGAAGGGTAAAAAGTAAGGGAAAATGAGGAATTTGAAATTGAAACCTCTGGCTCTCATAATAAACCGTCCATTTTTCGGCCAATCGGCAATGTTAGTCGGGATCACTTACTTACTCGGCAATGCGCCGATCGATCAATTCCCTCGCTGAGTTTTACAGGACATCTATTTAATTGGGGGTCCAAATGGCAGAAAAGATTTTAGTCGCCGACCGAATTAGCATGGCGCCAATTTGCTCCTCAGCTCACCGAGTTTTATAGGCTCCAAACCAAACTTGTTTTGAATGAAACGGCGGAGGAAAAAGGGAACGCCAACTTCTTCAGTGATTCGCCGACGGGGTCTTTTTGTTTGCCAATCTCATTGTTTCTCAACATTGCTTACATTTCATCCTACAAAATCAAAACTCTGTTATTTTAATGTTAGAGAAAACAATTAAAACCTTGGGTTGCCTCCCAAGAAGTGCCTTAGTTATAGTCATGGCACGACTTCTCCGCTCAGTAATGATTTGTGAGGAAGAGATGGACATCACATGACCCATTTGAGTCTCCCATCGCTAGACATATATGAATTGGGAGGCAAATATCTCATTTAGTAGTATGACATACTCTTTTATCTCATTTAACATCTTGTCGTCACCTTCGACTTTACTGAGAATGAGTGAGAGTATCTCATCTATTTGTCCGTCCTCACTTTCATTGGGTTTCATACGCTCGTGAGGTGGAACATATCGGTATTTTCTTTTATTCGGTGCTTCCAATTCCATAATCTTCTTGGTCACTAAATCTAATTGAGTAAACAGCGTGTCCAGAATATAGTCTTTCTCAGCCTCCTTGTCAGTTATTGCCATGTGATCAAGGAGTTGGGTGGCTACTGCAAAGGGTAGTTGTGAGAACCCCCAGGAAATATTTTGTTTGCCATTCTTCTATTCTCTGGGCCAAGACTTTTGTAGAAGCAATCCAGCAGCATGCTTTCTGAGATTCCATGAGCTGGGCATTTCAGGAAGAATGCCTTGAATCTCAACCACAATTCATGGATGAACTCTCCCTCGACTTGTCTAAAACTCAGGATTTTATCCCCGAGAGACACCATCCTTAAAATAGAGAGATCTAGTAGTTCACTATTGCCACCAGACATAATCTGGATTCCTAACTAAAATAGCAACACCACGAAAAACAAAACTAAAAATTAAGTAAACTACGACTAACAAGAACAAAAATTTACTTGACTACAAATTCTCAAATAATACCACTCCCCGGCAGAGGCGCCATTTTGATGTTTAAAGACATAATCAACTGACAGTAGTTCAGTTCAAGTGCCATACAATCGCGTGTAGTGATATAACCTAACCAAGGGTTAGGATCGTTCCCACAAGGAGTAGTTTTGAGAATTAATAGAAAAATAAAATCTAGTTCTAATTTGTCGTAGCTAAAAACATTATCGAATAAAAACATACTAAATCAAAGGGGTGATGCAAGCGCCAATTATCAATGGGATGTTTTATAGTAATTAACAACTAAAAACAACAAAATTATACAAAAACGAGATAGAGAGATGGGATTCTTGGGATGTGTAGGAATACGGGATAGACTAAATTATCGGGTACATGTTTTTGATAGTAAATTGTTGAATATTTGTGACTAGGCTAGACTATAGTAGGGCAAATTCTCTCTCGAGCAACTTACCCCGAATTAACTCGGTTTCTCTCGAACATCGAGTTCCGCATTAAGCACAACCTCCGCCTTAGCCCATTCACTCTCTCGAGTTGAATGTGTGGGAAAAGGACTAGGGTTCACTCTCTTGAGCTGAACCCATGTCGACCTAATACCATCGGCTATCAGTTTAGTAGTCTTAGTTTTACGACCTCTCTCTCGAGCAAGCCAAAAACACTAAGATGAAATCGTATTTGCAACTACAATCCCATTAAGTTCATACACAACTACTAAATGAAATCACATTTAAACAACAAATAAACCATCAACAAGCAAGACCTAACATATAATCTAACCCATATTCACAAAATCACACCCCAAGAATTGGGGTTTTAGCTAGACATGTAAAAGAGGTAAAAATCAATACCACTATCAGTTTCCATCAACTGGGTATGAAGAATTAAGTCTTAAAACACGTCAAGAATAAAGAATCTTAGAGACCCACGTCCAATTTCTTGGAGTTGAAACCCTTTGAATCTTCAAGGTCTTAGAACAAAGTCTCCAAAACCCTCTAAAACTAGGACTCTCTCAAAAACTGTAAAAATTTCTAATAATAATAGTGGTATGATGTTAAACTAGGAATTTAAAGAAGTATTTATAGTGTTTGAAATTTGTGTTGTAGCGGATCACTCGACGCAGTTAGTTGGGATCGCCAATACATTTGGTGACCCATTTTTTGGTCGATTTCATCACCTTCTTGCTCGAGCCTTCAGCCTCTTCGCGATTTGAGTCGTTGGGCGATATGGTACTGCTTCACGGAACTACTCGGTGTCACGCCGACTGCTCCATTTCATCGCCAACTTGATTTTTCCCTTCAGACCTCAGCACACTGGAACAAAAGGCGATCTCTAGGCTGATCGGCGACTCGCCAATTGGGCTCAGTGATCCTCAGGCCTTTATTTCTTCGTTCTTTTCAGCCGCTTTGTTCCTTCTTGCCAAGTAGTGTCCATGCTTTGCCTCAAACTCTAAATACCTGAAACTTAAGGGTTTTCATCAGATATCGAGACAAAGTATGCATTTGAGGAAACTAATTCTATCAAAATATAGCCCTAAATGAGTCCAATTTGTGGACTCATCATACACTTAGACTAAAAATCCACCTTTACATTAAATTTATCCTTAGTTGTCCCCTTTAAGCCTTATCCTTTTTATTGGAATTCACATTACAATCGTTGAACCTTTTTGAAAAGTAACCGTATTTTGAATCCTTTCCCACCTAGAACTTGAGAATTGTGAAAGTTGAGGCTAAAAGCCTAAGTTGGGGGTGTTATGGGAAGATAATAGATGGATGCTTTCCACATGAATGATCGATATAAAAAAAGAGTTTGAGAATGGAGGAAAAGATTCAAAGAAAGAAAAAGTTGTGGAAAAAGAAAGAAAGAGTTTGAATAAATAAGTCTTGAATCCTCCAAAAGTTGAAATGGTTGCATGTGGGGCATCTAGAATGGAAGAAACAAAAAATAAGAAAATGATGTGAGATGTTCATTGATTTGAAAAATGAAGAAAAGTGGAAAAGTTGTTGATTGACAAGTTGTTGGATAGTGTTGAAGGATGGTGTATTCACTTGTACTTAAATGATATCCTAACCTTCTCTAAACCTACATTACAAGCTTAATAAAGTCCTTTGAGATTTCCAACCAAATGAAATTTAGTCACTGTTGTTTGAAAATATGGGGAAGCCTATGGTGTGGCCCTTGGCTACATAAGATGATTCATTTTGAATGTGAGCATTTGTATCGTTGTCCCTTAAATTGTGAATACTTGTGTGTGTTTTTGTGGGACATTTCTTTCTTGTGAGGGCATCGATGCTAGAATGGATTGGTGAAGTTGACAGATTACAAAAATTGAGTCAAGAGAATTAGTAATTGGGAGTCACTTCTTGATGATTCTTGTTGTCACTTGATCATTCTTCAAAATCATTGAGTTTTGAAATTGTGTTTAAACTTGAGGGAGTTTATGGATTGAAAATAGCTTGTTTACTTGAGGACAAGCAAAGTATTAAGTTGGGGGCGTTGATGAGTGGTGAGTTTGCACTCATTTAGGACTTTTTTCTTATGATTTTGTGGCACTCAAAGTAGATAAAGAGTCTAAATATCCTTTGAATTGTATTTGTTTATGGGATGGAAAATAATTCACAAAAGCTAAAAAGAAGCAAAATCTGGCAGAAAATAAGTTCCAGATCTCGCAAACTACTCAACAGCTAGCATAAGCGACCAGGCGGCGTTCACTTCTACGAACTAGTCCAAAAAGGCGGAGGTTTCTTAAGAGAACTTATGTTTGCTTTAGCAAACCTCTTACTGCTTTTGCGAAGACTGCCTTTTCAGACAGGGACATAATGGGAAATTCTCAAGCATTGGACCCAAAATTCAGAAAATAGGGCTAGGGTGGAACAATATTCATCATCAAAGAATTATTAGAGAGAGAATATTGTAGAGAGAAAAACTCATCAAAAAGAAGATTTTACATTGTTCTTTATCTTGGGGTTGAGACATTGAAGGCACATTGCCTCACATTTCATTTGTGGATTTGGAGATTGTGTTCTATTTTAGTAAATCTCTTTTACTTTTCTTCATTTCCTTGTTCTTAATTGCTAGAAATGTGAGTGTAATTGATTGTTTCAAATTGGGGCTTTTGAGCTATAAATAGACAAAACTATTTAGGTATTTAATATATTGCTCCATTGCTTTTGTAATTTCTTGTTTCCATGTTTGATTTCATGAAATAGGTTCAATCTACTTTTGATGTTTGAATTTCTGGGTTGAGAGTGCACGCTCAATCCTAGATTTCGATCTTCATGGGTTGCTTGAAAATAGAATCTGTGAAGTGAAGAATTAGATTGATAATTGATTTTTTGCTTTGAATCTTGCATTTGAGATTGAAAGGATAAAGTTTAGGGTTTTATTGTTAAGTGCAAGGCTTGCTCCAAAGAGAGGTCTAAGTTAAGGTATTGATTGTTTTGTTGAATTACATGATTGAGACCCGAAAGGAGATGTCATGAAATAGTCCTTTGAGACTGAAAAGGATATTAGGATTGACCTACAATTACTTAGCCTCCTTATTAGTGATTTATTTTGAATTTAACTGCAATGGATCGTTGAGTGTTAATTGAATCTCAAATATTCTCAATTCCCATACATCCCTAGCTTGATATTGTATTTGCCCCTATTAGAAGCGTAGTTAAAAATATTGCTTTCTATTTGATACTATTGTGCTTTGTATGTTTAGATTAAAACTAATATCAAGTTAGTCTTTATCTTTTCAATCGCCGACAAATTATTCTCTAGGGGATTCGAACCCGACTCTTAGTTTGATGACCTTTATCCCTTTCAATTGGTTATAAAGAGGACATTTGAGTGTTATCAAAAGCTATTTATACTTTTAAAAAAAGTAGCATAAATTGTACTTTGGGATTAACTCAGCGACGTTAGTAGGGCCCGCCGAATTACTCGATGAGTCACCGACTACCACTTCTTCTCGCTTTTCATTCTTTAGTTCAAACCTTCAGGTGTTGAACAATAGTTTGCGAGCCCTATGGGCATCACCATTCACAATCGGCTAGTCCGTAATTGGCGATTATCATCCATGCTAACCAAATTGTTGTTCATTTTTAGTAGAACTTTTAAAAACTTTTGGCAAACTATCAATGTTCACATACAAGATTGGTGAGTCACTGATATGCTTTGATATTTTAGCAAAACTCTCCAGCAACTTAGGTGACTTCAACTTACTTCGCCGGCTAAGTTTGCAAGTCGCCGTTCATTTTATCATCTCGCCGACCTGCTTTTGGCTTTTGAGTAAATGTCTCAGTCACTTTTAGCGAGGACCAACTATTTTGGCGAGTCGCCAATTACTCTTGGCGAGCTTCAGCTCCACCATTTCTTTGATTTTTATGTTTTTGGCTTCTTTTTGCACACATTTTTCATTTTCTTGTCCTTAAGACTTCATAGCTGGAAAGCAATACTTTCGCATGAGAAATTGACACAAAAGTGCATTGAGAACACTATTTGGTGAACTAAAAAGCCTCAAATGAGTCCAAAATCTCTGACTCATCAATACCCCAACTTAAGCTTTTGTTTGTCCTCAAGTAAATCAAGAAATTAATTAGTTCAATAAAGGAGTCTACAAACAATGCTTTTTGAGAGCCAACATGCAAGTTCTATTTATCGATCTAAGTACATGCTCACAAATGCTCACTCAAGAGGCAAAGCTGTGCTTCAACAAACATATTTAAGTGCCCTCACATCAAGAACGATTTCATGCTCTCACAAAGAACATCAATAATGAATTTTTAGGAATAAAAAATGAACTCTCACACTCTCAAAGAGAAATACATGCATGTTTCAACCCATATGTTTACCCATATTTTCCAACCATCAAATTACTTGGATTTTGCAAGATCTTGAAGGTCTTTCAAGGCTTGTAACAGGGTTGAGAGTAAATGTATGATCATTTTGGTTTAGTGACTTCACCTTCTTTAAGCATTTTTGTCTCTCAACTTCACTTTCTTTAAGCATTTTTGTTTCTCAACTTCACTTTCTTTAAGCATTTTTGTTTCTCAACTTCACCTTTTTTTCTTTTCTTTCCTCCTTTGGAACATAAGGACTTATCCTCATTATTTTCTCAATACTCTTTTCTTGTTCAGCTCATTGGAATCCGATTTATTCAACCAAGCAATGTAGATCCACTACAACAAATATGATATTTAGCTATGAAATTATTAGATATGATATAAAATTTGTCACTAACTATTCACTTTTTGTGACAAAAACTACATTTCGTCTTTAAATGCATGAGCAAAATACTTTTAGTGACGAAACATACAATTTCGTAGTAGTGTTTTGTCGATTAAAATTTCCCGCCAAAAAATAGTTTGGCGCTGTAACGACCTATTCCGATCGTTATAGAAAAGCCAACGGGGAAAAATTTTAGGCCAGAAAACTTTTTTGTAGGAACTTGGAATTTCTCAACCTAGTCTAGATTTGAACGAAATCGGAGTTAGTAAGGTCTAGGGAAATCTGGTAACAATTGGGTGATCTAATTATGAATTTAATCACATGGGTAGATAGCTAAGACGTTCAGGAACTCGTACGACTTTATGGAATTAAATTTGGGTGAGTAGAACTCTCGAAACTGATCTTATTGTGAACGGGTATTTTTTTGAGTGTCATGGATTGAAGATGTGTTGTGAAATGGGGGTTTGGAATTATTAAATTTGCTTCCTGGTTTTGTGCAAGCTGCTAAGTTGGGATTTTCCCACCAGGGCGGGGCTACTGTAGCGGGGTGAGGACCGCTATGGTGGGACAGACGCAACTTAAGTCGAAAATAAACCCCAAAAACATTTTATTCTTCACTTTTTAACTTTGAGAGCTAGGAGCCGACCCTAAGGGTTTTCTTGACAGTTTTCCACCATTCGTGAGGCTAAAGGTAAGGTTTTCACTCCCCGAATCTATTTTTCAATCCGTAGAACTTAAGCTAGTGGGTAATTATTGATGTGGGAGGGTTTTGATATGGAAATTATGGTGGGAAAAGCCCTAATCTTGGTATGGGGATCATGGGTTTGATCTAGGGTTGATAAAGTTGATTGTAATCTGGGTAATTAGACATCGTTTATTGATTCTCGTGTTATATTGATTGTTTGTAGACGAAGAACAAGAGGAAAAAAATCCGAAAAGGGAAGAATCAAGTTTCTTAGGGGATTCAAGCTTTGTTCGAGGTAGATGATGGTTGTGATTTCATGTTGTGTGATATATGTTTGTTCTTACTTCATTATGATGCATGTATGTATGCGAATGTTGCATTATTGATCAGACTAATCGTAAATGAGGATAGTTAAATAATTGAATACCATGAATCATAACTTGATTATATGATTATGAGAATGTACTTTGTGACTGTGATTGTGGCTTGTTGAATGGATCGGGTGTTGCGTTTCGACACACTAATTAAGATCGTTTGCCACGTACCGGCATAAACATTGGAATGGGTGTCATGATCCAACATGCTAATTTGGAACGGGTACCATATACCGGTACACTAACAGTTTGGGTGTGGGTTCCATGAGAGAACCATTGACTTGACGTAACTGTATATCTTTGAGAATTATGAAATTGTATATGTTCGGTGTGTGCATGTTATTTTTTTGTTGTAATGGCTTTTGTATGTTGCACTAAGTGGGATAGCCGTGTGATCCTACCAGTACACTGTGGTTGTATACTGATATTGCATTTGCTCTTTCTTTGTTGAGTATAGGGCATTTTCAGGCGGCTATTGACAGACCTTGCTTAGAAGATCACTGATTAATTGAATTCAAGGGTGAGCCAGTTCTTTTGGGCTTTCATGAGTTCTCTTTTCGTCTATATCCACATTTCTGGCTTAGACTAGTACTTAGGAATTCTTATGTTTAATTGGGTTGTACCCATTTTCTTAGACTTGTTAAACTTTAGATGTTTTGGTACATTGACTTTCAGGTTATAGGTGTTATTCCGCATTTGTTTTGGTTGTTAGACTTTTGTTTCTAGTTTATGGGAACTCTCTATTTATTTTCTTAGCATTTAAACCTACTTCCGTAACTTTAAATGCCTTATTTTTGGTTGAGTTTATTAGTTTGGGTTGTAGTAATGGTTCTCCCACCGGAGGGTTAGTGTGGGTGCCAATCACGATGGTCTGGGTCGTGACAAAGTTGGTATCAGAGCCTAGGTTCGTTGATCTCGATGTACCAAAACGAGTCTAGTAGAGTCTTGTGTAACGGTACAATGACGTCTGTACTTTTCTTCGAGAGGCTATAGGACTTTAGGAAATCTCTTTATTTTCTCTTGTCGCCTTTCGTGCTATAACTTGATTCCAGTTGGTATCTAACCTCCTTCACTCTTTTGTCCGTAGATGGTTAACACTAGGTTCAACGACGTCAGGCCCGTAGCTCCCGTTAATGCTCCAGCTGAGGAATCTGCAGCAAGATGTTGCGATCGAGGCAGGGGTAGAGAAAGAGCTAGGGGTAGAGACCGAGGAAGAGTGGCGCCTACTAGGGTTGGATCACCAGTTGAGAGTGCTCCCAGATATGAGGCTCTTCTTGCGCATCATGAAGAGGTAGAAGAGAATATAGAGGTTGAGAATGAGGAGAATATTCAACAAGAGGAAGAGGTGCAGGCTGAGACTACAAGTATTCCTCCCTTAGACTTAGTGTTAGCTCAACAGATTATGTCGTTCTTGAAAGGAGTTGTTGGTCCTGGAGTGCTTCCCTCTGTTCAAACCACTCAAGTTCCCACCAATCCCTCTATTGCTATCATTGTGCCCAAGGTGGGTGGAACTGTAGGTAATGATGCTTTCTTCCCTCCTTTGTTGGGTCCTGTTATGACTGGTAATGAGCAAGAGATGTTGACTAAGTTCTTGAAATTGAAACCACCTGTGTTCCGTGGTTCTGAGAGTGAGGATGCCTATGAGTTCATTCTAGATTGTTATGAGAGACTTCATAAGTTGGGAATTGTCCATTAGCATGGAGTATAGTTTGTGACTTTTCAGCTTCAGGTGAGGCTAAGCAGTGGTGGAGAGCTTATGTGGAATGCAAATCTTCAGTTTTACCTACACTTACTTGGACCCAATTTCATGCTCTGTTCTTAGAGAAACATGTGCCTCGGACTCTGAGAGATCATAAGAAGAATGAGTTCATGGCTTTGGAGAAAAGTGGTATGTCTGTGGTTGCTTATGAGGCCAAGTTTTCTTTGTCTAGATATGCTACGCAATTGGTGACTACTGAGGAAGAGAGGATCCATCTATTTGTTAAGGGGCTAAATTCTGAGTTGCAGGTATTGTTCGTTCATATGACCACGGCATGAAGAATCTTCAATGAGGTAACAATTTTTTTGAAGAAAGTGGAGGGGGTGAGGCGAGACGGTCAAGCTAAGACATTGGCTAAGAAAGCCAAGAATTCAGGAAACTTTCAGGGTTCTTACCCCAGAGGTTCAGAAAGGCTGACTTTTGCAGCCCGACCAATTCAATCTGCTATGCCCGCTTCTACATGTAATTACTCCGAAACTCTACCTCATAATTTGATTCAGGATCGCTAGGGAGCCGCACCTTTGGCGGGCAGCATGCCATCTTTTGATCATACTTTCTACAATTGTGGAGAACCTGGGCATATGAGGAGAGATTGCCCCACCCTCGCATGATGGATTCTGCGCAGCAGCAGACTAGAGCAGTGGAACCCGTGGGAAATGGCAACAGTGGTCGAGGGCGTCCACAAAGTGGGTGAGGAAAAAATCAGCGAGGTCGCGGAGGTAGGGGAAATAGTAACACAGGCAGAGGTGCAGTGCAACAAGGCAGGAAAGTCACCCGTCAAGACGACAGGGCTCAATGTTATACCTTTTCGGGCAACACTGAGGCGGAGGAGTCTGATGCAGTGATCAAAGGTACTATTCTTGTCTGTGACCAGATGGCTAATGTGTTATTTGATTCGGGTTCTACTTATTCTTATGTGTCGTGTGATTTGCCTCATAATTTGCTATGATTTGTGATATACTTGATGCCCCCATCCATGTTTCTACCTAGTTGGAGAGTATGTCATAGTCACCTATGTCTATCATGCTTGTCCTATTTTGTTTATGGGTTTTCAGACTTGGGCTGATTTGGTGATTTTGGATATGACTGACTTTGATATAATCTTAGGCATGACTTGGTTGTCCCCATATTATGTGTGCTTAATTGTAATACTAAGTCTGTGACTCTAGCAATTATGGGAAGGGAAAATTTAGAGTGGGAAGGGGTGTACAGGCATAACCAAGCTAAGATCATATCCGTCATTCAGGCTAGGAAACTGGTGGGGGAGGGTTGTTTGGCTTCTTTGGCTCATATTCAGGATGTTGAGGTTGAGTCTCCCTCTGTTGAGTCTATTCTTGTGGTGTTAGAATTTAGAGAAGTGTTTCCTACTGATTTGTCTGGTATGCCTCCAGATAGAGATATAGATTTCTGCATTGATTTGGAACCTGGTACCCGCCCCATTTATATCCCTCTATATTGCATAACTCCAACAAAATTAAGAGAGCTTAAGGCTCAAATCCAAAAACTTCTTGATAAAAGATTGATTCGTCCTAGTGCTTCCCCGTAGGGTGCACTTGTATTTTTTGTTAAGAAAAAAGATGGCAGTATGAGGATGTGTATATATTATCGACAATTGAATAGGGTCATCATTCGAAACAAGTATCTATTGCCTCGAATATATGATCTTTTTGACCAATTGCAAGGTGCATCAGTTTTCTCTAAGATTGATCTAGGGTCTGGTTACCATCAGTTAATGATTAGGCCTAAGGATGTGCCCAAGATGACGTTTAGAACCCTCTATGGGCACTACGAGTTCCTAGTTATGTCGTTTGGATTGACAAATGCACCTGTAGATTTTATGAGTTTGATGAATGGTGTGTTCAAACCATTTCTGGATTCATTTGTCATAGTCTTTATTGATGATATTTTGGTGTATTCAAAAAGTGAGGAAGAACATGCCGACCATCTTTGTATTGTTCTGGGTGTTTTTGGGGAACAAAAGTTGTATGTGAAATTTTCTAAATGTGAATTTTGGTTGACTTCAGTTGCCTTTTTGGGGCATGTAGTTTCAAAAGAAGTGGTAATGGTAGATCCTCAAAGGATTGAAGCGGTTAAGAATTGGGTTTGGCTTTGCTCTGTGACTAAAGTTAGGAGTTTTGTGGGGCTCGCTAGCTACTATCGTCAATTTGTGAAAAACTTTACTTCTATTGCCACTCACTTGAAGAATTGACCAAAAAGGAGATACCATTTGAATGGACTGAAAAAATGTGAGGAGAGTTTTCAAAGGCTCAAGACTCTCTTGACCATATCACCTATTCTAGCACTATCGATGGAAGGTAAAGATTTTATTGTTTATTGTGATGTTTCACATTCGGATTTGGGTGATGTGTTAATGCATGATAAGAATGTCATAGTGTAAACATCACGGTAGTTTAAGGTACATGATAGGAATTACCAACACATGATTTAAAGTTGGCAACAATGGTGTTTACTCTTAAGATCTGGTGACATTACCTCTATGGCATCAAAGTGTGAGGTATTTACTGATCATCATAGTCTACAACATGTGTTCACCTAAAAGTATCTGAATTTGAGACAGTGAAGATGGATGGAGNNGCAACAATGGTGTTTACTCTTAAGATCTGGTGACATTACCTCTATGGCATCAAAGTGTGAGGTATTTACTGATCATCATAGTCTACAACATGTGTTCACCTAAAAGTATCTGAATTTGAGACAGTGAAGATGGATGGAGTTACTCAAGGATTATGATGAGACCATCCAATATCATCCGGGTAAAGCTAATGTAGTGGAAGATGCACTAAGTCGAAAAGCGGTGAGTATGGGTAGTTTGGCTTAGTTGAGTGTAACTAAGTGACCTTTGGCTAAGGAAATCCAGACCTTGGAGTCTAAATTCATGTAGTTGGGAATCTCAGAAAAAGGTGGGGTGTTAGCCAACATTGAGGTTAGGGCCACGTTCATTGAGGAGATCAAGGACAAACAGTTTGAGGATGAAAATTTGAATGAGCTTAGAAAGAAGACTGTGATTGGTAAGGCACAAGAGACCACTCTTGGTGCGAAAGGTGTGCTCAGTTTTAAAGGAAGGTTTTGTGTTCCTCGAGTTGATGACTTGATCCAGAAATTGTTGACATAATCCCATGGTTCGCGATATTCCATTCATTCGGGTGAGACCAAAATGTACCGAGATTTGAATTTATTGGTGGCCAGGCATGGAGAAAGATATAGCGGAATTTATGGCTAAGTGTCAAAATTGCCAACAAGTAAAATATGAGCACCAAAGGCCAGCATGTTTGCTTCAGCGAATGCCAATTCCGAAATGGAAGTGGGAAATGATAGCCATAGATTTTGTGGTTGGTCTTCCCAAGAATTTGGGGAAGTTTGATTCTATTTGGGTAGTGGTGGACAGATTGACTAAGTCACCCATTTTATTCCGGTCAGAATAGATTATAATTCTCAATAATTGGCTAAGGTTTATGTGAAAAAGAGAGTGAAGTTGCATGGGGTTCCCCTCTCGATCATCTCAGACTGTGGTACGCAGTTTACCTCTAAGTTTTAGAGGAAGTTACATGATGAATTGGGCACACAACTTACTTTTAGTACAACTTTCCATCCACAGACGGACGAACAATCAGATAGGACTATTCAAGTGTTAGAAGACATGTTGAGAACATGTGTGATTGACTTTGGGGGACATTAAGATAAGTTCTTACCCTTGTGTGAGTTCTCCTATAATAATAGTTATCACTCTAGCATATATATGGTACCGTTTGAGGCACTTTATGAGAGGGGATGTAGTTCACCCATAGGATGGTTTGATGCTGGAGATATGAAACCTTTGGGGGTTGATTTAGTGAAGGATGCTCAAGATAAGGTGAGAAGTATTCTAGCTAAGCTTTTAGCAGCCCAGAGTAGACAGAAGAAGTATGCATACCATAAGGTAAGAGACATGGCATTTCAGAATGGTAAGAATATTCTTCTAAAAGTATCACCAATGAAAGGGGTGATGAGATTTGGCAAGAAATGCAAGCTTACCCCTCGATACATTGGTCCCTTTGAGGTTATTGAATGTGTAGGGCCAGTGGCTTATAGATTGGCCTTACCTCGTATCCTCTCGGGAGTTCATCCGGTATTTCATGTGTCTATGTTGAAGAGATATCATGGTGATAGGGATCACATCATAAAATGGGACTTAGTTGTGTTAGACAAGCACCTTCAGTATGAGAGGGAAGCAATTGCAATTCTTGATCTTGATGTCCAGAAGCTAAGGACCAAGGAGAATAAGTACATGAAAGTGCAATGGAAACATCATCCAATTGAGGAAGCAACTTGGGAAACTGAGAAGGACATGCGAGACAAGTATCCACAGTTGTTCGTCGATTCAGGTACTACTTCACTCCTTCTCTAGTCTATTTTTTTCTCCCTAAGTTGTCACTCGAGGATGAGTGATGGGTAAATTGATATCTATTGTAACAACCTGTTCCCGTCGTTATAGAAAATCCAGCGGGGAAAATTTTTGGGCCGGAAAACCTTTTTGTAGTAACTTGGAATTTCCCAACCTAGTCCAGATTTGGAGGAAATCAGAGTCAATAAGGTCTAGGGAAATCTATTAACAATTGGTTGATCTAATTATGAATTTTATTACATGGGTAGATGGCTAAGACGTCCAGGAACCCGTACGACTTTACGAAATTGAATTCAGGCGAGTAGAACTCCCAAAACTAATCTTAGCGTGAATGGGTATTTTCTAAGTGTCATGGGTTGAAGGTGTGTTGTGAAATGGGGGTTTGTAACTATTAAATTTGCTCACTGGTTCCATGCAAGCCGCTAAGGCTGGATTTTCCCGCCAGGGCGGGGTCATTGTAGCGGAGTGAGGATCATTGTGGCGGGACAGATGCGACTTAAGTCGGAAATAAACCCCAAAAATATTTTATTCTCCACTTTTCAACTTTGAGAGCTAGGAGACAACCCTAGTTGTTTTCTTGAAAGTTTTCCACCATTCTTGAGGCTAAAGGTAAGTTTTTCACTCCCCGAATCCATTTTTTGATCCGTAGAACGTAAACTAGTGAGTAATTATCGATGGGGGACGATTTTGATATGGAAATTATAGTGGGAAAAGCCCTGATCTGGGTATGGGGATCATGGTTTTGATCTAGGGTTGATAGAGTAGATGTTAATCCGGGTAATTAGACATCGTTTATTGATTCCCATGTTATATTGATTGTTTGTAGACCAAGAACAAGCGGAAAGGAACCGAAAAGGGAAAAATCAAGTTTCTTAGGGGATTGAAGCTTTGTTTGAGATAGGTAATGGTTGTGATTTTATGTTGTGTGATATATGTTTGTTCTTTCTTCATTATGATGCATGTATGTATGTGAATGTTGCATTATTGATCACACTAATCGTAAATGAGGATAGTTGAATAATTGAATGTCATGAATCATGACTTGATTGTATGATTATGAGAATGTACTTTGTGATTGTGATTGTGGCTTGTTGAATGGATCGGGTGTTGCGTTCCAATACACTAATCGGGATCGATTGCCACATACCGACAGAAACATTGGAATGGGTGTCACGATCTGACACGCTTACTTGGAACGGGTACCACGTACCAATACACTAACAGTTTGGGTGTAGGTTCCATGAGAGGACCATTGACTTGACGTAATTGTATATCTTGAGAATTGTGAAATTGTATATGTTCGGTGTATGCATGCTATTATTATGTTGTAATTGCTTATGTATGTTGCACTTAGTGGGATAACTGTGTGATCCTACCAGTACACTGTGGTTGTATACTGATACTGCACATGCTCTTTCTTTGTTGAGTACAGGGCTTCAAGCGACTATTGATAGACCTCGCTTAGAAGTTCAGTGATCAATCTAATTAAAGGGTGAGCCAATTCTTTCGGGCTGCCATGAGTTCTCTTTTCTTCTATGTCCACATTTCTGGCTTAGACTAATACTTAGGAATTCTTATGTTTTATTTGGTTGTACCCATTTCTTAGACTTGTTGAACTTTAGATGTTTTGGTACATTGAGTTTCAGGTTCTAGTTGTTATTCCACATTTGTTTTGGTTGTTAGACTTTTGCTTGGAGTTTATGGGAACTCCCTATTTCTTTCCTTAGCATTAAAACCTGCTTCTGTAACTTTAAATGCCTTAGTTTTTTGTTGAGTTTATTAGTTTGGGTTGTAGTAATGGTTCTTCCACCGGAGGGCTAGTGTGGGTGTCAATCACGATGGTCTGGGTCTTAACAGACTCCATTTATTAAGTAATATTAATAATGAATTTTAAGCTATCGATGGCACGTTGTTTTGTCTCTAATAATGCATCTAATTTATGACAAATTATTATTTGTCTTAGATAAGTTCTAATTTTGGATATGAAGAAATTTTGTCACTAAAATTAAGTTATGCAATAGTGACAAATTAGAGTTCGTAGTTAAATGTTGTATGTTTTAGCCACAAATTTTTATATTTAAATGTGACCTTAGTTTTTGTCACTAATAATATAATTAATTAGTGACGAACAATTTCTTGTCTCTAATCAACCTATGACTTAGTGACAACATAGTTTTGTCACAAAATATGCAATATTTAAATATCGGCGATTTATAGTTTGTAGCTAAATAATTCAACTATTTTCTAAACCTTTTTAAAGCTATATATATATATATATATATATATATTATTTTTTTATTTAATGGTCTTATTGTAGAGAGAATTGCATAGATACAAATGTTAGAAAAACAGATATGCAAGATTAGGTAAAATTAAAAGTTGACAACCTTCACCAAAAGAGATAAGTACAAAGTAGTGAAGATAAAATAAATAATTGTTTGAGATGACTTAGGCTTTATGTATTTTAATAAGATTAGGATGTTTGAAACTAAATACATATCTGAATTTTAATGTGTATTTAGATCTAAATGTATGAATTTAAATATAACTCTGAATATTAAGATGTTTTAAAATTTGAATACTAAATAATTGAGATTGTTTTTAACATATATATATATGTAAAATCTGTCTTTATTTTAAAAAAAGAAAATGAATAAATTTAATAAAATATGAAATTGATCTAATATTATATCAACAAAGTAAATATACACACATGTATGAATATATATGGTGGTTAGTGGTGATGATGGTTAGTTGTAGACCATTTATATTTTTCAATTGAATGGTCATGTTTCTTGAATGTCAAATGGATTGAAATAACTATTTATAAATATAAAAAATTGTAACGACCGGTTTTCGTCGTTATAGAACAGCAAATGGGGACAGATTTAAGGCCGAAAAACTTTTTCATAGTAACTTGGGATTTCTCAACCTAGTCCAAATTTGGACGAAATCGAAGTCATTAAGGTGTAGGGAAATCTGGTAACAATCGGATGATCTAATTATGAATTTGATCACATGAATAGATAGATAAGCTGTTGAGGAACCCGTACGACTTTATGTAATTGAATTTGGGTTAGTAGAACTCCCAAAATCGATCTTAACGTGAACGGGTAGTTTCTGAGTGTCATTGGTTAAAGGCGTGTTGCGAAATGTGGGCTTTGGAATTCTTTAAATAGCTCATTGTTTCGTGCAACCTGCTTTGGCGGTGATTTTGGTCGCCAGGGCGGGGCCGCTGTAGCAGGGTGACTACCATTGTGGCGGGCCAGACGCGACCTTAAGTCGTAAATAAACCCCAAAAACGTTTATTCTGCAATTTTTGAATTTGAGAGCTAAGGAATGAAACCACGTCTTTTCTTGACGATTTTCCACCATTCTTGAGGCTAAAGGTAAGATTTTAACTCCATGAATCCATTTTTCGATCCGTAGAACGTAATCTAATGAGTAATTATCGATGGGGGAGGGTTTTGACCTAAAATCTATGGGGAGGGTTTTGATCTAGAATATATAGTGGAAACAACCTTAAATTGGGTAGTGATTGTTTATTGATTCCCGTATTATATTGATTGTTTGTAGACCAAGAAGAAGCGGATCGAATCCGGAAGAGGTAGAATCAAGTTTCTTAGGATTTAAAGCTTATTTCGAGGTAGGTGATGATTGTGATTCTATGATTGTGTGATGTATGTTTGTTCTTGCTTCATTATGATACATGTATGTATGCGAATGTTGCATTATTGATCACATTAATCGTAAATGAGGATATATGAATGATAAATGACATGAATCATGACTTGATTGTATGATTATGAGAATTTACTTTGTGATTGTGATTGTGGCTTGTTAAAAGGACCGGGTGTTGCGTTCCGACACACTAACTTGGATCGGTTGCCACATCCTGGTATAATTATGGGATTGGTTGCCACGTTTCGGCATAAACATTGGATCGGGTACCATATTCCGGTATGCTAACTGTTTGGGTTTGGGTTCCATGAGAGGACCAATGACTTTTCATATTTGTGTATCTTGAGAAATGCAAAACTATATATTATTCGTAAATGTTGATAATCTTGTATATGTCGATATTATGCATGTGATTATATTAATGTATTGACTTATGTATGCTGCACTTAGTGGGATAGCCATGTGATCCTACCAGTACACTGTGGTTGTGTACTGATACTGAACTTGCTCTTTCTTTGTTGAATACAGGGCATCTTTATGCGGCTATTGACAGAACTCGTTTGGAAGATCACTGATCGTTGATCGAATTCAAGGGTGAGCCAGTTCTTCCAGGTTGCCATGAGTTCTCCTTTCGTCTATGTCCACATTTCGGAATTAGACTTTTCTAGTTAGTTATTAGTTCATTAGTTTGGGGTTATATCCCTTCTTGTTTAGACTTGTTGAACTTTAGATGTTTTAGTACATTGACTTTCAGGTTCTAGGTGTATTTTCTGCATTGCTAGTTGTTAGATCCTTTGGAAGTTTATGGAAACTTTAGTCTTAAGCTATTTAACTTGCTTCCGTAATTTAAATGCTTAAGTTTTTGGTTTAGTTGCTTGGTTTGGGTTGTTGTAGTGGTTCTCCCACTGGATGATTAGTGTGGGTGTCAATCACGACGTTCTGGGTCGTGACTAAATTGGTATCAGAGCCTAGATTCGTTGATCTCGATGTACCAAAATGAGTCTAGTAGAGTCTTGCGGAACGGTACGAGGAAGACTTTATTTTTCTTCGAGAGGCTATAGGACTTTAGGAAATCTCTCTGTTTCTCTTTTCTCCTTTCGTGCTATAACTTGATTCCAATTCGTATTTGTCAATTCAAATTGGTATCTAACCTCATTCACTATTTTGTCTGGAGATGGGTAGTACTAAATTCAACGGCGTCAAGCCCGTAGCTCCCATCAATGCACCAGCTGAGGAATCTACAAGGAGAGGTCGCGGTCGAGGCAGGGGTAGAGGAAGAGCTAGAGGTAGAGGTCGAGGAAGAGTGACGCCTACTAGAGATGGGGTTTCAGCCAAAATTTCTCACCAAAATTAGAACCCTCATGCGTATCATGAAGAGATAGAAGATGATATTGAGATTGAGTAGGTGGGACAAGAGTAAGAGGTGCAGGCTGAGACTACCGGTGTTCCTCCCATAGACCAAGTGTTAGCTCAATAATCATGTCATTCTTGAATGGGTTGGTTGGTCCTGGAGTTCTTCTTTCTATTCACGCAACTCAAGCTCCCGCTAATCCCCTTGTTGCTAGCATTGTGCCCAAGGCAAGAGGGACTGGAGGTAATGATGCTTTCTTCCATCCTTTGTTGGGTTCTGTTATGACTGGTAATGAACATGAAATGTTGACTAAGTTTTTGAAGCTAAAGCCTCATGTGTTTCTTGGTTCTGAGAATGAGGATGCTTATGAGTTTATCTTATGTTGCTATGAGAGGCTTCATAAGTTGGGAATTGTCCATCAACATGTGGTTGAGTTCGTGACTTTTCAGCTTTAAGGTGAGGCTAAGCAATGATGGACAGCTTATATGGAATGCAGATCTTCAGCTTTACCCCCACTCTCTTGGACCCAGTTTCATGCTCTATTTTTAGAGAAATATGTGCCTAGAACTTTGAGAGATCGCAAGAAGGATGAATTCATTGCTTTGGAGCAAGGTGGTATGTCTGTGGCCGCCTATGAGGCCAAGTTCCATGCATTGTCTAGATATGCTACTCAATTGGTGACCACTGAGGAGGAGATGATCTGTTTATTTATTAGGGGACTAAATTCTGAGTTGCATGTATTATTTGTTCATATGACCTCTGCAAGGAGGAGTTTTAATGAGGTAACAAACTTTGTGAAGAAAGTGGAGGGGGGGTAAGGCGAGATGGTCAGGCTAAGGCATTGACAAAAAGGGCCAAGAACTCGGGTAACTTTCAAGGTTCTTACTCTAGGGGGTCCGGAAGGCCAATGCTTGCATCTAAGCCAATTCCGTCTGTTATGCCCGCCTCTACAGGTAATTACTTTGGAACTCCACATCATAATGTGATTCAGGATAGCCAGGAAGTCGCACATTCGACAGGCAATATGCCATGTTTTGATCGTACATGTTACAACTGTGGAGAACCTGGGCATATAAGGAGATATTGTCCCCACCCACATATGATGGAGTCCGCGCAACAGCGGACTAAAACAGTGGTACCCAGGGGAAATGGTAATAATGGTCGAGGGCGTCCACAAGGTCGGCGAGGAGGTAATCATCAAGGCCGCAGAGGTAGAGGAAATGGTAACACAGGCAGGGGTAACATGCAACCAGGGAAGTCGCTCGATATGATGATATGGCTCAGTTTTATGCCTTTCCGGGTAAGAATGAGATAGAGACGTCTGACGCAGTGATCATAGGTACTATTATTGTTTGTGACCAGATGGATAATGAGCTATTTGATCTGGCATCCACTTATTCTTATGTATCCGTGCGATTTGCCTCAGAAATTGCTATGATTTGTGATATACTTGATTCCCCCATCCATGTTTATACCTAGTTGGAGAGTCAGTCATAGTCACTAATGTCTATCGTGCTTGTCCTATTTTGTTTATGGGTTTTCATGCTTGGGCTAATTTGTTGATTTTGGATATGACTGACTTTGATATTATCTTAGGCATGACTTGGTTGTCCTCCTATTATGATGTGTTAAATTGTAATACTAAGTCTGTACCTCTAGAAATTCCGGTAGGGAAAAGTTAGAGTGGGAAGGGGTGTACAAGCCTAAGCAAGCTAAGATCATATCTTCCATTCGGGCTAGGAAACTGGTAGGGCGGAGTTGTTTGGCTTATTTGGCTCATATTAGGGATGTTGAGGTTGAGACTCCATCTATTGAGTCTATTCATGTGGTGTCAGAATTTAGGGAAGTGTTTCCTAATGACTTGCCTGGTATGCCTCCGGATAGGGATATAGACTTTCACATTGATTTAGAACCTGGTAGTCGTCCTATTTCTATCCCTCAATATCGCATGGCTCCAACAGAATTAAGAGAGCTTAAGGCTCAAATCCAAGAGCTTCTTGCCAAGGGATTTATTCATCCTAGTGCGTCCCCATGGGATGCTACAATTTTGTTTGTTAAGAAAAAAATGGTAGTATGAGAATGTGTATACATTACTGGCAATTGAATAGGGTCACTATTCCAAAAGTACCCTTTGCCTCGAATAGATGATCTTTTTTACCAATTGCAAGGTGCATCAGTTTTCTCCAAGATTGATCTAAGGTCTGACTACCATCAGTTAAAAATTAGGCTTGAGGATGTGCCCAAGACGGTGTTTAGAACCCGCTATAGGCACTATGAGTTCCTAGTTATGTCTTTTGGTTTGACTAATGCGCCTGCAATTTGCATGAGTTTGATGAATAGGGTGTTCAAGACATTTATTGATTCATTCGTCTTAGTCTTTATTGATGATATTTTGGTCTATTTGAAAAGTGAGGAAGAGCGTGCCGACCATCTTCGTATTGTTCTAGGTGTTCTTGGGAAACAAAGGTTGTATGCTGAATTTTCTAAGTGTGAATTTTGGTTGCTTCGGTTGCATTTTTGGGGCATGTAGTTTCAAAAGAATGGGTAATGGTAGATCCCCAAAAGATTGAGGTGGTTAAGAAGTGGGTTCGGCCTAGCTTTGTGACGAAACGTAGGAGTTTTGTGGGGCTCGCTAGCTATTATTGTCTATTTGTGAAGAACTTTGCTTCTATTGCCACTCACTTAACTAATTTGACCATAAATGAGATACCATTTGAATGGACTGAAAAATGTGAGGAGAGCTTCCAAAAGCTCAAGACTCTTTTGACCACCGCACCCATTCTAGCATTACCGGTGGAAGGTAAGGATTTATAGTTTATTGTGATGCTTCACATTCTGGTTTGGGTGATGTGTTGGTGCAAGATAAGAATGTTATAGCTTATGCGTCGCGTCAATTGAAGGTGCATGACAGGAATTATCCAACACATGATTTAGAGTTGGCAGCGGTAGTGTTTGCTCTTAAGATCTGGCGGCATTATTTTAATGGTGTTAAATGTGAAGTGTTTACTGATCATCGTAGTTTGCAGCATGTGTTCACTCAAAAGGATCTGAATTTGATACATCAAAGGTGGATGGAGTTACTCAAAGATTATGATGTCACCATTCAATATCATCCGGGTAAGCCTAATGTAGTAGTAGAAGCTTTGAGTCAAAAAACGGTGAGTATGTGTAGTTTAGCTTGCTTAAGTGTAACCAAGCGACCTTTAGCTAATGAAATCCAAACCTTGGAGTCTAAATTCATGCAGTTGGGCATCTTTGAAAGATGTAGGGTGTTGGCTAGCATTGAGGTTAGGGTCACGCTCATTGAGGAGATCAAGGCCAAACAGTTTGATGATGAGAATTTGAATGAACTTAAGAAGAAGACTATGATTAGTAAGGCACAAGATACCACTCTTGATGAGGAGGGTGTGCTCAATTTTAAAGGGAGAGTCTGTGTTCCTAGAGTTGAAAACTTGATTCAGAAATTGTTGGCAGAATCTCATGGTTCGTGATGTTCTATTCATCCGAGTGTGATGAAGATGTACCGAGACTTGAAGTAAATTTATTGGTGGTCGGGCATGAAGAGGGATATAGCGGAGTTTGTGGCTAAGTGTAAAAATTGCCAACAAATGAAATATGAACATCAAAGGCCTACAGGTTTGCTTCAAAGAATGTCAATTCCAGAATAGAAGTGGGAAATAATAGCCATGGATTTTGTGGTTGGTCTTCCCAAGACTTTGGGAAATTTTGATTCTATTTGGGTAGTGGTTGATAGATTGACTAAGTCAGCCCATTTTATTCCGGTAAGAATAGATTATAATGCTGAACAATTGGCTAAAGTTTATGTGAAAGAGATAGTGAGGTTGCATGGGGTGCCCCTTTCCATCATCTCAGACCGTGGTACCTAATTCACATCCAAGTTTTGGAGGAAGTTACATGATGAATTGGGCACACAACTCACTTTTAGTGTAGCCTTTCATCCATAGACGGATGGGCAGTCAGAGAGGACTATTCAAGTGTTAGAAGACATGTTGAGGGCAAGTGTGATTGGTTTTGGAGGGCAGTGGGATAAATGCATACCTTTGTGTGATTTCTCTTATAATAATAGTTATCACTCCAGCATTTATATGACACAATTTGAGGCACTTTATGGGAGGGGATGTAGATCACCTATATGATGGTTCGAGGCTGGAGATGTGAAACCTTTGGGGGTTGATTTAGTGAAGGATTCTCAAGATAAGGTAAGAAGTATTCAAGCTAAGCTCTTAGCCGCCCAAAGTAGACAGAAGAAGTATGCGGATCAGAAGGTAAGAGACATGACATTTCAAACTGGTGAGAATGTTCTTCTTAAGGTATCACCCATGAAAGGGGTGATGAGATTTGGCAAGAAAGGTAAGCTAAGTTTGTGATACATCGGTCCCTTTGAGGTTCTTGAATGTGTAGGATCGATAGAGTATAGATTGGCTTTACCTCCTAACCTATTGGGAGTTCATCCGATATTTCATGTGTCCATGTTAAAGAGATATCATGGTGATGGGGATTATATCATTCAGTGAGACTCAATTGTGTTAGACAAAGACCTCCAATATGAGGAGGAACCGATTGCAATTCTTGATTGTGATGTGCGTAAGATGAGGACCAATGAGATCAAATCTGTGAAAGTTCAATGGAAGCATCGTCCAGTTGAGGAAGCTACTTGGGAAATCGAGAGGGACATGCGAGACAAGTATCCTCAATTGTTCGTCGATTCAGGTACTACTTCATTCTTTCCTTCGCCTATTTTCCTAAGTTTGTCATTCGAGGACAAGTGATGGGTAAATTGGTATCTTTTGTAACGTTTGATTTCAGTCGTTATAGAAAAGCCAAAAGGGAAAGATTTTGGGCCGAAAAACTTTTTCGTAGTAACTTGGGATTTCCCAACCTAGTCCAGATTTGGACGAAATCGGAGTCATTAAGGTGTAGGGAAATCTGGTAACAATTAGGTGATCTAATTATGAATTTGATCACATTAATAGATAAATATGTCGTTAAGAAACCCGTACGACTTTACGAAATTGAATTCAGGTGAGTAGAACTCCCGAAATCAATCTTAGCGTGAACGGGTAGTTCCTGAGTGTCGTTGGTTAAAGGCGTGTTGTGAAATGGAGGTTTTGGAATTCCCTAAATAGCTCAATGTTTCGTGCAAGTGGCTTTGGGGGTGATTTTGGTCACAAAGGCAGGGCCGCTGTAACGGGGTGAGGACCGTTGTGGCAGGCCAGAGCAACTTAAAGTCGTAAATATACCCCAAAAAGGTTTTATTCTGCAATTTTCAAATTTGAGTGCTAAGGAACAAACCCAGGTCTTTTCTTGACGGTTTTCCATCATTCTTGAGGCTAAAGGTAAGATTTTAACTCTCCGAATCTATTTTTCGATCCGTAGAACGTAATCTAATGAGTAATTATTGATGAATGAGGGTTTTGATCTAGAACCTATGGTGGAAACAACCCTAAATTGGGAGATTGGGATCATGGATTTGATATAGGGTTCATAGAATTGTTAGTAATCCAGGTAATTAGTGATTGTTTATTGATTCCCGTATTATATTGATTATTTGTAGACCAAAAACAAGCGAAACGAATCCGAAAAGGGTAGAATCAAGTTTATTACGGTTTCAAGCTTGTTTCTAGGTAGGTGATGTTTGTGATTCTATGATTGTGTGATGTATGTTTGTTCTTGCTTCATTATGATACATGTATATATGCGAATGTTGCATTATTGATCACATTAATCGTAAATGAGGATATATGAATGATGAATGACATGAATCATGACTTGATTGTATGATTATGAGAATGTACTTTGTGATTGTGATTGTGGCTTGTTAAAAGGGACCGGGTGTTGCGTTTCGACACACTAACTTGGATCGGTTGCCACATCCTGGCATAATTATGGGATCGGTTGCCACATTTCGGCATAAACATTAGATCGGGTACCATGTTCCGGTATGCTAACTGTTTGGGTTTGGGTTCCATGAGAGGACCAATGATTTGTCATATTTGTGTATCTTGAGAAATGTAAAACTGTATATTGTTCGTAAATGTTGATAATCTTATATATGTCGATATTATGCATGTGCTTATATTGATGTATTGACTTATATATGTTGCACTTAGTGGGATAGTCGCGTGATCCTGCCAGTACATTGTGGTTGTGTACTGATACTGCACTTGCTCTTTCTTTGTTGAGTACAGGGTATCTTCAAGCGGCTATTGACAGAACTCTTTTAGAAGATCAGTGATCGTCGATCGAATTCAAGGGTGAGCCAGTTCTACTAGGCTGCCATGAGTTCTCCTTTCGTCTATGTCCACATTTCGGACTTAGACTTTTCTAGTTAGTTATTAGTTCATTAGTTTGGGGTTGTATCCCTTCTTGTTTAGACTTGTTGAACTTTAGATGTTTTGGTACATTGACTTTCAGGTTCTAGGTGTATTTTCTGCATTGTTAGTTGTTAGATCTTTTGGAAGTTTATGGAAACTTCAGTCTTTAGCTATTTAACTTGCTTCTGTAACTTAAATGCTTTAGTTTTTAGTTTAGTTGCTTGTGGGTTGTAGTAGTGGTTCTCCCACCAGAGGGTTAGTGTAGGTGCCAATCACGACGGTCTGGGTCGTAACAAAAATATTATTTAAAATTATTTTGGTGCTATTTTGTCATTTCATTTAGTGAAATACACTAATATATTAGAGATAAGGGTTTGAAAAATACCCCAATTTTGATCGGATTTGTTGTTGCGATACTAAACTTTCATGAGGACCTATTACCTCCCTAGACTATTTAATACCGTATTTTTTACCCCCTGAACTATTTAATAGTGTATCTTAAAGGTATATATGTGCCCACGTGGACACATTACTATTTATAATTTTGCATTATTTTTTATGTCCACGTGGCAAATATATATGTTTAAAATACGGTATTAAATAGTCTAGAGAGGTAATAGGTCCTCATGAAAGTTTAGTAGCGCAATAACAAATCCGACCAAAGTTGGGGTATTTTTCAGATCCTTATCCCAATATATTATTATATACATTAAATATTATTTTTAAATATTAATTATGCCATTTTATTAATTTTAAAATAATTAATTATAAAAAACAAGTATTTTAAATGAGTATGTATTTATTTTTCAAATTAAAGTTAATTGTGACTTAATTATGTGCACTAATCCATTGTCACTTTATTTATCTAAATAAAAAGGCTTATTAGTAAATTGATTAAAAGATAATCTCAAACTTACTACAAATTGTATATTTTTATTTGATTAACATTTTAGGTATATGCTATTAGAATCTTACCCATAATATGACTTTTATTTTCATAATTTAAATTTTTTTCATCTAAAATTCAATATCAAATTCAAAATTTAAGCAAAGTATGTTAAATAATAATATATGATAATTTTGAATTTGGAGTTTCAGAAAGAGTCCATTCACATTTGCCTTCTTTTATGTTAAAATAAAATTAACAATATATTTTGTTTTACTTATTTAATACTTTGTTCAAATAATAAAGAGCTAAGGTAGTAAGGAGAGAGTTTTATTATTTTGTCTAGTAATTAATAATAATAAACTAGTGTAACAAATCTTCTATGAAATATATATCATTTTCCTTTCCAATGAAAATTCAAAAATGTTAACCAACAATTTAAAAACTTACCCTACAATTTAAATTTTATAAAAAAAAATCAACAACACTCAATTAAAATTGAATTGAAGATTATTTGAATAGACAATTATTATTGTGAAGATATAAAGAAAATATTGATAGATATATGGTATATAGAAACTTTCCCAACTTCCATCATTGTCATTAGAGCTTCATAGATAGTAGTGTTTTTTAGGAGTTTTTTTCATTTATATTATTAAATGTTTTAAAACTTGAGTTGAACAATTGTATTATTGAGGATTTTAGACCATATTGAGCTAAACTGATTTTAGTAATGACGTCTTATGAGTTGAGTTATATTTGAGGTTTCTTTATTATTGAGTAAGTCTTTCGTTGAGAGTTGAGTCAGGCCAACGGTTCGCTTGGGGCCAGCAATAGTTCTCGAGTGCCGGCCACGTCTAGGGTGTATGCTCGGGTGTGACAAAGCATTTTTAAGAGATTAAGAAGCTAGAATCCTATTCCAACCCAAATTTCATTTCATTTAAATTCAAATTCAAATTTAAATATCAATTTGTTAAAAGAAGAATAGTTTATTACGACTTCTTATTCTTAACTTTTTATATACAATTATTATATCTTTCTTATAATTAATCAGTATAAAGAAATTCAAATATCAATTCGTTTATCTTTCTTTTTTTTTTTTCATTTTTCTATTATTTTAAGTATCTCTTATTTAATATTTAAGTTAAATGTATTCAATATATGTACCATTTATCAAAACTTTTAGTAGATATTATAAGTTAATAAAAATTTAAAAGATATAATCAATTTTTAATTTGTATTGCATTAAAATTTTACTGAATAGATTGTCAAGATCTGTGAAATAAATAACCGCATATATATATTATTATTATAAGTATCTCTTATTTAATATTTATTTAATATTTAAGTTAAATGTATTCAATATATGTACCATTTATCAAAACTTTAGTAGATATTATAAGTTAATAAAATTTTAAAAGATATAATCAATTTCTAATTTGTATTGCATTAAAAATTTAGATTGTCAAAATCTGTGAAATAAATAACCGCATATATATTGGTTATTAATATCTTAGAAAATAAATCTGTTACAAATATTTTAGGAGATATCATGTTTTGATTTTTATTATATTAAGGTATTATCAAATAAATAGTCATAAATTGTGAAGAATTATAGGTGAATATATTATTTATTTGTATTTGTGTATGAGAAGGACGTAGAGTCTCCTATTTTTATTGTGCATGAGTCTTTAATTTTTAATTTTTCTTTGAAAGCATAATATTTTTAAAATTTGAATACTTTTAATTATTTAATTAAATTTATTTATTATAATATTAATCTGAAGGCCACTTATAATATTTATCAACTTGAAAATTGTCAAGTGGTTTTTCAATAGTTTGCCACTTGGTTCAACCACATTGCAAACTACTTTCCTTTATTTTATTTATATATATATATATATATTCTGTCCAACTTTTTTTCATATTTATCTTCTCTTCTTTTTGAATTTTAATTTTTTAACTCCTTTTTTTAGTTTGTTTAAAAACGAATGTCTTTTTCTTTTTTTAATAACTATAATTTTGTTATGAAACTATATAAAATAATGAGAAGAAAGTAGGAAGAAGAGAGAAGACTTCTTATTCTTCTTGAATGATATTTAGGGATTAATAGATCTGATTTACAATGAAGGAAAACCCCTTTATTTATAGGGGAAACCTAACTTGGTCCCAAGTAGGATTCCTAACCATACCCTAAAAGGACTCCACATAATAGACATTCACTATAATACAAATATGTTTATAACACTAGAATGTCGGTAGATTATGTGCCTCGTTAAAATCTTACTAGATAAAACTCAGTGATAAAAAAAATCTAGTGAAGAAAAAAGAGTACACATATCTAATAATACGCATTATGTATGCCTCATTAAAAACCTTACAAGAAAAACCCAATGGGACAAAACTTTGTGAGGTAAAAAGTGTACATCACGTATTAACTCCCCCTAATGAAAACATCAATCCAGAGACTTGAATCTTAGTTTTCCAAGCTTGTGCACCATCTTCTTGAAAGTTGTAGTTGGTAGAGACTTGGTGAATAAATCAACTATAGTATTACCTGAACAAACTTGTTGCATTTTGATATCACCATTCTTGGGAGCTCATGAGTGTAGAAAAGCTTTGATGAAATATGCTTCCTTCTATCTCCTTTTATGAATCATACCTTTAAGATCAAATACTTCTGCAAGTTCCTTTCTTCAACTTCTTTAAGCAAATAATCTATTGCCTTTGAAAATTCTTCAAGAGTTTCAATTCAAGTCATCAACTTGCATAACAATACAAATGATTCTTGATTGCTTTAATCTATATATGAGGATTATAAACAAATTTTTCAAAAACTTGTACATACTTTAGATTTTGAATCCCTCAGGATTTTTCACATTGATTTTGTCACGTGATTGACAACATTCAATATTAAATGTATGACATCTTTGATACGCTCAAATTACACCTCCTTTCAGAAGCATAAGCGATCGTTATCAATGTAGGTTGAGATCGATCCCACGAGGAAAATGGTTTAGACTTTACTTTTAACCAGCAATTATATTCGATTAGTCAAATTATTTCCAGAAACAGGTAATAAAAAGGGGGGTTTGTGCTTGTGTGAAACAAATAGTAAGAACTTAAGAAGTAGTCAATAATTAAACTCAACTTTGGTTGTTATCAAGATAAGAGAAATAACTAGGGTATACGTATTCCCCATAATCTCATAACGCAGTAATCCTAGTAATAGCAATCCTTTTCTAGTGTATTTACATGCAAAGTGATAAGTTAGGTATCTCTAAATCCTTGGTCCAGCATCTAGAGAATTTCACCCCGCACCTTGGTCCGGCTACGTGTGTATAATTTACTAACCCTTACCTTTACCTCATATTAGACATCATAATCGATGTTTGGTTTAGTTATTACTTCGCACCAATCGACACTAGCCTATTAGATAGTATCACACTAAATCTATGTTGATAATTCTTTTCTTGTTGATTACCTCCTTGGTCCGGCAAGTAGCAACAAGGCGAGTTCTAACGTTGGCCACCGTTAAAAAGACTTCTAACCGAAAGAATTATCAATGCATGCAAAATACTAGTCAAGAATTGCTTATTTACTAGTCATACTTTGTTAATTGATCATGGTTCCCACAACCCTAGTTGTGGATTTAGTTACTCATATTAGCAAGAACACAATTCATAATTGTAGATGAAGAAATCATGAACTTACGTAAAGAGAATAATAAACCCAGAAAATTAACTTGAGTTGCAAAGCCAAAATCTTCAAAACGAACTTGGGAAATCAATAATTGCTAGGGTTGCAAATTAATCTCCAAAGTTACAAAGCGAAAATAGAATAATAGTCTCTAACCCCCCAAAACGAGGTTTACATGTCCTATTTATAGAAAACAAATCCTAAATAAAAAAGGAAACAAATTAAGGAAAGTTTTGTTCAGGTACGCGTCTTCGATCCACGAGACTGACTTACGGACCGTCGATGGATCTACGGTCCGTAAGTC
The DNA here is from genome assembly GCF_019186545.1 of Solanum stenotomum. Taxonomy (NCBI): domain Eukaryota; kingdom Viridiplantae; phylum Streptophyta; class Magnoliopsida; order Solanales; family Solanaceae; genus Solanum; species Solanum stenotomum. The sequence goes on from NC_064291.1 coordinate 24,437,752, forward strand.
CGTTCCGTCACTCGAGACTTAGAAAATATTTCAGCATCCAAAAATCAGCTTCTCTGAAGCAAACGACGGACCAACAGCACGGGCTGTAGATCGACCTACGGTCCGTCAATCCCTTCCGTAACTCCATACTTAGAATCTTCAAAAATCAGGTACTGGAACCCTCGTAGTCTCACTCTACAGATCAACAGTACGGTCCGTAGATCAATCTACGGACCGTCAATGGGCACCGTGGTTCCACACTTGGTCAGATTTCCCTGATTTGTCCTCAACACCATGCCTGCTGATCTACGGTCATCACCTACGGACCGTGAATGGATCTACGGTCCGTAGATGACCTCCGTGGATGCCTTTTTCTGCATTTCCTTCAGCTGTCTCTAAACTTCCGCGCCTGAACACCTTTCCTGCAAAACATGATAAAACACATAAAAACCAATATAAAAAGGCCCTAGACACACACAACTTGTAAGTGAAATGTATTAGAAATACCGTAAACTCACGGTATATCAATCTTCTCGTATCTAGACTGCAAGTCAAATAAGCTTTACGCTTACCAAGATGCATCATTCCACTTTTCACTTGATAATTATTTCTACACCAACATACTTTAATAGATGAAGAATTTGTATCATCATAATCTTTTACAATATTGTGCGCTACTGTATCAAAGACATCGTCAATGATATATCATTTTGTATCGATTCACAATACAACATAAATTATTGAGATCTCATCACTTCATTATTTCCAGGTACATACCCCTCTCATGAGGTTTCATGAAGTGTTATGTCCTAAGCTCTTCAAGAGCGCATTGTCTCCTTATTATGATCATTTTGATTCTTTGTTCCTCCCCCTCTTTCAAGGATTATTTTACTTAGATTCGATTAGTCTATCATGCTTCATGCATCTCGTAGACTCTATCCTTTAGAAATATTCAGTAGGAGCATTTATAACTCTTATGTTGCTTCTTAGCTCCCCTTATGTTAGACAAACTAACATATATCTCAATCTATTTTGGAGAATCCATCTTTGTGCATCATAGTATATTCACTAATCATATTCTGCACATCAAAATTATCAGATGAAAAATATTTGATCCCTAACCATAAATCAATTAAGAGAAAAAATGATCATAATTTATTAGTCTGATGCATACAACTACTTTAGTATGTAATACATTATATTTCAGACCATGAAACTTTGTTCTCATAAGCAATGCTTGACTATTTATTTGACGCATTAAATGTCACATCATCTTGGATATTTATCAATATTATCAAGATAATTGTCTTGATTACATATTCTGAAAGTTGTGTTCTTAACTCAATTATCTTGCACAAACAACTTTGCGAATGTCAAACTACAGGTTGACAACAAACGCACATGTGCTTATCTTATAAATGCATCTCTTTATCATATCACACGATAGATGAAAGGGCCCATATTCACTTTTTATAATTTTCAGAATTTAGGGATTTAGTCCCAACATTAGTTGATCCAATACACTTATCACGAGAACAAGCTACATAAAGAATTCTTGAAGAATCTTCTAGTTCTTCAATGTATGTCTATTACTTAGTATGCACATCTTTGGGATGACCAAATTATTCATGCCAACTAATAAAATTATTAGTACTTGTAAACTCCAAGTTTACTATGCCATGTGTCTTTTGCTTTAGTAAATTTCTAATTTACTATTATATGAGTAAATTTTAATTTTATTACTCTGAGAGTAATTTTCAGATTTATTTCTTCTCAGTTATTCTACCCCTTCTAAAGGTGAGTCGTGATCCCATCACTGATCGGTCTAATCTGGTTATTAGAAAACTGTGGACATAATCATATTATTTGTGCCAACATTTTTTCAAACATCAAGTTGCGAGATAACAATAGGCATACATGAGACCATCTAGAAGAAACATCTATTAGGACCATTAAGTATCTAAACAATCCACTAGGTGGATGAATAGGTCCACAAATATCCTCATGTATACGTTCCTAGAACGCAGGGGACTCAAACTCAACTTTCGTTTATGATGGTCTCACAATTAACTTGCCTTGCTAACAATCAGTACAAGAAAATTCACCATTTAAAAGATTTTTAGGTTCTTCAATGGATGTCCATTTTAATTTTCCATAATTCGTCTAAACATTATAGGCTAATGATGTCCAAGACAATCATGTCAAATTAAGAAAGTATTGGAATTAGTAAACTTCTTATTTACTATAGAATGTGCCTCAATTGCACTAATTCTTGTCCAATACAATACCATGATAAATTTCTTATGATCTAATCAAATTCAAGGAAAACAGTAATGGAGAAAATTGAAAAATAGCTTGAAGAAAGGAAAAACAAGTAGGAGAATAAGAGAATAATGAGAATCTACATTCTACCAAATGTTCTGATTGAAGACTGAAAAGATGATTCTTCACACTATACATGTGTGACTTTATAGACTTACAATCAATTCTAACAAACTCACTGCCTAGTCCACTAACTGATTTTTAACCAACTCGATTAGCATTAATATGGGCAGCTTGTTTGTAGCTCAATACTCCCCCTCAAGGTGGAGGGTGGAAGACATCTAACACACCCAACTTGGACAGTAGCTCATCATGTTGTCCTGCACCAAGTCCTTTGGTTAAGAGGTCAGCCATTTGCAACCTAGAACAGAGATATTGTGGAGCAATAAAACCAGATTTCACCCTCTCTCGAATGAAGTGACAATCAATTTCAATGTGCTTCGTCCTCTCATGAAAAATGGGATTTGCTACTATCTGAATGGCAGCCTTGCTATCGGAAAATACTTTTATGGGCATGGTGATAGATACACTCAGCTCTTTCAACAGACCAGCTAACCAGATTAATTCTGCAAGTACAGCAGTCATACTTCAATATTCAGCTTCAGCTGAACTCCTACTTACTGTTTGTTACTTCTTCGATTTCCAAGAGATTAGAGAGTCCCCAAGCTTGACCACATAACCAGTAACAGAGCTCCTGTTATTTGGACTAGAGGCCCAGTCTGAATCACAATATCCAGTTAATTCCGTGACATTTCCTCTTTTCAACAATACACCAAGACCGGGTGATTTCTTCACATATCTTATGATTCTAAGAGTTGTTTCCCAGTGTGATACCTTTGGTTGTTGCATGAATTGACTCAACACATGTACACCAAAGCAAATGTCAGGCCTTGTAATTGTCAAATAGAGCAACTTTGCCAACCAATTTTTGGTATGCCGTAATGTCATTAAATTCTGGATCATCAGTCGCACCAATTTGTTTGTCATAATCCAAGCTAGTAAACTGGTGATTCAATTCCAATGGGATGTTGGCAGGCTTAGCACCACTAAGACCAGCATCTGAAATGAGTTGTAAAGCATATTTTCTTTGATTTAGTAAGATTCCTTCCCTAGATTTGAGAACTTCAATTCTAAGAAAGTATCTTAAATCTCCTAAATCTTTCATTTTGAAATGTTGATATAGTGTCAACTTTGCTTCCTTGATCAGATCCCCACTGCTTCCAGAAATAAGAAGATCATCAATATAAACTAAGATAACAATAACATGAGCACCTTGTCTTTTGGTAAATAAAGAATGGTCATGTATGCTTTGAGAATGGCCAGAATGTAAGAGAGCATCTGTAAGTTTGATGTTCCATTGTCTAGATACCTGTTTAAGGCCATAAAGTGACTTCTCCAATTTACAAACCTTGTTCTCCCCCTGTCGATGGAATCCCCGAGGGAGTTCCATATAAACATCTTCATGTAAATCTCCTTGTAGTAAAGCATTATTGACATCCATTTGGAAAAGACTCCACTCATAAAAAGCAGCAATAGTAATCAAGGTCCTTATTGTTACCATTTTAGCCACAGGTGAGAAGGTTTCATGATAATCAAGTCTCTCTCTTTGTGTGTAACCTTGGCCACTAGCCTAGCTTTGAATCTGTCTCTTTCACCATTGGCTTTATACTTTACTTTGTACACCCACTTGGACCCTATAACTTTCTCTCCCTTAGGCAGATCCACAATAGTCCAAGTATTGTTATCTTCTAAAGCTAAAATTTCTTGCTGCATTATTGTCATCCATCTCGCATCCTGTGATGCTTCCGTAAAAGATTGAGGTTCAGTGATACTGGAGAAAGCACTGAGATAATTTTGATATTTACAAGGCAAATGGGCATAACTAACATGATTAGTGATGGAATAAGGATTGAACTTAGAGGGAACAACATAGACCTTAGTCCAAATAGGAGGTTTAGAAGATCTGGTAGTCCTCATTTGACCTGAGACATGAGGATAAAGTGCATTACTATGAGTAGTATCTTCAACCAGTTCAAGCTCCTCACTTTGATCCACATGAATGTCGGAGTCGAGTCTTGGGCCAGCCACATCTGTGGACTCATGATTAAGAACTACACTATCAGAAGTGGAATTTTCACCTCCAGATGAAATCACAGGATCATCACAATGCTCCATATCCTTCTTGACAGTATCTGCATCATTAACAAATGGTGAAAGTAATGGTAAATGAGCATTTTCTGCTTGAATTCCCTTGAAAGGGAGGATATGTTCTTTGAAGGTCACATCCCTACTAATAAAAACAGCCTTGGTTTCCCAATCTAACAGTCTATATCCCTTTTGTGTGGAGGAGTAGCCTAACAACACACCTTGTTTAGCTCTTGCTTAAAACTTATCTCCCTTTGGCAAAACATTTGCAAAGCATAGACATCCAAACACCTTAAGATGCTCAATGAAAGGAGGCTTCCCATGTAATAGTTCAAAAAGTGATTTTCCATTCAAAACAGGTGTAGGCAGCCGATTAATTAAATACACAGATGTTTTCACACATTCACCCCAGAACCTTCCTGGAATGCCTGATTGCAGCTTCAATGTTCTCCCCATTTCTAATATATGTCTGTGTTTCCTTTCAGCTACACCATTTTGTTGAGGTGTATAAGGACAACTACTTTTATGAATAATGCCAGAATTAAGCAACAACTCATTCACTTGACTGTTAAAACACTCTGTTCCATTGTCTGATCTCAAAATCTTTATTCCAGTGCCAAATTGATTACAAACCATAGAAATGAAATTTTTCAAGACAACTACAACATCTCTCTTGGATTGTAAAAGAGTGATCCAAGTAAATCTACTATAGTCATCAACAATAGTTACAAAGTAATGTTTGCCATCATATGTGGACTGTTTGTGAGGACCCCAAACATCTAAGTGCACAAGATCAAACATGTTATGTGATTGTGAACTACTAAGGGGAAATTTCAACCTGCATTGTTTAGCTAAAGGACATATCATACAGTCTTGTTGAGTACCTATACCAACTTTATTCTTCAAATAAGGAATGTGGTTCATAGATCCCACAGAAGCATGTCTTAGTCTAGTGCCATAGTGTGTGATCAACGTTGTCTCCCACTACTGCTCCAATGACAGGTTCAGTGTGCTTCTTTAGTCTATAGAGTCCTTTTGTCTCTCTACCAATCCCAATCACCTTCCCATTTGAAAGGTCCTGCACCACACATAGGTCAGGATAAAAGAAAACAAAACAGTTGAGATCCTTGGTAAGCTTAGACACTGATAACAGATTAAACTTAAAATCTGGAACATATAGTACATTCTTCAAACAGAAACCTCCTAAATTATAGCATCTCTTGTGTGTTTTACTTGAGTTCTGCTCCCTGTTGGAGTTTGAACTTTATCACAACTAGGATCAGACACTTTCTTCATTTCTCGCAAGACTTTTGCACTATGTGTTATATGATGGGAAGCACCTGAGTCCACAATCCATTCTACAACTTCATAACTACTTTGGACAAAAATCATACCTGCCGCATTAGTTCTGCAGTTTCCTGTTAGTGCTGGTGGCAACATGCTCAACAATTGATCATACTGTTCTCTGGTGAAGAATGCTCCATGTGATGTTGATGATCCTGAGCTGTTACCTGTCTCCATTGTGGAATTGTTGGCATAAGGTGTAGATCCTTCATGATGTGCCTTCCTCTTGCTTTTGAAGTCTGCAGGAAATCCAATGATTCTATAGCAAGTATATCCTTTGTATGTCCTGTGTATCCACAGTGCTCGCAAACCATTCCTGCTCTTCTCGTTTGAAAACTTGATTGATTTTGGAGATTGTGTTCATTTGGAGGCCTGTGGTTTTGTTGTCCAGTTGCACCTGAGAAGCGTTGATTTGGAGGAAATTGAGAATTCCTTCCAGCAAGCATAGTCATCGGTTCATGTCCTCCTTCAGTCACTCCTAGTTTCCTTTGGCTTTCCTCTTGTATTGTTGTAGCATACACTTGATTCACACTTGGAACAGATGAACTAAGCAATATGTTGCTTCGCACTTGAGCAAAGCTCTCGTTTAATCCTATCAGAAATTGCAGTAATCGTTATTGTTTCACGTGTTCCATGTGAGGTCTAGACTCCACACAATCACATGACGGATTTGGGACCATTACATCCCGTTCGTCCCATAGATCTCGCATTTTGGAGTAGTAAACAGTTACTGAATCTGTACCTTGAGAACATGCCGATTTCTTTCCACAGATAGAAAATCCTGGTTAAATTCGACTTGTCAAATCGCTCCTTGAAATCTTCCCAGATCCTCTTCGAGCTTGCAGCATAGACAATGCTCGCCATCAATTCAAGTGTGCTCAGAGACATTTTTGGTGATACCACATCCACGACTAAAGGTCGCGATCTTTTCCACGCCTAGCATGGTGGCTTACACCTCATTCCCTTTAGAGAATGAATCTATATTTTTAGCATTTATCAAAAGTTCTCATTCTTCATGAATGGAACACAAACATGTGAGCATATCAAATTATGATAGCTTTAGTACCTCATTCCATATTCATGTGCATTATTCAATCACTTGTCTTCTTTCAGACATATTCTGCACTGCTACCACATTCACTTTCGGGAATGGAGCGATTTCAATGGGATAGGTTTCATGACTAATTTTAAACGAAAGCACATTGTTTGATTTAATAGTCAACATATCATCAATATGGTGCATTAGGACTTAAACCTAATGTCTTATCCATGTAAAGACATTTTAGGCCATAAATCGATGGAATTTAAACCCAACATCTTATCATCATGGTGCATCAAGACTTGAACCTGATGTCTTACCCTCTTGGTGCGATTAGACATGAATCTATTGTCTTATCCATTTGGTGCAATTAGACATGAATCTATCGTCTTATCCTCTTTGTGCAATTGAACATGAATCCATCGTCTTACCCACAATGAGGCTCAACCTCAAGCCTTCAAAACAATTGTAATTTTATCACTTTTAATGATCATTAATATGATCGTACATTATAATTACACACAAAATTGAGATTGTTGATTTATTATAATCAACATTAGTAGTTAATAGATATAGCTTAATAGATCGCATACCTTCTGCCCAAATATCTGCAAATAATCACTGATTTGTCATTGATATAGCTTAACCAATTAGCTAAATATCTCACGATATCACCACAATTCCAGAGCTACAGATAAAGAATAACATTAAATATTCATAAACACTATTTAAGCCAGATAAATTAAGTAAGAATAACAAAAGGATTATTAGGCCCAATAATATCCAAACACTGGAGCAGTAATGTTAATGATTGATCTGCCCTTCTCTTTTTCCTTGGTAAGGCGTGCATGGGTTTAGTTCACGTGCACATCTTTCTCTCTTTCTTTAGATGGCAGAGTCTCGTGCTGATAACGTGTTATGAAACTATATAAAATAATGAGAAGAAAGTAGGGAGAAGACGTCTTATTCTTCTTGAATGATATTTAGGGATTCATAGATCTGATTTACAATGAAGAAAACCCATTTATTTATAGGTGAAACCTAACTTGGTCCCAAGTAGGATTCCTAACCATACCCCAAAAGGACTCCACATAATAGACATTCACTACAATACAAATATGTTTATAACAAATTTTAATTTTTCACGTGACATTTTAAGACTAAAAGACTAAAAAAATATTTTGATTCTTTAGTTTAAGCTTACAAGATTCAAAAGTGCTATTATTCCCTCTCTTAAATTTCATGTCAAGTCAAAAATTAGATAATTTTTGTATCAAGTCAAAATCATTATTTTTTAAAATTTTATGTAAAAAATCAGATAAAAGTATTTACTATTATCAGAGAAAAAATAAAATAGAGGGAGTATTCTTTTCCAAATTTGTAGAAAAGATAGCGGCATCCACTCCTCGCCTTTCTTTCTCTTTCTCCACAAATCACTCTTTTAGTTATTAGCCACCTCCATCTCTTATCTCTCTACATTACCTCTCTCTTCCACTATCTCTGTCTTTTTTTGTTGAATTTAGTGTTTTATTATTTGACACATATTCTTAAAGAAAATGAATAAGCAACTCTTTCTCACTTTTAATTGAATATAAATATGCAGTGCTCTCTCACTTTTTGCTATTTCTCTCTATGAATCTCCAATGACCTTTTTAGGACTATTTCAATTAATAAATTTTATTCCCCCTGTCCGGTTTTCTTGTTTAGAAAGTAGTATGCTAATTTCAACTAGAATTATTTATATCTACCTTATGAATTAATTTCTTGTTAGAGATTTTTCAATAAATATGATTTTTTTTTCAACTGCGCCATATATTTAGTACTTTTCTTTATCTTAATTCTTGATTTTTTTTGTTTTTTTGTTTGCAGACAGCTTAATTAGGTCAGTCTCTTGAGAAAAGGAAGGAAGCATAATTTTACCATGTAATTTGGGTAAGTATCTACCTTGTTTATTTTTCATTCTTATATCATTTTTACTATAAATTTTGATAATATATATCATGTTTAAATCATTATACCAGTTGGTACATATCAAATTACATTTTTTTTTCTTTTTACACAGGTACATGCAAGAAAAAATTGAATCAAGAGTAAAGTTATTAAATAAGTGGCCTACATGAGTATATGAGGAACAATATTTTGTCTTTTTATTTTTAAAATTTACGACTAATATTCATTTATTTCATCAACATATAATATAAGAAACTTGTAATGAGATATTATTTCAATATTATTTTAGTTCTAAATTATATGATTACGGGTGACACTTTTTGTTATTATCTTAGATGTTTTATTATGTTATGTCAAGTTTATATTATTATATGATTCATGCTAAATTTAAAGAATAAATTCGACACTGGTCATGAAGTCAATTTAATAAATTCTCTTGCTACTTATTACAATTGAGAGTTTTCTTTGTAAAACATTTACGTATATGAATTGTCTTATCTTGTAAAATATGAGAAATTTGTTCCCATTAATAAATTATTGAATTGACGAGAAAATAGTGAAATTTACTATTTACAAATTTGACCATCATCAAATGTTTGTTGTTTTAGTTGTTTTTAATGGTATGATTATGGATGAATTTTATTATTATTTAACATGTGTTATTATTTATTTTTTAATTTATGCAACTCTAATTTTAAAAAAATAGTACTAATATTAAATAAATAAATGTCATCAAATATTTGTGAATTAGTGACAATTTTTTTTATCATCAACGACTAAATTAAACTTATTAAGACAAATATTTTTATCAAAAAAAAAAAAAAAAATTTGTCATAAATTGACTACATTTAATGAAAAACTGTATTTGTCCCCGCACCCTTTGTTTTTATTGAATACGAATTAATTTTTTATTTTGTGACAATTGTAATTGTCACTAATCATGATAAATTTTTTGTCACAATTATATCATGTCAGTAAAAGCAATACTTTTAGTGACAAGATGATAGGTTTAACTACAAAACTGTTAACCTTTTTATAGGGATAAATTTGTTTCTAATTTATATATTTTAGGACGAATTTTTTTGTATATAAAAAGTAGTCATTGGTGATGAAATTATATTTTTTCAACTACAAAATACATATAACTTTAGAAACAATTAGTGTCATCACTAATTGAAACTAAATAATTAGTGACGATGTAGTTTTGTCGGTGATAATAACTTTTTCAGTGACAAAACATACTATTATTAACTACACAAAAATTATAATTTTTATGACAAATAAATATGTCTCAAATGTTTACGCATATAGAGACAATTTTTCTTTTTTGTAGTTAATATAAAACTTTTAGCGACGAAGCACTAAATCGCCTTTGTATACTTTTAGCGACGCACATCTAGTGACGACTGATTGACAAAAAAAATTTCGTCACACAAAATTTTTAGTGACGAAATATAATTTTTAAATGACGGAATTATTGGTCCCTGATAATTGAATTTGTTGTAGTGATAACCAAAACATCAATTGATGACACAACTTTTTCACTTTTTTATTAATATGTAGGGCTTCCATCATTTTTTTACAAAGATACAAGGATGAATCTCCCAATTTTTCTACTTGGTTTCTTTCCTCTTACCTTACAACACCCCAACCTTAGACTTTTGACCTAAGTTGACTATTCATACAAACTAATGCTTCAAGAGGGTTTTTGAGTGAGAAAGGAATACTAATTTTAAGGCTAAGAAGTTCAAAAAGTTTTCAAAGAAATAGATTAAGCTCAAATAGTGCCAAAATGTATTCACACTCTCACATGATAGTCACGATAAGGTATAATAATTTGGCTCACTCCCAAAATTGTTGCCTAAGATCGTCTATCACATTTATCAAAGTCAAACAATTGGACCGACAAGGAAAATTCTAAATATCCTCACGCATGCCTTTCAAGTACACCTCACCACACATGGCACACTCAAACACATTTTTCTGGGCATAACTCTACAAATTCAAGCTTGTGTGTAAAGTCATTGCAAGTCTCATAATTGATACTCACCTAGTCACAACAAAGAGCTAAATGTTCATTCAAGAATCAAGCAATTTGAATTTCCTCATTGAATCTACACTAACACACTTCTCATCAAAAGCACTATTCAAGTTATCGATATTGATCATGATCGACACTCGAATGTTCAAGATAAGAATGCAAGTTTTTCAATCATTAAACTACAACTAGCTTTTGGGGTAAATGAGAAAGAGAGATACAAATCCCAACCAACTAATATTATGCTAATAAATCAAAATAAGAAGTTACTACTACATCAACATCAAAATTAATACAATCCAAACAAAAATAAAAATAAAAAGTCTCAAAATAACAAAATACAACCAAAAAGACCAAAGTACCCTCACCCCACCAAAAAGAAAGAAACAATGCCCTCAATGCGAATAAAAATAACCTAACAGAAAAATAAAGATATGAGAAGAATCCCCTTGTCAGGCTAGGCCTGGGGAGAACTCTGGCTCAGTGGGCCAACCTCAACCTGGGCATCAATGCCCGATGCATTAGTAGGAGAGGTAGAGTCTGAAGGATGGGTCCCACTGTAATGACCCATTTGGTCGTTTTGAATACTATAGCTTCTTATTTCATAAAAGACTCTTTCCATAAATTCTAAATGGGTATTTTAAACTATTCGTAACTATAATTATAAAATTAATGGGGTAGTTTTAATAATTAATTATTTTGTTGATAGTTAATGGGCCAAGTCTAAAATTTGTTTAATGTCTTATACCACTTGACCCATGTTTATTAAAAGAAATAAATAGGGTTTGTCATTTTTCTTGTGCGTAATTAATAAAGAAAAGAGGGAACCGAGAAGAGTAGTCCTGCCGCATATCAAAGATAAACACGACAGTTAAATAATTTATGTGATTTCTCTGCATCTTGTTTACAGAGATTTCATTCTTAAATTGTGAATGACATTTAATATCATATTATATATATATATATATTGGGTGATAGAGGAAATTATTATAGTTAGTGGGGAAAGATCAACTTACTGCTAGTTGATTTTTAAGGCTAAAAATTGGAACAAGTTTGATAGGCAATAATGAAGCAACGATTGCTCTATAAGTTAGTGGTCAACTAATTAGTCTTAGATTGAATGGGCATATAGGTTAATGCTTCAGTTGTTCCGTAGCAAACAAAGGGTTTCACTAACAGGGAATTTCAACTCTTAATTAATTTAATTTTATTATCAGATTATAATTTATTATTTGATATTTTGAGATATGTAATTAAATATTAGGTGTATTGCGTTACTTGCATACCTTTAAAGTTATGATAATTGGAGAAATTGAGACTTACTCGTAGGCTTGAATTTTCGAAAATTGATTATAGATTTGGGTGACTTTTTGGGTCTAGGATAGACATATAGTAATATAGGTGTCTATAGACTCGCTTATTTATTAATTATGCATACTTGATAAATTGGAAACATTCAGAGACATTGAAGAATTAGCTTGCTTGACTTCGGTCCTTCGGTGGAGGTAGGTTATGGTTTATTCTATGTGATAAATAGACTCTTAATAGTGATTGATATGCATTGAGTGATATGCCACAAAAGAATGTTCCTTGCTTCCAGCTATTGTGAAGTTCTCTATGTACTTGATTGTGTAGTTGTGTGGCTTGGTTGTGGGGTTTGTGATTGGTCTGAAATCCTGAGACCATGAGATTTATAATTTAAAACCCTCTCTATCGAAGTGATGCCTTGAATAAAGAAGGCTTGATGAAATATTGTTAATGAAGTGAAAAGTGGTGATAATAATTGGTAAATTAATGGTATTATTGGATTGGAGTGTCATGTTTCGACATGGTATTATTGGATCGGGGTGTCACGTTTCGACATGGTATTATTGGATCGGGTGTCATGTTCCGACATGATATTATTGGATCTGGTGTCACATTCCGACACGATAACGTTAAAGGAAAACATATTGAATAACTTAAAATACTCAATCTCAAAGAACCCATTTTCCAAATGAGCGTGGTGTGGAGGCATGAGTCCCCGTGTGTGTATGATATTTGTGACTGATTACGTACTTGATTCTATGTTGTTGTCACTTGCTCATGTTGTTCATTGCTTTCCACCTGCTAAGTGCTATAGTTGATTTCATGTTATTAATTTATGCATATTAGTTTCTATTTTGAGTCGGCCGATGATATCTACTCTGTACATGTTGCCCTGTACTGAGCGCTACTTGTGTTTTTCTTTGTTTTCTTTCTATAGAGTGCAGCACGTGTACCAATGACTTTGGCTCGCCCTCAGCTCTAGCCAGTCTCCAGCACATCAGGTTCAAGGGTGAGCTATTCATTTGAGCTCGTGTTGGATTCTCTCGATCATGACATGATGTCCTTAGTTTTTGGACACAAATTACTTTATTCATTTATATTGGTGTCTTTGATACTCTTAGAAGTATTTGGAGATTAGATGTCCTTGATGTGATGACTTTCTTGGGAAATGATATTTAATAAGATTTTGAGCTTCCGCATTATGCTTGTATTTTGTAAGTTGGGGTTAAATTTGTTGGTTCGCCCACCTAGGAGGTTAAGTGTGGGTGCCACTCATGACTCTTTTTAGGTCGTGACACCCACTCAGACGAATGGAAGAAGTCTGACGAAGAGAGTTCTCTGTAGCAACTTGTTAGAAAACATCATCAAAATTTGCCAAATCCTCATAAGTGTCCTCATCATGCTGCTCAGTGCCAACAAGCTCTTCCTCATCAGTCTCCTGAGTAGAATCCTCATCAACCACCCCGAGCACAACCTCAACCGGAGGTATAGTCTCACTGATAGTCGGGGCCAAAGGAGGCTTGGTTGCCGGAATATCAGGTAGGGTTACCTCGTCCCAAAGCATAGATATATCTGTGGACTTAAGCTCATTCATGATAACGTTCAAATATACTTCTTGAAAGGAAATATAAACGGTCGTATGCAATATATTAAGCCATCAATGAGTCGGGGTCGATCCCACAGAGAATATGAAAGAACTTTGTCAATAGAAAATATTTAACTCGGTAGTCGTTATTTAAAAAAGGGGGGTGAGATTTAAATTGAAAAAAAAATGATAAAAAAAAATAGATTGGAACTAAGTGACGAGAGGGATTTGCTCGGATGGTAAGCACCCCTCACTTCCAATCCGAAGGTTGCGAGTTCGAGTCACGAAGGGAGCAAAAGGGGTAGGAGCTCCCTAGGGAGGGTTATAAAATAAAAAAAAAGATTGGAACTAAGTTCCCATGATTTCATAACATAGCAAGAATATTGTACTAGTGATCTATTTCATTGTTAGCATGCATGATCGGTAAGTTAGGTATCTCCTAAATGATTGGTCATCCAAATAGAGAATTTCACCACGCAACTTGGTCGGTCTACATGTGTGTGATTTACTAACTCTTACCCTTGACCCTAAATTAGCCCTCATATCATGAGGTTAGGCTATTAGATAACGGATTGTCACACTAAATCTCCGTTGTTTGATCGTTTTTTCCATTCGTTACTTCCTTGGTTAGGAAAGTATGAATAAGATGGGTTGTAACATAGGCCTCCGTTAAAAATCGAAGAGATTAACAATACATGCATAAGAAAATATTTAAAATCACTTTTTACATTAACTTACTTGAATGATTCATTATGGTTCCCACAACCCTAGTTATAAAATTTAGCTACACATTATCTAAAAAACACAATCAAAATTTATTAAAATAAATCTGTTTGTTTTAATCATGAAAACTTAAGAACAATAGCTAAAAATATCTTTAAATTATCACAAATACAAATAAATAATAAAGGGGAATAAAGAATAAACCAAAGTTCTCCAGTCTTCACGGCGGCTCTTCCAACATTCTCAAGCTATAAGCTCTAAGTTGTATGATGTGTATTGTTTCTTGGTTGTTGGTTGGTTATGGAAGAATTATTTTTATGGGCTATTTATATATTTAAATCTTAAATAAAATAACTAAATCTAAAACAAATTAGGTAATCTAAAAGAATTTGGTTCTGTGTAACCGCTACCTTCTGGAAAAGCATTGCCGCCTCAACAATTCTGCATGTGTCTTCTGCCATGTGGCACTGTGCTAATTCGTTGCCTTGTTTTCAATTTGCTGAATATGTATATGATAAGAATATTATATTATATTTGATTCATTAAGCTGCCTGATTGATTTTTTTTATATGATTTCTTGATTTAAATTCATTTGTGCTCCAAAATTCTTCATCTTCACACCACTTTAATCCTACAAATAAAATACACAACATAAAAATAATTCATAAAATTTGTACTCAAAAAATAATGAAAATGTTAAATATGAGACAAATAATAATTAAATATTTATATTTTTGACCTCACGTCAGTCCACATCCTTCCTCAAACTATCAAGATCAACCTTCAAGGCTGTCACATCCGTAGAAGCACCCTCAACTCTCTCATACTTCTCAACCCGAGTAGTAAAGGTGTCTAATCTCAATCCATAGTCAGTTAACAAAGTGTGTTGTCCCATTATCTCAACCCAAAGACAGGAAAGGACAACCTTAATGGCTGTTTGGATCATAGTAGGGATATCTCTCTCAAGATGAGAGGCTTTCACATCCGCCAAATGGGCAAGGTTGCCTGAGTCAATGGAGGTCGGGATGTAGAGAGGAGGGGGGAATAGATGTGGAAGGTGTAGGAGTACTGGACGTCTTCGTAGCAGGCGGGCAAAGTGGAGTGTCAACCTTCAAAGTGCTCAAGTCAACAACCGGAATAGTGTTAACTGGTGCCGGCTTCCTCCTACCCGCATCATCTCTCAAGTACTATACCTCTATACATCATATATCACTAGAGGAGGTTGGGGTGACCCCAACATCAGTCTCATTGATAAATGGGACCCTAAACAACTGAAATAAGTTTGTGATCAAAACTAAAAAGGGTAATGAGGTTTGTTGCTACGTTTCCCTCAAAAGAATCTTTAGGACTATGATAGAACAAAAAGTTAACCTCTCCTTAGAGATGATGCATCCCAATAAAATAACCTTAGGATGTCAAAGGATAGATTCATCCAATTGTTCTGGAAGATTAGGCAACCTGGATCATGATCACCGATCCATTTGGCGCATCGCCGAATCATCTTTTGCTCACCAAGTTGGCTTGGTACATGGGCTATTTCGTTGGAATATCTGGTGAGCTGGAGGCTCACTTGGCAAGTCGCTGAGTGGCTTTTTCAAGCTCAACTTCTCTTTTCTTCAATTTTTTCCACTTTTTCGCTCTTTTTTGCATCGTAATGTCCTTGCCTTGTTCTTAAACCTTCATTGCTGCATATAAACACATTAACATCAATTATGAGCACAAAATAGACATTGAGGACACTAATTCATTGAATAATGAGTCGAAATTCCCGACTCATCAACGATATTCATATCCTTCTTCTCGATCTCAACTCATTCCTCAATCCATGGAGGTGTACCATCAGTTAAGAGTGCGGCAAAACACCCTTCAAACTATCCAAATACTGTAGCATTCTATCCAAAAACTCGCTATAATGTACCCAGTCACATATAATGGCTTCATTGATTTCCATAACCCCACATCTAACATTTTCCCCCAAACTCAACAGATGAGTATGACTCATACACGACGCCATTTCTCTTCTTAGGAAGTAAACGAGCATAAGCCTTATAAAACTCATGTATCCAAGTAGAAAGTATGGTTCTCATGCCCGAATGAATCTCTTAAAACCATGAAAAATGATAGTATCTCATATAGCTAGATATCTATCATTTACCCCATCAGTAGACATGCGTTTTTCTTCCAAAATAGTGCACAGTCCTGCAACTTTCAAACGATTCATAGCTGAAAGAGCAACTATTGGGACTACCCTAGGCATAACATTGGCTAACAGATCATGGATAGCCTTGGAGCGCAATTCATTATGCCTGATTTTGGTAGCTCGGACTAGCACTGGAGTAGTAGAACCTTTGAATCCCTCCTCAAATTCATCATCCTCAGACCATGAATAATTCAGAGGGTCGACATCAGAGTTAGAGGTAGTCGTCTTTTCATCAACTAGTTGCCTCTTGAAGTGTCTTTGGGAGTTGCAACAAACTTTTTTTTAAAAGATTTTTTCACTCACACACTTAGATTTTTTGTGAGTGGGTTGGGCCTAGTAACTTGGCTCAGAAATGGAGATACCATTTGTCCTTCTTCGGGGTGGAAATTCCCTCAGAGAAGCTCTTCTAGTCATCGAAACCTTTGAACGAGCCATACCTTCCTTACACAACATAACCCACATAGATTGGGTGAAAGTTTAGTGAAAAACAAGCAACCAGGTAACACAAAAATAAAACTACCCTGAGGCTCGCCAACTAAGTCAGCGAATCACCAATTAGTTCTGGTGACCTCAAGTGGGCCCACTAAATGCAACTGAGGTGACTGGTTGAAATTTTAGGCAACAATGGCGAGAAACAAAATGAGTGGACCAAAGTCATTGAATGGGCTAAAAGAGCTTGCTAAAATTGATTGGAGCGACTGGCAACTATTCAAAATAAAAGGGCAAGCAAGCAAAAAACTCAACGAGTCGCTGAAGACGTTTGGTGAACCAAAGTAGCTTGCCGAAAACATCGGGGGAAACTAACAAGATTTCATTACACACAAT
Organism: Solanum stenotomum; assembly: GCF_019186545.1. Lineage (NCBI taxonomy): Eukaryota > Viridiplantae > Streptophyta > Magnoliopsida > Solanales > Solanaceae > Solanum > Solanum stenotomum. The sequence goes on from NC_064291.1 coordinate 24,455,210, forward strand.
GTGAGCTACACTTCACACGACGATATGCCAAGTCACCTTAGGAAGCTCAACAGAACTCGTCGAACATGGAACTATCAGCCCTCCATCCCAACTTTCAAAATTCAACTCGAAATGTTAACAACGATCAATTTTAACACAATTGGAACCAAATTTAAGCTGCCCATAACAACAAATAACCTTGGGTACTCAAGCTTCCCCTCAATTTAATCATGAAACAATAAAATGACGATCTTTCATTAAGAATGATGTCAGTGGCGGAGCCAGAAATTTCCCGAAGGGTGTCCAAGATTTGCACAAGCTAAATATTTTTTTTTGAAAATGTACTCAAAATTTAAAATCAAACACCAAAATATTAAATTTTAATGTTCATGTATGATTCAATATGAAGTGAATGGACCTATGAAAATATAAAAGAAAGAGAGGAGAAATTTCTACTTAGAATAAAATTCTTTTATTAGTTTTTTTTTTAATGAAAATTATATATGGAGCCTTTTCACTATATAATTTTTTTCTCTTAAGGTTAGCTTATTGATTTTAAATTTTGATAAAAGAAAGTCAAAGTCAAATTGAATAAAAATTGCCTACTCTTCTAAAAAGTGAAAAAAAAAAACCTTGTTGTCGAGATTCGAATATGTGAGGCAAGCTAGAGCTTTCAAAGCGCCTGAAATCACTGCGCTATAGCACCTTGTTGGGTTAAGGGTGTCCAAAATATGTTATTTAATCAATTTCATGTATTGTTTTACTTGTATATACAATATTATTTTATGGCGAAAGGTTGCAACAATGTAACTCTGCCCTTGAATGACGTCATTCAATCTATCATTGGCCAAATCAAGACCGGGTTACTCAGACTTCATCCACACAATAATCATGCAACACCAGCAGTTAAGCATCAATCAATCTCAATAGAATATAACCCGACACCCATATGATCAAACCTACATGCATAATTGTGAAATCTAAGAATGTTGTGCCTGCAATTAATCAACACAAGAGAAATCATTATTCATTTAAGCACTAGGCAACATAGATTCAATCTCAAGATCACTAATACACATTTTCATATGAAATTAAACTAAGACTGGCAATTAGACCGAATCAAAAGAACAAGACCAATTTTACCAGTATCGAAACTGAAACCCCTAAACAGGAGGAATTATCGAAACGGGTTTACCAGAACTTTTTTGAAGTTCCGTCCCTGATCCTATAGATACCGGTTTGGAACCGGTTCGGACCGGTACCGAAACTGGGACAAACGATTTTAGTAATTTTTTAAAATACATTATTAATTATTATTTATATTATTATATAATATCAGAGCCTAGGAACTTTCATGGTAAATATGAGATTGATGTAAAGTATTTCGGCATAGATATATTCTCTTGATCATGGATCTAGGAGATACTAGTACTAAAAGTACTCGATTGAAAGAGGTTGATATTCCTCAAAACCTTGATTTGTTAAACAAATGGACTATTCTGAAAGTTGATATAAAAACCATTTATGATTATGGTTGGTTTGATAAGATCTCTAATAAACAGCTGATTAAAACTACTGAACAATCTCTAGCGTTAAATTTGTTAGAACAGACTATTTGTTTGTTGAATAAATGAGATATTGATGCTTATAAAAATCAATACAAGTTCTTGCATATTGGCATGGTTCAAATTGCTTTTAAACCCCTAACTCTTAAAGGGTTACCTGAAACTTTCTTAGCTGCTCTTTGCGATGCAAGAAATTTGAATTTTAGAAAATCTTTGATGGGTTCGATCGAATCTATGGTAGCCTATGGTCCAGTTTATTTTAATACCCAGCCAAATTTGTAGTTATCTTTGACTGGTTCTAATATATTAGATGCTTTAACTTTAAATGTTAAAATACATGGTTATAACTATGCACCTGGTTCTGAATAAATTAGCTTATCTTGTAGAATTTATTTCAAATTACTTGCTACTTTGAATCCTAGAGGTAAATTATATGATACATCTAATCAAACTATTCTAGTAGAAATTAATTTTGCTAAATCCAAGGTCACTACTAGAAGACCTATAAAATGGGAAGAAATTAATTTTCCTACTACTTGGACTTTAGACTCTGTTATACCTCCAGAAAAGATTATTGCTGCTGTCACTAATTCTGAATATTCTCATATTACTCAAAATGCTGATGGAAAGATTTGTATTCAGTTTGATGAAAAGAGTGTTCCTTATAATAGACATTCGTTTTCTGATAGAAGATCACTTGCTATACAACATATTTCTCCAATTGAGTCATTATATGATCCTGCTCGAAATTGTGCTGCCTCTTTACATACTTTATCTTTTGTTATATCTACAGATAAAAATAAAATTAAAATTAATCCTCAATTAAATATTGTTCAAACCAATGATAAGTCATCTGATATTTCTGATAAGGATATTCCTTCGGCATCCGAAATGAATTTCAATCTTAATGATACTTAATGATGAATATACACCAAATCGATTTTAGTCCAGGTTCACTGGCAAGAAAGTATATTCAAAACGAATTTGCAAGTGATAAATTGAGCCAGTTTAATACTTGGTTTTTTGACACTTATAGCACGTAGGATTTGCATAATATTTCGCAAGATTGTTATGAGACTTGTGGTTTGCATAATCATATTATGTTTTTCGTACCTTGGTTTATAATCACTTATTTACCGTTATTCATCAAAGTTATTGAACGGTCTTATAAAGATGAATCAGGTAATATTATTAAAGTTGTCTTTCCGCCTCAGGCACCATTTATACTTCCTAATAATACAGGTATTACTTTCACTGCTTTCCAAAAGTTCATTGAAAATGATGTGGCTACAATAAGTACTAACGAGATTAATAATCTCATTTCTCAAAATAACTATTTATGTGAAAGTTTTAGGAGAACATATTAGTTCTCTCGATAAAAAATTGGATGATCTGACAATTTTAATTAGTCAGATTAAAAATGATTTAAAACCTTCTAAACAGGCTTCTACATCAAAACAACCTGATGTACTATTCAAAGACCTCCTGAGTTTCAGGATTTTATATGAGTACTGAAGCAAAAGCTACTGTAATTAATGCTAAGGCTGCTAATGAAGGTATTGATAACCTAGGATTTCCCTTGGTAAAAATAGAGAAGACACAGTTTATACCCTAATCTTAACTATTCTCAAACATTTTAATGGTAGATTTACCAATCAATATGAGACTGTTCGTTCCCTGCTTAATGGTCTCCGATGTAGACATTTAGGAGAATTCCGATGGTATAAAGATACTTATCTAAGTCGGGTAATGGAACTACCAGAGAATGGTCTTGAGCACTGGAAAGCCAAGTTTATAGATGGCTTACCTCCATTATTTGCAGAAAGAGTTAAGAAAACTCTACGAAATTCGCAAGGTGCTATTCCTTATAGCACTTATACCTATGGTAAGCTTATAGGAGCTTGTACTCAAGAAGGTATTAAATTGTGCAATGAATTAAATCTCTCTAGGCAGCTAAAAATTGATAAGCTTAGAGAAAGATCTTAGTTAGGAGACTTTTGCGTTCAGTTTGGGATACTAGATGCAGGAAAACAGACCAAACATATAGATTCTAGAGACTCTAATCCTGAAAAACCTTATAGGAAGAAAACGTCTAGACGTAGATCTAGAAAAGAATGGAAAGAGCGAAGAACTCATCGTAAATCTAATAGATTTACCACGAATAGATCTAGACGAGAACTCACAAAGATTAAGTTTTATAAATGTGAAGAATTTGGGCATATAGCACCAAATTGCAGGCTTGAAAAGCTTGAAACTCTAGAGTTAGAGGAAGACATGCACGATAAGATCTATAGTTTCTTGTACACCTCTGGTTCTGAGTCTGATTATGATAATGACGATTATTCTGAATCGGGTTCTGAAACTGAGAAACCCAAAACATCTGGTAATACTTAGTCAACAACTATAGATGCTTGTAAATGTAGAGGTGATATTTGCTCTTGTGAAAATGATGAATTTTATAAATTACAATCTCAATTTGAAGATATGAATATTAATTTTATTACTTTCGATAATGTGATAGAGCTTCTAAAAGAAGTTACTGATAACACGTTGCGTGAAAAGATTATTCAGCTTGCTGCTAATAATAAAGCTAGCTCATCTAATGTTGTTGAAAAGTCAAAAAATGAGTTTGAATNAATTTGAAGATATGAATATTAATTTTATTACTTTCGATAATGTGATAGAGCTTCTAAAAGAAGTTACTGATAACACGTTGCGTGAAAAGATTATTCAGCTTGCTGCTAATAATAAAGCTAGCTCATCTAATGTTGTTGAAAAGTCAAAAAATGAGTTTGAATATTCTACTCCTTATTCTTTATCTGAAGTCAATAATAGACTTACTAAACAACATGTTGTTATTCGAGATACTTCTTTTGATGACCTAAATGGAGAAATTGAATAGTTAAAACAAGAAATCAAATCTCTTAAACAAAATTAGATTATTTGTGATCACCGCCTTACTCAGATTGAGTCTGCTAACAAAAAGGGTAAAAATGTTGTTGAAGAAAATACTCAACAAAATCTATTAATACTGATCCTAAACAAAATATGTTTTTAGGAATGATGCAAATTGTTACAGCTCATAAATGGTATATTAAGTGTACCATATTAATTGATTATACTTTCTCTATAACTGATATTGCTATGATAGATAGTGGAGCTGATATCAGTTGTATTCAGGAAAGTCTTGTGCCTACTAAGTATTTTGAGAAAACCACTCATATGGTAAGATTAGTTTCAGGACATGTTTTAGATATAAAGTATAAATTTCCTAATACACGTATTTTTCAAAATAAAGTTTGCATTCCGCACTTCTTTTTTTTGGCTAAGAATCAGTTATACCCTCCGATTATACTTGGCACCCTTTTATAAATGCTCTCTATCCTTTCACCAACATAAATGCTAAAGGATTTTCTGCTACTTATAAAGACCAAGACATTAGTTATTCTTTTATCACTGATCCTATTTCTCGTGATATTAATTCTCTAATTAATATGAAACAAAAGCATGTAGATTCCTTACAACTTGAATTACTTAGCATGAATATATTTGATACTTTGAGATCAACCAAAGTACAAGAAAAGATTAAATTACTATCTAAACAGATAGACATTGATATTTGTGCTAATTATCCTAGTGATTTTTGGAATCGAAAAAAGCATATTGTTACTCTTCCATACGAAGATACTTTCTCTGAAGATGATATTCCTACAAAATCACGTCATTGTCAAATGAATGCGGAATTGGTTGAATTCTACAAAAAAGAAATTGATAGTTTATTACAAAAGGATTTGGTGAAACCTTCAAAATCTCCTTGGTCATGCACTGCATTTTATGTCAATAATGCAGCTGAAAAGGAACGTGGAGTTCCCAGGTTGGTAATAAATTATAAGTCGTTAAACAAATATTGAAAGGGATTAGGTATCCTATTCCAAACAAAAAGGATTTGCTTTCAAGATTATACGACGCCAATATATTTTCTAAATTTGATTTAAAATCAGGTTATTGGCAGATTCAAATATTTAAAGAGCACTCTTAGAGAACTGCCTTTAATGTTCCGTTTGGACAATACGACTGGAATGTTATGCAATTTGGTTTGAAAATCGCTCCTTCTGAATTCCAAAAAATTATGAATGATATTTTCAACCCATATTTAGATTTTATCATTGTCTATATTGATGATATTTTAGTTTATTCAAAGACTCTTGAAATGCACATAAAACATTTAGACATTTTCAAGAAAATAGTTATACAAAACGGTTTGGTGATTTCTAAACCAAAAATGAGTTTATTTCAAACTGAAGTCAGATTTTTAGGACATCATATTTGCCAGGGGAAGGTTACCCCAATTCAATGATCTATTGAGTTTGCCTCAAAATTTTCTGATGTTATTACAGATAGGACACAACTGCAGAGATCCTTGGGGAGTTTAAAGTATATTTCCCCTTTTTACAAGAATCTATCTCATGATGTTGCCCCGTTATACGACAGGCTAAAGAAAAATCATAAAAATTTGTGGACTGATAGTTTAAAAAGTATTAAACTTCGTGTTAAATCTTTGCCGTGTTTAACTCTGACTAACCCTGCTTGGCAAAAGATAGTCGAGAACGATGCGTCTGATATAGGTTATGGAGAATTCTAAAACAAATCAATCATCATGATAAGACTGAGTATTTAATTCGATTTCATTCAGGAAAGTGGAGCGATGCTCAGAAAAAATATGCTACAGTTGCTCATGAAATGTTAACCATCGTTAAATATGTTTTAAAATTTCAAGATGGTTTATATAATCAAAAGTTTCTTGTTAAAACTGATGCCCAATCGGTTAAATATATGTTTGATAAAGATTTTAAGCATGATGCTTCCAAATTAATGTTTGCCAGATGGCAAGCATAACTAGCCCCTTTTTATTTTGAAATCCTTTATAAAAAGGGAAGTGATAACTCTCTCCCAGACTTCCTATCTAGAGAATATCTTCAAAATGAGTAACAGTATTAGCAACTCAGAAAATGGTGATGTTCCCATCTCCCTTTTCTTTACAGAAAAAAGATTGATTACAATATTAAAAGTTCCTCCTCTCAATCGAGACATAAAAGAACTAATCTGCTGAAAAATTATAGATGGAATGGTGATGGACCTTTTCCTATCAATAGAAGAATCTAATACTTATTATGACACTTATTGGGAATAAATCTCAATGTTTTGTTTGCAGGATAGAACCCCCTTGGGTAACTAAGGGTCGAGGAAACGAAAATAACCCACGAGGAAGGGGAAGATACTCCCCAAGTTCATCAAGGTCGTCATACGGATCTTCATCCAACTCTTCGATTATACAGAAAGGAGGAATGCATTTATTTAATTTAAACTCAAAAGCTCAAGAAGCAACTTCATCGGTACATCTGGAAGATATTCCAGAAAATAATCCATTATATGCCCAACTACATGCATATTTATCACAAAAGCAAAGTGATACCTTTGCCTCAATAGCTAAAGATGATGTTGATGATATCAAATCATACAAAAAGGTAGAAAAAAGAGAAATGATATTCCTCTTGGAAAACTCTGAGATACAGAGAAAAGAAGAACCATGGAAGATATTTAAACGGTACTTACTCAATGGACTTTATTTCATGGGTGAGTCATACAAAACTCGGTCATATTATGAAACTCTGCTGATAAGCACAAGTATTGAATTTCAGCACTTTTCAGGTTATAATACTAGTGAGAATGTTTATAACTTCTCCAAAATGATTATAAAACAAATCATTCCTATTGAAGTTTGGGGTATTTCCTCGATGACAGAAAGGCAGATTAGCCTTAATAAAGTCTCTATGAAATTTATATATTGGGACTATATTCAGGCTTTTAATAAAGTTCTCTATTATAATAACGAGAGACACAAACATACTTGGTTCATTAAAGTATGTGCAAAGATATTTGCTAATCCTATTCCAAATTGGTTTTTAAACTGGTGGTCATACCACGGGCCAACGATAAAAAATTTTGCCCGATCTGTTTCTCAAGTTATACAGAGAATAGGTTAAGGTTTCTCCAGACCTTAACAATCTATATCACCAAGAACACATTTGTTACATGCAACAAATAGAACATATATATTTCTTTATAGAATTTTATGTTGCCTGGATTCATAAATGGGCTCCAAAAGTGGATTTCACTGAAGAATAAATCCCTTGTTTATATCGGACTTATTACAACAATTTTTAGGATAAATTAATGAAAAAAGACCCCCAAACAAAGTCCTTATACGGACAAGAACTGTTGGACTTGATTTCCAAGACAATTCAAGATTATAAATCAATTCCTCATAAAGGAATAATTGTTGTCTCTTCGGTTAAACATATGGCTAGAAGAATTTCTAACCAAGATGGAGATCAAAATAAAATGATTAATAATTATTTGGAAGAAGTCAAGAAAAACCTTCTTCTTAATATCACGCACTACACAATATTTAATTAAATGATTAAATATTTATTAACTTATTATATAATAACTTTTATAGTATTACAGTTTACAAGAAAATTTGATTTAATGTAACTTTTTATAAAACTTCAATTTTAAACTTTGAACATTAAACATTAAATATTAAAGGAAACTTTAAAATTTAAACTTTAAAGTCTAAACTTTAAACTTTAAATTTTAACTTTGATGAAACTTCAATTTGAAATTTTTAACTTTTAACTTTAATGTACTTTAAACTTTACAGTATAAATTCAATTTTATATTTGGTTAATATTAAAATAGTTGAAAATTAAATTTATAAAATGACTTACATTAAATAAACGAAACTATTTTAAAAGAAATCAAGGCGAATAACCGTCTATTTATTCAAATAAATAAATTGTACAAATACTAATACTAGAAAGAGTACCTAATATACGTAGCCACCTCCAGGCAGGGTTCTGTTTGAACTAGGTATTGAATATTATACTAATAATTGATTATTATTTTTTAAATTCTTTTCTTAAATTTTGTATCATTTCATTAGAAACATTTTTGGAATTTGTATTTGTCGATCTTCCTCCATTGCCTCCACTCCATCATCACTATTATGATCAAGTATTTCATATATTTCGTCTTCTATTTGGCTACTTAATTGTGGCAGTCCATAATATCTTCTTTCGACATTGACCCAATCTCTAAACAACACTAATATTTCCAAACTATTATTTGCTAATAGATATCGATGATCAAGAATCATAAATCTCGTTGTGCTGAAGGCTTGCTTCTAAGCTACCAATGATGCTTGAATCGCTAGCACATTTCAAACAACCCTAGCAAGATTCAGAAATTGTTGTCCACGATTCTTCCACCATACTAATAATTGAGGTTGTCCTTGATCATTCCTAATCTTTTCTATTGCATGATTGATATATTCATCAAAACTATTATTGGTAGAAGATTCAAGACCAAGATAATCATCCATTAATTCATCTAAATCATCATTCTTAGGAGTACGAGATAAATGTACAACTATTGAAACATTTTTTTTCTATGGCTCTATATGAATTATATAAATCTCTAGATTTTGTTAGTATGCTTGTTTTACAATCTTCAACACTAGGAGTTCATCCACTGTAATTTCTAAATTAGCATAAATTTTTTCAACCATTTTTTCAACACCTTTTAATTTATAATTTGGGTTGAAATAAAGTAGCAGTCAAATAGATTTGAGGAATAGGAAAATATATTTTTTGAATTTTTCAATCATAAAAATAAGTTATTCTTTAAACTGATCTAATTTTCCTTTATATATTGTAAATTCAGATGAAATACCACAAATATTTACTAAACAAAAGAAATAGTTGGATAATATTGACCAGAAATAGCATTTGTTACTTTATAAAAAAACTTTTAAAGAATCAATAAGTTCTTTTTTGTATTTTTCTAATCTTCGTAGCCAATTTTTAAATTTGAGTCCACATTATGAGCACTAAAAACTAATTGTATCCGCTCATGATAAACATAAGCAACTTCAAGCATTTCAAATAAAAAATTCCATCTACTGCTTACTTATTTTGAAACTTTTCTATATGCAATTCCCCACTCATTACAACGATTTTTAAATTCTGTAATTCTAACTTTTATTTTAGCTTTAAAAATCTATACAAGAAATTCTATTTTTTTCACAAGAAATTTCAAATTGGCAAATACCATCGTTTACTACAAAATTTTTAACACCCCAAATTAGGAAGAGGGAAGCCAAGAAAAATTCAAAACTTATAGGTTCCATCCACGTAGGCCAGCCACGGACCGTGGGTTGAACCACGGACCAGAGGTAGGCCAGTGGAAAGGCCACCAAAAAGTTGTCTAGGCCAAGGACAACGACTGGACCTACGGACCGTAGGTGGGTTCATGGTCTGTGGTCCAGGGGTCGTAGGTCCAGGCAAAACTCTCTGACCACAAACCACGAGTGTGTAGGACGAACCGTTGGTTAGTCCACGGTCCGTCGGTGGTGGGTCGTGGGTCACTGTTGGCAGTTGAGTTTTAGGGGTAGTTGGGTATTTTCCTAATTAATTAGTTCCTATACTACATAGTTTTACCCTTCACTAAGACCCATATATATGCTTTTTCAACCCCCAAATTAACCCATTCACTAAGACCTCTCCAAAATTTCTCTATCTAGAAACTTAAAGAAGAAGAAGGATTCAACCTAGGGTTTCAAGACAAAGTCTCAATTTCTCCATTGAAGGCTAGCTTTTGGATTCAAGGTATGATAGTTTTCATCCATGGATTCCTTTCATTCTTGGAGTTCCCAAATTCCTCTATTTCAAAAGGTAGAATTCCCAAATTGAGATAGAGTTTTCTTCAATTATCATGGGTTCGTTTCATTACTGATTTAAACGATTGAATTATGATCTCTTATGCATGAATTGATGAATAGGATGATTTTATGATGATTTCCCCATGAACCCATGTAATCCCCATGTTTTTAAGTTATGAATCATATGATGTGAGATTTTGATTTTAAAGGAAGAGTTTTATGAAATTGAAGCATGTATTGCAAGCTTTACATGATTTTTATGATGAAATCCATATCTAACCCATGTTTTCTAAGAGTTGATGATTGAAAGTGAGTTTTGAACCTCAAGAGGTAAATTATGGACTTATATATTGTTTTATGAAATTTATGAAAATGTTTTAAGGGTGCTTTGAGAGTAAAGTACCAATGATGATGTTGTGTTGTGAAAGGACATTCTCACTAAACACATAAAAGCATGATGTGAAAGGTTTTGTCACATATAAAGGATTCTTAGGTTGTGAGAATTTCTCACCTAATTGAATCAAAGATAAAGAGTTCTCCTAAGGAACTAGCTTGGTTTGGTTGTCCCAGGGCACCTTTTCATGATTAATGAATTCAAGTAAGAAATTACTATTTCATGGGATTTATGCTTAGCACCTAGTGGATATTGATAATGGGATGGAAGCTCTAGCGTTAGTAGAGGTCGAGTTTTTAGAAGAAATCTCATGAGATGGAAGCTCTCCCATTAGTAGAGGTCGGGTTTCTAGTAGCAATCTCCTCATCCCATAACTATGTGCCCCAATAGGTTGATTAGCTAGTGGATCCACTTAAGCTAGAAGTTCATGGTTCTAACTTGGCAAGTAGGACAACCTTTTTCTGTGTGGAAGATACCGGGGATCATGTTATAGCTCACATGGTCTCTATGTCGATTAAGGCTAAATCCCCACAAGTAATAATGAACTAAGGTTACTTCAAGAAGTATCACATATGAGTTCAAAGGTTTTAAAGATGAAGTTAGCTTGCATTGACCATGATTTATTATTTATGTTTTATAACTCTTTTATATCATGTTTAGCTTGGTCAATTGCATATCATGAAATGAAATGTACCTTTCTAGCATGATTTAAATGTTTTATGCATGGTTATCATACTTGGTACATTGTTTTGTACTAATGCATACTTTTGCCTATATTTTTCCTAAATGTAGGGTCTGACAGTGGATGATTTGATTGATTCACGAGCTTTGGTGAGTCCTCATGCTTTGAGGACGGACTTTATTATTTTCACTTTCTTTTATGTATTTTTTCTTTTGGACATGATGTATGGGCTAGGCCCAATTTCATTCTATTGTATTAGATGGCTATGATGAGACAAGTATTTTAGACTTCCGCTTCGTTTATAAAATGTTTTGGACTTAGACTATTGTTTTACTCTTGTTGTTCTACTTCTTATGTTATGAAAGCTAAGTGGATTGTATGGAGTCCTTCGGGGTTTTATATGCCATGTTACGTCTAGGGGCTATCCCTGGGTCGTGACAAACTTAGTAACAGAGCACAAGATTTAGAATGGTCCTAAGATGTATCATAAGCCATGTCTAGTAGAGTCTTGTTCATGAGTGTGAAGCGCGCCACATTTATGAATGAGAGGCTACATGATGATTAGGAAACTCAACTTCTTTCATTACTCTTAAGTCGTGTGATAGAGTTTAACTCTATAAGGTCCCTCTCCTAATCCTTATCCTAGGTTCTTCAGGATATGGCTTCTCGGAGAGCTTATACTAGAAGGAATGTGAGGGAGAATGCGAAACAACAAGAAGCTCCTCCCCAAGCTCCTCAATTTCCGGTCGATCCTTTTGCCGAGTGAGTATCTAATGTGGAGTTTAGGGCTGCTTTTCAAGTATTGGCTCAAGCCATGACGGCCCAAGCCAATAGGGAGGTAGTGGTTCCCATTAACCCAAATATGGGTACAACGGCTTCAAGAGTAAGGGACTTCACAAGAATGAATTCTCCAGAGTTTTATGGAATTCTAAAGTTGAGGAAGATCCTCAAGATTTTATTGACGAGGTCTATAAGGTTTTGATTATCATGGGAGTTACGCCGGTAGAAAAGGCGGAGTTGGCTGCTTATCAACTAAAGGGTGTGGCTCAAATATGGTATAACCAATGGAAGGAATGGAGATAGGAAGATGCGGGTCCTTTTGATTGGAAGATGTTTAAGGCCGGTTTTCTTGGTAGGTTCTTTCTCTTTGAGATGAAGGAAGCCAAGGTGCTTGAGTTCATTAACCTTCGACAAGGAAGTATGAGTGTGAGGGAATATGCTTTAAATTTCACTCAATTGTCTAAGTATTCTCCATCAATGGTTGTCGATTCAAGGGCTAAGATGAGTAAGTTTGTTTCGGGCGTGTTCTAAATGGTGGTTAAAGAGTGTCGAACCGCTATGCTCATTAATGACATGGACATCTCTCGTCTCATGGTACATGCACAACAAATTGAGGAGGAGAAACTCAAGGAAAATTCTAGAGAGGCAAAAAGGGCTAAGACTAGTGATGGTGAATTCTCTAACACAAGGTTCGATGGACAAGGTCGTCCTAGAATCCAACAAAGGTTTTCCGGTCAAGGTTCCTCCAATGCTCCTCTTAAGTTCAACCAAGATAGGGTGTCTAACCCTTATCCTCAAGGAGGGAATGGTAGTGGATCTTCATTGCCTAGGTCTAATTGTACTAAGTGTGGAAGAAAAAACGAGGGTAAGTGCCTAGCCGGCACGGATAGTTGCTTTGGTTGTGGTAGGAGTGGTCACAAAATGAGGGATTGCCCAATGCTTATGGCTAAAGGTAAAGAGGGAAAGAAAGCTCCTACGAGACATGTGGCGTGATTTACACTATGAACAAGACTCTACTAGACGTGGCTTATGAGACATCAACCGAAAATCATCCTAAAATCTTACGCTCTGACACCAAGTTTGTCACGACCCAGGGGTACTCCCTAGACGTAACACGGCGTACTTGACCCCGAAGGGGTCACATACATGCCCTTAGCATATCATAAACATAAAAATAATAGAATGATGTGGAATTAAAAAATTTCTTTACGATCGAAGTCTTCCACAGAAGAGAATAGGAGTCTAGACATAGTCTCATTTAGCCATCTAAAAACAATCAAAAACTGAATAGGGACACAACCCTTACAATAGTTCTCAAATGACATACTAAAAGAAACTACTAAGTAAAGATACTCATCCTCGAATCTTGAGGACCCACCAACTAGCAAGGGGGATTATCTATCCCAAGCTTGAATCAATAGAAGACCACCTTCAAGAACAAAACCCTACACTTATAGAAAATGTAGAAATATGGGTTAGTACAAAATTGCACTAAGTATGGTAGCCATGCATAAAAATCATAGAAACATGCTAAAAAGGGACATTTTAGTGAAACCATGTTATATGCCAATTTGAACATCTTTTTTGAAAGATTGGAGAACATCACTCATAAGGCAACTCAAATATAGTTAATCATAGCACAAAGGATAACAACATAATCATAAGCATAGTCTCCAATCATAGACATAGTGCAAATATCAATCATCATAAGACATAATGCACATACATAGTCAAATATCAAGATCATCTCATCATAATAGAATCATCACATAAGTAATCCTAAGTTATACTTGTGCCATGCATAGATAAGATCACATAACCCTATCTACACTAAGTACCACTTTTAGGTCACCATGCTCATATTTGTCATACATTAGTCTCATCCATAGTTAATACTCATATACAAGGAAACATTCATATTCATTAGCTCATATCAACGAAAGTCAATCATAACAACAATACATATGGAGCATGCATTAATTCATAAATCATCATAATGTAATGGAACCACACCATGGTTGCTCTTAAAGTCTACTTGTGCTATGTATGAGTGAAGTCCCATACCCTCACTCACACTAAGTAGATCTTCTTGAGGAGTCATTAGTCATAGTTCATGTTTCATATTCAAAGTTCATTTACATAAGAGAAATACACCATGGCTACTCTCAAAGTCTACTTGTGCCATGTATGAATGGCAACCCATTATACCACTCATACTAAGTAGATCCTTTTGAGGAACCATATCACATAACTCACTTTCTTGTTCATGGAGGAAATATATCCTTAACTAACATAGACCATGTGAGCTATATGGAATCCGGTGTCATGTAACCCTACACCAAAAGAAGGTGTACTACGGTAGAACTAAATGTATTAGCTTTTAGGTGGATCCACTAGCTAAAGACCTATGTGGGCACATAGTTACGGGATAGGGAGATTGGTTCTAGAAACCTAGCGTATTGTATTGACAAGAGAGCTTCCATCTTATGAGATCATGTGTAGAAGACCCAACCTATTGTATTGACGGGAAGGCCTCTACCTCATTTTCCATATCCACTCGGTGCTAAGCATTATTCCCAAAAATTACTTGTTTAATCTTTGAATTGAATTTACATGCATGAAAGAGTATCTTATCCTTCATTCAATATAACTCATAACATAGCTCATAGATTCAATAGGTGTGAACTAACTTTCAACCTTAGAATCATTATTCGTATGTGAGTAAACCTTTCACACCAAGATCATGTGTTTTCATGAGAATGGACTTTCAATCAACACAATAGGATCATCATGGTCATGTACATTTCATGCATAGTAATGTGTAAAGGTGCATATGAGAACTATACTTTCAATTAACACCATTTATACATCATAATCATGTTTATGCATGGAGTGTGTATGTGTGATTTTCCTTGCAATGGCACAACAATAACATTATCAATATAGACACTTTACTCTCAAAGTGTTCATAAGCATGTACATAATATCACAATCATGCATAATTCTCATATATTGCATTCAAGGATCATAGACCATATAAATCAACACATCTAGCATTCATTACATTAGACATGGACATATTCATAATTCAACTAGTTCATTCATTGAATGTATAAGCTCATATACTCATATTGTAGGTCATGTGGGTAAAGTCCTTCCACAATTATACCATATACAATTCAACATGCACAATAGCTTCCTTCTTAAAGCCTCCATATTCATAGTTCATTCCTTCTAGCTTTTACCTTTAAAGACCTAGGAGTCATCTTCATATCATAAGCATTAATCTCAAGAAATACCTCACATGGTCATCATGTAAACCTAACTCTCAAGGTAAACTAACCACATGCTTCATTCTTACTCAATTAAAGTCATATAGCATCAAGTAAACTAAATCTCAATACTACTTCAACCATTATTCATCATGTAAGCCCTAATCAAGTTAGTTCATATCTACAAGCTTTACTTATAAGCAATCCATGTTTAGGTGATCTAATCTAAGGAAATTCATCAAGAAGTTCATCAATCTCAGAAGGTCACATGTAAACCCTCAATTTGCCTCTTTCATGACATAGAACTAGGGCACATCAATTTCACCCTAGAATCTTAGGTTAATAAAGTATACATGTAGAATCATACTATAATCATGCAATCACATCATAATCTACTCACATCCAATCAATTGGACCAACTTGCAGCAACTTTCATAATGTAAAGTAGGACCATAGCTAGGATTGGGCAACTCATGGATTTTTGAGGAATTCAAGTTGAAATCATATAAAATCAGTAATCCATTCATAAACAACCATAATTAAACCTTTGAAAGCAATTTTGAAAGGAATCCAAGGGGTTGAGTTGAAACCCTAGCTTTTGGGGATTTCTAGATTTGAGATAAAAGCTATTGAAGCGATTCCTTGGGTGATAGCTACCCAAAGATGAAAACTACCATACCTTTATTGGAGATTCCTCATGAATTTGAGAAGAAAAGGTGACTTCTTGGACCTTAGACCTCAATTTCTTCTTCTTCTTCAATTGGAGGTTTCTAGAGAGAGAAATATTGGAAGGTAAAGTATTTTGGGGTTTTGATTTTAGGTCTTGGAATGTATGATTTAATTGGGTGAGTTTTGGGTTTAAAATGACTTATATAGGGGTCCTTGGCTTGGGAAAATGACATATCTTTGAGTTAAAATAATTGGGAAAAGACCCAAGAAGTTCCCCTGCTGAAACTGCCGAAATGGCATGATGGACGCCTTCATGGACCGTCATCATCACCACGGCCAGTCAAACGGGTCGTGAAGAATTTTTAGCCTGACAATGCTTCACTATTTCGGGAATAACCTTTTACTCCAAGATCGGAATTGGGCAAACTCGGTGACGTTGGAAAGAGTACTCAAAGACCTTTAATTGGATAGGTAATGGCCCTTGTAATTCAGTTTAAGCTATGAGATATGTTAATTTGAAGTTGACCTTACACTCTAAGTCCAATGAAAACCCTTCACGGACGACTGCACGGTCCGTGTGGGGATTCAAGAACCGTTGTGATGCCCTTGGCCCTCGACCAGTAGCCTAACTTGCCACCCCTTAAGCTCCTAAAAATCCAACTAATAACCACTACCCCTCCCACGGCCTGTGGTGGCCTTCACGAGCCGTCTAGTGGCTCGTAGGGAGGGTCCTTATTTTGGGCAGCCTTGTAAAGCCACTGCCTCACCACCAGAGTGGTCCCACGATATGTGGTGACCACCACGAGCCGTCTAGGCTCTCGTGGGAGGTAGACAACCTGCTTTAGCTACTGCCTAGGCATTATGGGCACTACCACGAGTCGTGGTGCCCTTCACGTCTCGTGTGGGAACTTGTGGAGGATGCCAAGGCCCAATTCTCTAGTTCATGCCTAGCACTTAGCCCCTAGTTGTCTACTAGATTTCGAGGTGTTACACTTTTCATCCCCAAACTGATGGGCAAGTGGAGCGTACTATCCAATCTTTGGAAGATATGTTAAAGGATTGTATAATTGATTTTATGGGAATTTGGGATGACCATTTTCCATTGATTGGGTTTGCTTACACTAACAGTTATCATTCAAATATCGATATGGCTCCATTTGAGGCCTTATATGGTAGGTGGTGTAGATCACTCATAGGAATGTTTGAGGTGGGTGAAGTTGCCCTAATAGGTCTTGAATTGGTACAAGAAGCCATGGAGAAAGTTCAGCTTATAAAGGAAAAGCTGAAAACGACTCAAAGCCGACAAAAGTCCTATGCCAATGTGAGAAGAAGAGATATAGAGTTTGATGTTAACTATTGGTTTTACTTGAAAATCTCACTCATGAAGAGTGTAATGAGGTTTGGTAAGAAAGGGAAGCTTAGTCCCTGGTATGTAGGCCCATATTAAATTTTGAGACATGTTGGTAAGGTTGCTTATGAGTTAGATTTGCCAAATTAGTTGGCAAAATTGCATTATGTTTTCTATGTCTCTATTCTTAAATCGTGTGTTTGAAATCCGACATACATAGTTCCCCTAAAAGGGTTAAGAGATGATGAATGTCTTTCTTATGAGGAAGTTCCGGTAGAGATTTTAGACCGGCAAGTCAAGAAGTTGAGGAACAAGGAAATAGCTTTCGTGAAGTTTTTGTGAAGGAATTGGTTAGTTGAGGGCGCTACCTGGAAGGCCGAGGCCAATATGATGTCCCGATATCCTCATCTCTTTTCTTCTACTCCTATTCTAGCTTGAGGTAATAAATTCCTCTTGGTTTGTCCTTGTTTTGGAAGTCATGTGTTTTTATGTGTTTCCATGATTTCCTTATGTGATGCATGTTCATGAAAACTTGTGTTTTGAAAGAAATGAGTTTACATGCCTGATTTTCCTCATATTGTTGTGCATTGAGTATGAGTTTCCTATAGACTTCATGAGATGAATTGATGAACATGTTGTAGCTATGCTTTTGAGATCGAATTGAATATGAGCTCCATGATATTGTGTTAAGCATGCTTTTAGCTTGTAGAAGGTAGTTCCTCCTTGAAAATGAGTAATGTTGAATTTTCATGCATATTGGGTTGCTAGATGTAGTTCCTACTTCCTTATAATGCATTTGAGTATGATTAGCTTGGAGTTGACGTTTCCTCCTTGTTTATGTGCATTGCATGCATAATGGGCTGATAGAGTTAGTTTCACCCCTCTTATGATGTTTTGAGAGCGTCCTAGCTTGGAGTCGATAGTTCCTCCTTGGTTGTACGCATTGCATTGTAGGTTGGGTTGTTAGTACTTCTCCTACTCTTTTAGAACCAACTTGAATCTCGTTCGAGGATGAATGATCCCAAGGGGGAGATATTGTAACACCTTGGATTCAGAAGAAGAAAGACTAGCAAAATTCAGAACTTATAGGTGCCATCCACGCAGGCCATTCACGGCACGTGGGTTGAACCACGGACCGTAGGTAGGCCCGTGGAAAGACCACCAAAAAGTTGTCCAAGCCAAGGACCACGATTGGACCTACGGAACGTAGGTGGGTCCACAGTCCGTGGTCTAGGGGCCGTAGGTCTAGGAAAAACTCTTTGACCACCAACCACGAGTGTGCAGCACGGACCGTTGGTCAGTGCACGGTCCGTCAGTGGTGGGTTGTGGGTCACTGCTAGCAGTTGAGTTTTAGGGGTAGTTGGGTATTTTCCTAATTAATTAGTTCCTATACTACGTCGATTTACCCTTCACTAAGAACCCTATATAAGCTTTTTCAACCCCCAAATTAACTAATTCACTTCATTCTTCCAAATTCACAAAAATAAAACATATCTCCTCTCCAAATATTTCTCTCTAGAAACTTGAAGAAGAAGAAGGATTCAACCTAGGGTTTCAAGACAAGGTCTCAATTTCTCCATTGAAGGCTAGCTTTTGAATTCAAGGTATGATAGTTTTCATCCATGGATTCCTTTCATTCATGAAGTTCCCAAATTTCTCTATTTTAAAAGGTAGAATTCCCCAATGAGTTAGGGTTTTCTTCAATTATCATGGATTCTTTTCAATATTGATTTAAATGATTGAATTATGCTGTCTTATGCATGAATTGATGAAATCTGATTATTTTCACATGAACCCATGCAATCCCCATATTTTCAAGTTATGAATCATATGATGTGGGATTTTGATCTTCAAGGAAAAGTTTTATAAAAATGAAGCATGTATTGCAAGCGTTACATAATTTTTATGATGAAGTCCATATCTAACCCTTGTTTTCTAAGAGTTGATGATTGAAAGTGGGTTTTGAACCTCAAGAGGCAAATTATGGACTTATGCATTGTTTTATGAAATCTATGTAAATGTTTTAAGGGTGCTTTGATAGTAAAGTACCAATGATGATGTTGTGTTGTGAAATGACATTCTCACTAAACACATAAACGCATGATGTGAAAGGTTTTCTCACATAGAAAGGATTCTTAGGTTGAGAGGCTTTCTCACCTAATTGAATCAAAGATAAAGAGCTATCCTAAGGAACTAGCTTGGTTTGGGTGTCCAAGGGCACCTTTCCATGATTAATGAAGTCAAGTAATAAATTACTATTATGTGGGATTTATGCTTAGAACCGAATGGATATAGATAATGGGATGGAAGCTCTCCCGTTAGTAGAGGTCGGGTTTTTAGAATCAATCTCATGAGATTGAAGCTCTCCCGTTAGTAGAGGTCGGGTTTCTAGTAGCAATCTCCTCATCCCATAATTATGTGCCCCCATAGGTTGATTTGATAGTGGATCCACTTAAGCTAGAACTTAATGGTTCTACCTTGGTAAGGAGGACAACCATTTTCGGTGTTGGAGACACCGAGGGATCATGTTATAGCTCACATGGTCTCTATGTCTGTTAAAGTTAATTCTCCACAAGTAATAATGAACTAAGGTTACTTCAAGAAGTATCACATATGAGTTCAAAGGTTTTAAAGATGAAGTTAGCTTGCATTGACCATGATTTATGATTTATGTTGTCTAACTCTTTTATATCATGTTTAGCTTGGTCAATTGCATATCATGAAATGAAATGTACCTTTTTAGCTTGATTTAAATGTTTTATGCATGGATATCATACTTGGTACATTGTTTGTACTAATGCATACTCTTGCCTACATTTTTCCCAAATGTAGGGTCTGATATTCAGGGTTCTCAGACTCGTCGCTAGTGGGTGATTTGATTGATTCCCGAGCTTTGATGAGTCCTCATGCTTCGAGGACGGAGCTTATTGTTTTCACTTTCTTTCATGTATTTTCTCTTTTGGACATAATGTATGGGGTAGGCCCAATTTCATTTTATTGTATTAGATGGTTATGATAAGACAAGTGTTTTACACTTCCGCTTTCGTTTATAAAATGTTTTGGACTTGGACTATTGTTTTACTCTTGTTGTTCTACTTTTTATGTTATGAGAGCTAAGTGGCTATGGAGTCCTTCGGGGTTCTATGCACCATGTTACATCTAGGGGGTACCCCTGGGTCGTGACAAAATTATAAACACGTGTAACACACTTAATATGAAAATCATCATTATCAATTGGACAAAGTCTAGGTTTTAGATAATCAATTGCTTTTAAATTATTAGAGGCATTATCCAAAGTGACATTCATTATTTTATCACATATTCTATAAAATTGTAAAATATTGTCTAATTTTGAGGCTATATAACAACCATTTTTAGTTTCTTCAACATATTTATAGCCTAATATTCATCTTTGCATGTTTCGATCATGGTCAATCCAATGTGCAGTAGCAATAAAATAATCATTACCATTAGAACTACGTCCCATATCTGAAGTAATATATAATCTACCATCAAAATAAAGAAATAGACAATGAAGAAAATGACAATGTTCCTTTTTATATTTAAAAGTATCACTTTTAATTGTAATTCTTGGAACACCTTCAAACTTTAGGCTATACAATTCTCGAATATAACGAATAAAACCAAGATGTGAAGGAAAAGAAAAAGACAAACCACAAACAACAACTATTTTAGCTAATTCTCTACTATTTTTTTCTTTACTATATGTGTTGTGTATGCTTGGGCCAACCGACTTAGACATATTTAACAAACTTTGAACCATATAATTAAATATTAAGAAAAACAATCAAGATAAATATAACAAGAAAAAAATAAAGTAACTTAATAAATAAACAAATAAAGAGATTAAAGTTGGAAGAATGTACCGAACGTCTACGTAAAAGTAGACGTATAACCAAAAGTTGGAATTGAGAGATAACAATTGAAGCTTGGAATTTACTTCAAAAAAATCTCTGAAGTTCGAACTCCAACAAATCAATAGCAAAAAATAAAAATTCCGAGAGATTGAGAATTGGATGATTTTGTAAGATGTTAATAGAATAGTTTGTGAATTTCTGAGTTACATGAAAGAAAATAGGTATATTTATAGAGTTAAGGGTTTAAAGAGGGGTAGGGGTGTTGTTGGAAATGGGGGGATAATTTCCAGCCTTTAGTGCCCTACCCCAACAACTAGTTAGACCCAAACGGCTAGTTGCGGTTACAAATTAAAAATAAAATAAAATAAAACTGTCTATTTGAACTGGACCAGAACCGAGTCTACCTGAACTAGATTGACCAGGTAAAAATTTGGGATTCGTTTCGATACCTGTATCGGTACCCTATTCGACTGGCTCCTTACCGGTTCAATCGGTCTTAGATATACCGTTCTCCCAATGTGGATACTAGTATGTTGAAAGTCTTCCAACTTGATGTTTATGCTATACCTGATCCCGATGCTACCTTATTTTTGTGACGCCATATGTGGCTATGAGGTTTGATGTTCTTCCGGATGTGTTTTTATATCCTTTTTCTATCTCTACTCCTGTTAGTGATTCTATTGTGGCTAAGAGGGTCTATAGAAGGTGTCCCATATCCTTGTCCCATAGATTTACTCTTGTTGACTTTGTAGAGCTTGATATGCTAGATTTTGATGTTATCCTCAGTATGGATTGGTTGCACTCATGTTATACTTCTATTGATTGTAGAACACATATAGTCAAGTTTCAGTTTCCGAATGAGCCTGTCTTAGAATGGAAAGGGGGGAATTCTATGCTTAAGGGTTAGTTTGTCTCTTGTCTTAAAGCTAGAAAAAATTTTTGCTAAGGGTTGCATGTACCATTCAATTAGGGTGAGAGATATGGATTCTGAAACCCCTACTCTTGAGTCAGTCCCCGTTGTTAATGAATTTACGAAAGTGTTCCAAGATTATTTAACCAGTATTCCTCCTAAAAGGGAAATAGACTTCAGTAGTGACATTCTCCCAAATATAACACCTATTACTAGTCCTCCTTACCGAATGGCTCCGGCAGAACTAAAAAAGTTGAAAGAACAATTGAAAGACTTGTTGGATAAGGATTTCATCCGACCAAGTATCTCTGTGTGGGGTGCTTCATTTTTGTTTGTTAGAAAGAAAGATGATTCTCTTCGTATGTGTATTGACTATAGTCAGTTGAACAAGGTGACCATTTAGAATAAGTATCCTCTTCCAAGGATAGATGATTTGTTTGACCAACTTCAAGAAGCGAGTTACTTCTCTAAGATTGACCTTCGGTCGGGTTATCACTAGTTGAGAGTAAAGGAAGATGACATTCTGAAGACAACTTTTCAAACTCGGTATGGTCATTATGAGTTTTTGGTAATGTCATTTGGTTTAACTAATGCTCTGACGACATTTATGGATTTGATGAATAGGGTGTTTAGACAGTACCTTGACATGCATTGGTGATATATTGATCTATTTGAGAAGTGAGGATGAGCATATTGATCATTCGAGGATTGTGTTTCAAATTCTCAAGGACCAACAACTCTTTGCAAAGTTTTGCAAGTGTGAGTTTTGACTAAGGTTCGTAGCTTTTCTTGGCCATATTGTTTCAAGTTAGGGTATTGAGGTAGATCCTAAGAAGACGGATGCGGTCAAGAGTTTGCGTAGACCTCTATCCTTTTTGGATATTAGAAGTTTTTTAGCCGATTATTATAGGAGGTTTGTTGAAGGGTTTTCTTTAATTGCCTCTCCATTGACCGTGTTGACTCAAAAGAAGGCTAAGTTCATATGGCCCGAAGCTGGTGAGAAGAGTTTTCAGGAATTGAAGGATAGACTTACTTCCGCTTCTATGTTAACTTTACCAGAAGGGACTGACGATTTTGTTGTTTATTGTGATACCTCGAGAATTGGACTAGGATGTGTGCTTATGTAAAATGGGAAAGTAATTGCCTATACCTCAAGAAAAATTAAGGTTCACGAGAAGAATTATCTTACCCATGACCTTGAACTAGCGGCAGTTATTTTTACCTTAAAGATTTGGTAGCATTATTTGTATGGTGTTAATGTAGATGTTTTTATCGACCAGAAGATTTTGCAATATGTATTTAATTAGAATGATCTAAATCTTCACCAAAGAAGGTGGCTTGAGTTATTGAAAGATTATGATATGAGTGTTCTCTATCACCCCGGTAAGGCGAATGTGGTGGTTGATGCTCTTAGTCGGTTATCTATGGGAAGTGTTTCTCACATTGAGAAAGATAAGAAGGATTTGTTTAGGATTTGTTTAGGATGTTCACAGATTAGCCCGGTTGGGTGTTCAGTTAGTGGACTCCACCAAGGATGGTGTTGTGATCCACCATGGTTCAGAATCGTCTTTTGAGGCAGATATGAAAGCCAAGCAAGGTCTTGAACCAACTTTTGTTGAATTGAAGCGGTGCTTAAAAAGTCTGTGGAGGCTTTCTCTCGAAGGGGAGATGATGTACTTAGTATCAAGTTCGTTTGCGTGTTCCTAATGTTGATGACTTGAGGGAACAAATTTTGTCAGAAGCCCATAGTTCTCTGTATTCCATTTACCCAAGAGCCACCAAGAAGTACCGTGACTTGCGGGAGATCTATTGGTGGATTGGGATGAAGAAGGATATTGCGGGATTAGTGACTAAATGTCCTAATTGTCAACAAGTGAAAGTTGAGCATCAGAAATCAGGAGGTTTATCCCAAGACATTAGCATTTCTACTTGGAAGTGGGAAGATGTTAATATGGACTTTATTGTTGGTTTGCCTCGCACCCGACGATAGCATGACTTGATTTGGGTTATAATAGATCGAATGACATAATCAGCTCATTTTATTCCCGTCAAGCTTTCTTACTTGGCGGAGGATTATGCTAAGTTGTACTTGAGAGAGATGATAAAGTTGCATGGAGTGCCTTTGTCCATTATTTCCAATCGTGGTACCCAATTCACTTCTCAATTTTTGATATCTTCAAAAAGGTCTTGGTACTCGTGTTAAGCTTAGCACATACTTGCATCCCCAAACCGATGGGAAAATAGAGCGTACTATCCAAACATTGGAGGATATGTTGAGGGCTTGTGTGATTGACTTCAAAGGAAATTGGGATGACCATTTGCCATTGATCGAGTTTGCATACAACAATAGTTATCACTCAAGTATTGGTATGGCTCCATTTGATGCCCTGTATGGTAGGAGGTGTAGATCTCATATATGATGGTTTGAGGTGGGTGAAGTTGCCCTAATAGGTCCTGAGATGGTATATGAGGCAATGGAAAAAGTTTGACTTATTAGAGAAAGGTAGAAAATGGATCAATGTCGGCAGAAGTCATATGCCAATGTGAGAAGAAGAGATCTTGAGTTTGATATTCATGTGCTACTTGGGACCGAGGCCGATATGATGTCTTGATATCCTCATCTCTTTCCTTCTACCCCTACTCTAGCTTGAGGTAATGAGTTCCTCATGGTTTACTCTTTTGGGTGTCTTGTGTCTTAAATATTCCCATGATTTCCTCATTTATGCATGTTCATGAAAATAGTTTAAGTTTTGAGAAAATGAGTTTATTTGATTGCTATCTACATGTTTATGTGCCTTTGAGTATGAGTTGCCTATAGACTTTATGATGTGATGTTTTGAACATGTTTTAGCTTGGAGTTGATGTTTCCTCCTCGAATATGTGCATTACATGCATGATGGGTTGTTCGATTTAGTTTCCACCCCTCTTATAATGTCTTGAATCTCATTCGAGGACGAATGATCCCAAGAGGGAGATAATGTAACACCTCGGATTCGAGAAAGGGAAAAATAGCAGTTTTCAAAAGTTCCTAATGCCATCCGATGGGAGCCAACCACGGCCCGTGGAGTGAAGCACGAACCGTAGGTATAGTCAGTGGATTGGTCACCCAAATGGGCTCAAAGGACCATGAACCACAACCTGGACTAACGGACCATCATTAGGTCCACGATCCGTAATCATGGCCCCAAATTCCAGGTTCTATGATGGACGAACAAAACAGACCTTCGGTCAAACCACGGTCCGTCGAGCTGGCCGTCGTTACTGGCAGCAGTTATTTTTCTAAGGGCAGTTGGATCTTTTACTGATTAGTATAACCTAACACTATGTCGTTTTACCCTTCACCAAAACCCCTATATAAGTGCTTTAAGTCCAAAATTTCCCAAATTAAAATCATTCTCTCAAATTTACAAAGAAGAACAAGTCTTCCTCCCAAATATTTCTCTCTCTAGAAAACTTGAAGAAGAAGGGTCCAAGCTAGGGTTTGCAAGTCAATTCTCCAATTCCTACATTGAAGTTAAGCAATTGGCATTGAGGTATGATAGTTTTCATCCATGTATTCCTTTCATTCATGGAGTTCCCAAATTCTCCTATTTTTAAAGTTAGAATTCCCCAATTGAGTTAGGGTTTTCTTCTATGTTATGGGTTCTCCTAATTGATTTATTTACGATCTATGGTGCATGCATTGAGTTAATCTCATATTTTTATGATGATCCCCCATGAACCCATGTAATCCTAATGTTTTCCGAGTTATGAGCATATAATGTGGTTCTTGGATTATGAAAGAAGAGTTTTATAAAATCAAGTATGAATTGATAGAATTACATGAATTTATGATGAATTTCTATGAATCCATGTCTAACTCATGATTTCTAGATGTTGTTGATTGAAAGTGGGTTTTGAACCTTGAAAGGTGAATAATGGAATTATGCATGTTCTTATGAAATTTATGTAAACGTTTTTAAGGATGCTTTGAGAGTGAAGTATCAATAATGATGTTGTTGTTGTGTTGTTGAAAGGATTTCTCATATACACATGTAAGCATGAATTGTGAAAGGTTTTCTTATATAATAATGGTTCTTAAGGTTGAAAGGTAATCTCACCTAAAATGAACCAATAAGTAAGAGGTTATGCTAATGTTGAGGCAAGAGGCGATTACCCATTCTCTCTAAGTAAAAAACAAGAGGTGATTACTCATGTCACATGATGTACGGACAAAAGGCAATTACCTATGTTTCTTCATGAGCTAAGATGAATAGGGTTAATAACTATTCCGTGGAAATTAAGTTTAGTACTGAGTGGACAAGTGGCGATTACTCATGTCTCATAACTATGTGCCAACATAGGATTGTCTAGATAGACATTAGCTAGTGGATCCACAATAGCTAGAAGTTCATGGTCCTTACCGTGTCAAGTAGGATACCCATTTTCGGTGTGGGTTAGACACCGGATTCCATGTTGCTAGCTCACATGGTCTTATATGATGGTTAAGGCTACTTCCCACAAACAAGTAAAGTTATGATGAACCAAGGTTACTTCAAGAAGTATCGTAAGTATGTTTCAAGATGTTATTCACTTGCATTGATCATGTTTTATGGCTTACGCTTTCTAACTTTCAGTTTCATGTTTTAGCTTGATCATTGAATGCTCATAAAAATGTCCTATTTTAGCATGATTTAAATGTTTATATGCATCACTATCATACTTGGTACATATTTTTGTACTAACGCATACTCTTGCCTATATTTCCCCAAATGTAGGGTCCGACAGTCAGGGTTCTCAGTTTCGTGGCTAGAGGAGAGATTCTGAGCTTTGGTGAGTCCTCATGCTTCGAGGATGGATTTTCATTGTTTTCAGTTTTCTTCTTTACTTTTAGTTTTGGAGATGATGTATGGACTAGATCCAATTTCATTCTATTGTATTAGATAGCTATTGAGACAAGTGTTTAGACTTCCCCTTTACTTTTATAAAACTTTGGACTTGAAACGTTGTCTTTATTTCCTTTGTTCTATTTATTATGTTATGAATGCTAAGTGACTTAAATGGGGCCTCTCAGGGTCCTATACGCCATGTTACATCTAGGGTGTATCCCTGGATCGTGACAGAATTAGGTGGCTCATGACCTATCAAATTAAAGATTTATGAGCCCTCTTTCCAACACCGCCGAGTTTGCTTAATTCCAAGCTCAGAGTAAAAAGAAATAGTGAAGCCCTGTCGAGTAGAGCATATCCATGACCCAGCCACTTGACTGGCCGTGGTGCTCTAGACAACCCGTCTAGCCTCTCCTGAAGTTACTTTAGCAACATTTAAGCTAAGGTCTCATTGGTCTTTTCCCCTATATGTTTAGTACTTAAACTACATCGTTTTACTTCGTCTAAGCCTAGTAAACTAGTCAAAAACTACCGAAAACATTAGTTCTCCTAAAATCATCAAACCTAGAAAGAAAAGAAGAGAAAGAAGTGACAGTTTTCTCTCAAGAACAAGCAGATCTCTTCTTCAAGTCCAGCCCCAAAACCCAAAGGATTTCTTCGTAATTTTTGTTCACCAGGTGTGTGGGTATTCAACATGGGTTCCTTTCACCCTTGTGCCCCAAACCCCAACCTTCTAAATTGATTTTGTTGAATTGCTAAATAAGGGTTCCTACCCAAATTGGAGAAAACTTATGGCCTCAGTAAAGTATCAATTTATAGTTTCTCATTCATTAACCATGATTTATTTGTGATATCTTAAGTGTTTTCAAAAGCCCATGCATGAAGAGTGAATTCTAGTATTTTTTTTTTGATCAAATTGCATGTTTTCAAGTAAAGATTTTGCATGTTTAGATAACATGGCCTCTAATATGACGAAATTGCATGCATATTTCTTCGGGTTATGAATTTATAAAGAAAGGTGTATTTTTCATTGTGGCTATACTAAGCCCTCAGACTTATGATTTTATATTGCATGATATCAAATTTGTCCTTATGCTTATGAACAAATTTGACATCAGATATGTTACTAGTTATGATCAGTTTTGGCATTAGATGTGCCTCAATATTATATGACTTATACGTATGTTTTTGGGATTAGTATTTAGCATCGAGTCAGACAGGGTGAGAGTACCCTTAGTCCTAGAACTATATGCCCTCGTAGGTTTATAAGTCCCCTATGTTGGGCATCAAATTTAGTGATCACGCCACAGTCATTCCTCTATACCCTGACAAGGTATATTGGGTCCTCTCGATGGGACGTATATATCAAATTCCATGTAGCTCACATTGTCACTCCCCGAGACTACCCCTGAGAAGCGGACATGGGACCTAGGACCATAAGTGATCCCAAGCTAACCCTACTGGCATGATCATGAGAATACTAAAGATAATAAACTGATAATAGAAACTGTGCGGAAGCTAAATCATAAATAAAATGAAAAGATGGAGAATACCCATACACTATAACTGAGATATATGAAAACTGA
Source organism: Solanum stenotomum (assembly GCF_019186545.1). Taxonomy (NCBI): domain Eukaryota; kingdom Viridiplantae; phylum Streptophyta; class Magnoliopsida; order Solanales; family Solanaceae; genus Solanum; species Solanum stenotomum. Next base: position 24,483,923 of record NC_064291.1, read on the forward strand.
TGAGTTTAATACAAAAAAGATATTAACTCAATACTAAGTTGAATCTAACTATGTCTGAAAATAGCCTCTAACTGACTAGAAATGTTGGGACAGGCCCCAGCTAAGTCTAGCAAAACTGAAACTAAAGGACTAAAATTACAGAAAAGAAACTCAGGACTATTGTCCTCGGAGAATGAGGACTCACCACTAATTTTGCTGAACTGGAGATCGAAAACCGATCTAAGCGAGATCTGGATGCTGAGAACCTGAACCTACATCATGAGAAGATGTAGCGCAGAGTATGTGTCAGTACTTGAAAGGTACTGAGCATGTAGGATAGAATACACCTGAAATAACATATAACTGAACAAAGCAAATAAGCAATGATATAATCTGAACATGATATAGATACTAAATGTTGAGGTAACTGAATGCAGTAACCAATTTATAACATGTTGAAACTGAATACTGGATATACTGATAAATGGTCAATGAAATAGAATCTCACTGAACCGTGGGAGCTACTAATAACCGATAATAAAACCATATGAGCTAAATGTGGAGTCCGATGTATACGCCCCATCGAGACGACCCAATATACCCTGCCAGAGGTATAGAGGCATGCTGGTGTGATCACTGAAATGATGCCCACAGAGGGGACTTACAACCTAAGTGGCTAGTAGTTCTAGGACTATATGGGTACGTTGAACCCTAGTCCAACTCGATATTATGCTACTCCTAATGGATTAAGTAAATTAACACATTATGACTGAATTTATGCAAGTTACTGGATAACTCAAACTGAACATGCAAACTGAGAATGCAATAATTAAACTGATATTGGTCAATTAATAACTGAGGCATGTATAACTAAATAACTGAAATATTTGACATAGCATGTGTAATTCAAGAACTAAAGAAATACATAGCTAGGATTCTGAAATTCATGCATTAAACTGAATATTAACGTACTAATCTAATTTGGATCATTCTAACATCTAGGAACCCAACAATTCTAACATTCAAGAAACCCTAGGTCTAGTCATAATAAGGGAATCAAGAAACTAACTGAAAATTAGGGACCTAATGGGTGAAAGGAACCCACTAGTGAAATCCCACATACCTGGTGACGAATTCCACGGAGAAATCTTTAGATTTTGGGGTTAGAACTGATGGAACTTTGTTGCGTTCTTGAACTAGGGTTTTTGACTTCTCTTCTCCTCTTACGCTCTAATTTTTCTAATTTTTGATTAATGATTTGACTTAGGTAAGTTCTAGTTATGTTTCTAGGCTTAAACTGACGAAAACCTCATAATTTAGGGTATATACGATGTAGCTTAGGGGTCCAACAAAATAGGAAAAGACCAAAAAACCCCTGACTTAATTGCTAACGGAGTGATCGACGGACGGGACCTACGGGTCGTAGGTCAATCTACGGTCCGTAGATTGGAGTCGTAGATCAAGTCTGCCCGACAGAGCTTCACTAAAATGAGCATAACATTTTACTCGGAGGTCAGATTTTAGCAAACTCTATGGCGTTGGAAAGAGGATTCAATTATCTATCATATCATAGGTCATGGGACACATAACTCCTTTTGTTCTAAGAGATATTACTATTTAAAATTGACCCAATCAATAATTTTCCTTTAACTGGTTGCTAACCCTCACCTACGGACCGTGGATCGAATGATGGTTTGTGTTGGTCAGCTGTCGTTTGCGTCAGAGGTAAGGTAAAGGGGGCCTCAATCCATGGACATAGACCACGGACCGTGGTCTGACCTATGGACCGTAGGTCTGTCCGTGGGTCGAAACTTAGCCGATTTTCTGAGCTAGGTTTGGGGAGTGGTTGCAGTGGTGAACCACGGACCACCAGCACAGGCCGTGATCTAACCTACAGTCCGTGGATTGAACTCGTTGGTTGCACCTGCAATTTCTCAAAATCTGCATTTTTGGTCTGTTTTAGATACGGGGTGTTACACTATCTCCCTGGGACCATTCGTCCTCGAATGAAGACTAAACTACCTAAAATGGAGGCAAAGGGCTGCAATCCCTACCACTAAAAATTGAGGACTGAATTTCTAACTGAACTGAGTTCCAAAAACATGCAAATACGCTGAAAATGCAAATGCAAACTGAGGGAACATGATTCTAAGACTGAATTTACGCATGAATGACTGAAAAACTAAAGAGGAACTATTACCTCAAGCTGGAGTGGAATCGGAAGGAAAGTGGTGAGGATACTTGGCTTTTATGGCCACTTCTGCTTCCCAAGTAGCTCCCTCTACGGACTAACTCCTCCACCAAACCTTGACTGAAGTGACTTCTTTGTTTCTCAACCTTCTAACTTGACGATCAAGAATCTCTCCTCATAAGAAAGGTTATCTTTTACAGCCACAGTCTCTAATGGCACTACGAATCCTGGATCACCCAAACAATTCTTCAAAAGTGAAATGTGAATGACTCGATGCACTACTACCAAATCTGTTGGCAACTCTAACTCATACGCCACTGTACCAATCCTTTTCGAGATCTGGTAAGGGCCTACATATCTGGGACTGAGCTTCTCTTTCTTGACAAACCTCATCACCCCCTTCATAGGTGACACCTTCAGGAAAACCCAATCATCAACTTGGAACTCTAGTTCCCTTCTCCTTACATCTGCGTAAGACTTCTGGCGACTCTGGGCTGTCTTAAGTCTATCTCTGATGAGTTGCACTTTCTCCATAGCATAATGGACTGAATTTAGCCCTATCAAGGCTGCTTCACCTACTTCAAACCAGCCTACATGAGACCTACATCTACGCCCATACAATTCCTCATAAGAGGCCATCTGAATGCTAGAATGGTAACAATTGTTGTAGGCAAACTCAATAAGAGGAAGATGATCATCCCAACTACCCTTGAAGTAAATCACACAAGCTTTCAACATGTCCTCTAAGGTCTAAATGGTACGCTATGCCTGACCATCCGTTTGCGGATGAAATGTTGTGCTAAGATTAACCTGAGTACCAAGAACTTTCTGAAATGACTTCCAGAAATGAGAGGTAAACTGAAGACCTCTATCTGAGATGATAGACAAAGGAACCCCATGCAACCTCACAATCTCATTAATGTAAAGCTTGGTGTAATCCTCCGCCGAATCTGTAGTCTTGACCGCCAAAAAGCGAGAAGACTTAGTAACTCTATCAACAATCACCCAAATGGAGTCATGTTGTCTGCGAGTACGAGGTAAACATGTGATGAAGTCCATGTTAATCACTTCCCACTTCCAAGTAGGGATGTCAATCTCTTGAGTCATGCCTCCTAGTTTCTGATGTTCTACCTTGACTTGTTGGCAATTGGGGCACTTGGCCACAATCTGCTATATCTCTTTTCATACCATTCCACCAATAGACTTCCCGCAGATACGCGGTACATTTTAGTGGCACCTAAATGAATAGAATATCTGGAATTATGGGCTTCTGCAAGAATATGTTGTCTCAACTCCCCCACATTAGGAACACATAATCGACCCTGATAGCGAAGCACACCATCTCCCCCTTGGGAGAATACCTCAACTCTCTGTTGATGGACTGCACCCTTGAGTTCAAGTAATATCGGATCACTATCTCGCTTATCCTTAACTTTCACTACCAAAGAAGATTCTGCCCCATTCTGAACTTTTACACCACCATCTGATATGCTCATAAGAAGAACTCATAGGCAAGCAAGTCTAAGAACATCCCTTACTAGCTCATTTCTTTCTTCATCAACATGTGCTACACTACCCATGGATAATCTGCTAAGAGCATCTGCTACTACATTTGCCTTACTTGGATGGTAATGCACGCTCATATCATAATCTTTGAGGAACTCAAGCCACCTTCTCTGGCGAAGATTCAACTCTTTCTGGGTGAATACATACTGGAGGCTCTTATGGTCTGTGAACATATCTACATGAACACCATACAAGTAGTGTCTCCCAATCTTGAGTGCAAACACCACTGCTGCAAGCTCGAGGTCATGAGTCGGATAATTCTTCTCATGTACCTTAAGTTGTCTGGAAGCATAAGCTATAACCTTACCTCGCTGCATCAACACACAACCTAGGCCGACCCTGGATGCATCACAATAGATCACATAACCATCTGAACTCTCTGGTAGAGTCATGACAGGAGTTGTAGTCAACCTAGTTTTCAAGTCTGTGAAGCTTTTCTCACAATCATCTCACCATCGAAACTTGACCATCTTTTGAGTCAACCTAGTCAATGGTAAGGCTATGGATGAAAATCCTTTCATGAACCACCTGTAATAGCCCGCTAGACCCAAGAAACTTCTGCTATATGTAGCAGAGGTAGGTCTAGGCCATTGTTTCACTGCTTCTATCTTTGGGGAATCTACTTGAATTCCTTCACTAGACATAATATGCCCAAGGAAAGCAACTGATTGTAACCAAAACTCACACTTGTTAAATTTTGCAAATAATTTGCGATCTTTGAGAGTTTGCAGAACTACTCTCAAATGACTCACATGTTCTTCCTCATTCCTAGAGTAAATGAGGATATGATCAATAAAGAAGATAACGAACAAGTCCAAGTACTGCTTGAACACTTTGTTCATTAAATCCATGAAAGCTTCAGGAGCATTGGTTAGCCCAAATGACATGACTACAAATTCATACTGACCATACCAAGTTCTGAAGGTTGTCTTCGGAATGTCACTAACTCTGACTTTAAGCTGATGAGAACCCGATCTGAGGTCTATCTTTGAGAAATGACTAGCACCCTGAAGTTGGTCAAACAAGTCATCAATCCTAGGGATGGGATACTTATTCTTGATTGTGACCTTTTTCAACTGCCTATAGTCAATGCATATTATGAGAGTACCATATTTCTTCTTTACGAACAACACTGGTGCACCCCATGGCAAAATACTAGGTCTGATGAAGCCCTTATCTAGAAAGTCTTTCAACTGATCATTCAATTCCTTAAGCTCAGCTGGAGCCATTCTGTAAGGAGGAATAGAGATAGGCTGGGTATCTAGAATGAGATCCATTCCAAAGTTGATTTCCCTATCGAGAGTGACTCTGGGAAGATCTTCTGGAAACACTTCTGGAAAGTCATTAACCACAGGAACTGACTCAAGAGTTGGAGATTCGAAACTAGAATCCTTAACCTGAACTAGATGATAGAGATAACCATTAGAGATCATCTTTCTAGCCTTAAGGTAATAAATGAATCAACCCATAGGCACTAAGATACTACCCTTCCATTCTAAGATTGGTTCGTCTGGAAACTAAAAACAAACAATCATAGTTCTACAATCAACTGAGGCATAACAGGAATGTAACCAATTCATGCCTAGAATGACATCGAAGTATACCATTTCTAACTATACAAGATTTGTTAGGTGACTAATGTTCCGTGAAATCATGGCACATTTGACGCTTAAAAACTATGAACTAACACTGGAATTAAGTAAAATTTTGTACTATTTGATATGTTTGTTGAATGTGTAGGCAAAAATCTGTTTGATATAGAAAATGGAAAAGAAGCTGCAAAATGATAATGATTCAAAGTAAAGTTCATCGTCAACTTCATGGATTGTAACGTCCATTACAGTCTGTGGTTGAGCTCGTGAAAGTGAAGCAGGGCTGGCCTTGAGAAGATGAAGAGGAGTAATAACCAAGTGACAACCACGGAGGGTTCCACAGGCCGTAGCTCTTAGCAAAGACCATGGTACCTACCGTGGAGTTGAACCAGTGTGAAAGCAAGGAAGAGTTGGAAGAATGTTAGAATCAAGTGAAGACCACGGACACCATGACGGGCCGTGGTCCTCACTACGAACTGGGGTGCAGTTCGCAGTCCTTGTTCCAGTGGGTATCATTGAAGACCCAAACTTTGGGAAGACCACGGAGGGCTTCACGGACCGTGAAGCCCTTGACGGGTCGTGGTAGTGGCCGTAAAAATGCCCGACAATTCAGTCCTACTTCGATTAGGACTCACTTTTAACATTCTATTTTGGAACTACTTTAGGTCGTTTTTCAATTATTATTCAGTATCTTACGTTTTACGACTAAGAACAGAGTATTACTTTTAGCTTTAGATTTTGGATTCGGATTATTGTTGTTAGTTTGAAGTTGGGATTTCAATTATCAGATTATCAAGTGGTTGCTGATTTACCAATTATTTTCGTAAGTATTTCTTAACATGTTTTCATTATCCAGTACTGATTCTTTATGTGAAAACATGAGTGGCTAAATATCACAACTGGGTGTGTGGGATCTATAACGACATTCTAGTTGCGATTCTATAAAACGAGTAAAAGGCAATCTTTGTTTAGAACCTGTAGTTTACAGCTTTCATTATCATTTTAGTCTATTGAGTTCATGCTTTAGACAGGCATGTATCTGGTGTTTGTTCGAGAGAAAAGCATCAGTTAGGAAAAAGCTAAACTAAGTTAATGAATTGGAGTTAAAGTTGGAGTTCGAGAGAAGAGATCTTTAACACCATATCAAATTAAGCGAAGTCCAATATTGATAACATTTTAAGTTCGAGGGAATTAGAGTGAATATTATCTAATTAGGCTAAGAAGTGTTAGATTAATTCAACTCGCAAAGGTTTTGTAAACATTGATTTACCTGACACTCAATTTACGGGAGATCATTATAATTGATGGCATAGTGAACACAAAGCCTGGTTTCTTTAAATTAACTGAATCAACTTACAACGAGATAGTCTATGAACTGTGTATCTAAGTTTTGACTGCAAGTGTTGGTGGTAAAATACATTTCAATCAAACCCAATTTACTTTCCGTGTTATTTGTTTAGGAAATGGTAACAACAATTGAGTAAATGCGACAGTGAAACTTTATCTGTAAAGAAATTCTCAGTGGGATCGACCTCAACTCTAGTTGAGTTCTGCAAATTGACAATGACCATTTACACTTCTTATTTGGAGTGTAAGTTTGGACGTATCAGTGACTTTCTGAGAGACTGTGACAGGGCAATTTATGTATACCCGTCTAGCTATAACTGGGTCACCGACTGGAGTAGAGACAGAGAAAGGTTCTCGAAGAGTTTCTAGACTAACACTGAATTGGACTGTTATATAAGGAGTTACAAAAGAAAGAGTAGCCCCTGGATCTAATAAAGCATAAACATCAAGATCGAAGACTCGTAACATACCAGTGACTACATCAGGAGAATCTTCCTGATCTTGACGAGCCTGAAGAGCATAAGCCTGTTTTGGCATTGTCCACCACATGTACCAGAAGAGTTACCCTGCTGAGTTGGGCGACCTGTTATGCTGTTGAAACTGTAGACTGAGCTCTACCATTATTTCCTCCTTGACCATGTCTAGAAGGGCAATCCTTCAATCTATGACCAGACTGACCACACCCAAAGCATCCTTCCTTACCTGCAAGGCACTTGCCCGGATGGTTCCTACTATATTTCGGGGAAGTTGGGTAAGTTTTGGTGCTTGAAACACTACCTTGAGACTTAGAGCCTGACGCCCTACCTTTCTGATCATTAGGGAACCTGGGAGATGGAACACTAGCTGATGAAAGGGCTAGAGTCGAAGACTTCTGCTGAAACTGTGAGCGATTTCCACCACCCTATTTCTGTTGGGAATAGTCGTAGTTACATGTTTTTGCTTTCTTAGTCTCCTTAGCATGTTCCCTAAGTTTATCACCCTCAACCTGCTGAGCATGAGTCATGAGCCTAGAGATGTTCATGTCTCCCAACAACTTAGCATTCCTACACTCTGTTTTCACTAAGTCTGACACTCCGTACATAAACTTATTCATCTGTACCCTGGAGTCAACAACCATGTGAGGAGCATACCTGGAGATTTGGTTAAACTTGAGCCCATACTCTTAGACCGTCATGTTACCCTGCCTTAAGTTCATAAATTCTTGGGCCCTTGCTTCTCTCAACTCTATGGGGGAAAACCTGTCCAGAAAGGTTTCGCTGAAACAATCTCAAGTAATAGGAGTTGCATTTGTACCCCTGTTATCCTTCCACTGAGTATATCATATATGAGCCACATCCTTAAGTTGGTAAGATGCTAACTCAACCCAATCATTCTCAGTTACCTGCATTACTTCAAAGATCTTCTAGACCTCATCAACGAAGTTTTGGGGATCTTCTCCAACTTGTGATCCTAAGAACTCTGGGGGATTCATCCTAACAAAGTCTCGCACCCTGGCTGCAGCTGACCCAACATTGGCATTTATCGGAACTGGAGACCACTGATTGTTCTGGTTAGCCACACTCTGAGCCAACATCTGAATGGCGTTCCTGAACTCTACATTCGACACTTCTTGATCAGGGACTGGAGGAGTTGCATTTGCATTCCTGGCATTCACATTCCTGGCGTTAGTTCTACGATGAGGCATGATCACTGAAACGTAGAATGTCAAGTTAGAACGGAATTAGATCATACCTTACGCACGATAAGGGTAACAAAAAAATGAAGATTTTTCCTAAGACACTTTGTAGCCTCCCTCTCATTAGATTTCGTGTGCACTACACATCCATGAAAAGGACTCTACCTAGTGCAGCTTTTCAAACATCCTAAGACACTTAAACCTAATGCTCTGATACCAAGTTTGTCACGCCCCGAGACTACCCCTGAGACGCGGACACAGGACCTAGGACCACAAGTGATCCCAAGCTAACTCTGCTGGCATGATCATGAGCATACTAAAGATATTAAACTGATAATAGAAAATGTGTGGAAGCTAAATCATAAATAAAATGAAAAGATGGAGAATACCCATATACTATAACTGAGATATATGAAAACTAATGAGTTTAATATAAAGAAGATATTAACTCAATACTAAGTTGAATCTAACTATGTTTGAAAATACCCTTGAACTGACTAGAAATGTTTGGACATGCCCCAGCTAAGTCTAGCAAAACTGAAACTAAAGGACTAAAATTACTGAAAAAGAAACTCATGACTATTATCCTCGGAGAATGAGGACTGACCATTGATTCTACTGAACTGGAGATCGGGAACCGATCTAAGCATGATCTGGATGTTGAGAACCTGAACCAACATCACGAGAAGATGTAGCACAGAGTCTGTGTCAGTACTTATAAGGTATTGCACATGCAGGATAAAATACAGCTAAAATAATGTATAACTCAATAAAGCAAATAAGCAATGATATAATCTTAACATGGTATAGATACTAAATGTTGAGGTAACTGAATGCAGTGACCAATTTATAACATGCTGAAACTGAATATTGGATATATTGATAAATGGCCAATGCAATAGAATCTGACTGAACTATGGAAGCTATTAATAACTGATAATAAAACCACATGAGCTAAATGTGGAGTCCGATGTATACGCCCTATCGAGACGACCCAATATACCCTGCCAGAGGTATAGAGGCATGATGGCGTGATCACTGAAATGATGCCCACAGAGGGGACTTACAACCTACGTGGCTAATAGTTCTGGACTATATGGGTACGTTGAACTCTAGTCCAACTCGATATTATGCTACTCCCAATGGACTAAGTAATTAACACATTATGACTGATTTTTTGTAAGTTACTGGATAGCTCAAACTGAACATGCAAACTGAGAATGCAACAATTAAACTGATATTGATGCATTTATAATTGAGGCATGTATAACTAAATAACTGAAATATCTGACCAAGCATGTGTAATTCAAGAACTAAAGAAATACATAGCTAGGGTTCTGGAATTCATGCATTAAACTGAATATTAACGTACTAATCTGATTTGGATTATTCTAACAGCTAGNGTGTAATTCAAGAACTAAAGAAATACATAGCTAGGGTTCTGGAATTCATGCATTAAACTGAATATTAACGTACTAATCTTATTTGGATTATTCTAACAGCTAGGAACCCAACAATTCTAACATTCAAGAAACCCTAGGTCTAGTCATAATAAGGGAATCAAGAAACTGACTGAAAACTAGGGACCTAATGGGTGAAAGGAACCCACTAGTGAAATCCCACATACCTGGTGACGAATTCCAAGGAGAAATCTTTAGATTTTGAGGCTGGAACTGATGGAACCTTGCTACGTTATTGAACTAGGGTTCTTGACTTCTCTTCTCCTCTTATGCTCTAATTTTTCTAAGTTTTGATTAATGATTTGACTTAGGTAAGTTCTAGTTATGTTTCTAGGCTTAAAATGACTAAAATCTCAAAATTTAGGGTCTAAACGATCTAGCTTAGGGGTCCAACGAAATAGGAAAAGATCAAAAGACCCCTGACTTAACTGTTGTCGGAGTGATCGACGGACGGGACCTACTGGCTGTAGGTCAATCAACGGTCCGTAGATTGGAGTCGTAGGTCAAGTTTGCCCGACAGGGCTTCACTAAAACAAGCATAACGTTTTACTCGGAGGTCATATCTTAGCAAACTCGGTGGCGTTGGAAAGAGGATTCAATTATCTAGTATATCATAGGTCATGGGACACATAATTCCTTTTGCGCTAAGAGTTCTGACTATTTGAAGTTGACCCAATAAACAAATTTCCTCTAACTGGTTGTTGACCCTCGCTTACGGTCAGACCTACGGACCGTGGATCGAATGACGGTCCGTGCTGATCATCCGTCGTTTGCGTCAGAGGCTGGGTAAAAAGGGCCTCTATCCATGGACCATGGTCTAACCTACGGACCGTGGGTCGAGACTTAGCTGATTTTCTGAGCTGGGTTTGGGGAGGGGTTGCAGTTGTGAACCACGGACCACCAGCACGGGCCATGGACTGACCTACGGTCTGTAGATGGCAACCGTGGGTTGCACCTACAACTTCTCAAAATCTATATTTTAGATCTGTTTCGGATATGGGTTGTTACACACATGGTCTATGTCTGTTAAAGAATCTCCCACAAAAACAATTTTAGGTTTTAAGTGTATTGACTCTTTGCTTTCACATTTTAGAGTTTCTATTATTCCCTATGATTCAAAAGGTGTTTTCAACTTATGGAATTGTTTGAGTTATTCTATCACAGATTTTACTATCATTATATGACTTCAGTTTTAGTTATGCTTCAAGTATGTTTTACTATGACATGTGCATAATATTAGTTTTATGCATGCTTTCAAGTATAAATTATTTTACTTATGCACATCTCGCATATTCAGTACGTTCTATAGTACTGAGCACATACTTCTTTGTGTTGCTTCCTATTATGATGTATATTTTATAGCCCGCTCTCCAGTCTGTGGCTAGTTGATCGACAACACATCCAGCAAGTTTGGTGAGTCCTCATCATTCGAGGGCTTGGAGTTCAGCTTCATTTCAGTACTTAGTTTGCTTATTCAGTATTTCAGTATTTAGAGTTAGTTGAGGACTTGTCCTAACAGCTCGCCAGTAGTAGAGGCTTTCAGTCATAGAGTCAGATGTTCAGTTGTATTCAGATTGCCATTTTTAGAACTTTATTTATATCGTGGATTAAGTTGTTCATTTCTCCAGTTAAGCTTTCGTTCTTATATTTTGTTCTATTTTTAAGTCATGCCAATGCCAAGAGGGTTATCTTGAGATCACTTGTGGTCTTGATTCCCGTGTTATGTTTAAGGGTAATCTTGGGGAGTGACATGACCATTATGTTGCTCTAACATATAGGTGATATGTTCCAACATATGACAACTATGTTGGAATTTGTACCAACATATCAATAATATGTTGGATCATATGACACTTTTATCAACAAATGAAATATATGAGCAAAATGGTCACAAAAGGAAGAACAAAAGCAACAAAAAATGACTTTTCACTAAACAACAATAACAAATATACATTTCATAAAAATTAAGGTTTTTTTGGGTTTGTCAATTTTCTTTCAATAACAATAAATAATAGGTACCATTATTCAATTTTTACATCTATAGAACGATTTCTTGTTCATTAACCCAAGAAAAAAACTTAGTATCAAGAGTGTGTTGTTCGAAAATTCTAAAATCTTTTTAAAAAAAGACTTACCTGTTTTAAGAAGAGACACCGTCGAAGACGACATTCAATTCAGAAAGAGTGACGGCCGGAGATAAAGAGGAAGAGAATGAGAATATTTGGTCGGATTTTCTAAGGAAGAAGAAGAATAACATTAGAGAAAAGAAGAACTTTAGAATCCTATTTTCTTTTACCTTTTTTAAATGGTTAGGTTAGAATTAAAGTAATTGAAAACTATAGTGATTTATTTGTATTTTACAAAAGATTAGAAAGTTTTGAAAATATTAATTTAGTTCCAAATTAACTTAATTACATTTTTAAATAGGTTGGACCCTTTTTTGATTAAGGTGGGACAAAAAATAAAACGCAAGACTTATTTAACCCCTTTTATTTGATTAGAAACAAGGGACTTTGAATTAAGGGTGACAAAAAGGTATCAAAATAAAGGGTCGGTGAAATAAGTCTTAATTATTGAGTGTAGGTGACAATTATGTGATTAAGGATTAAGGATTGTGGAGTTGTCCTCAAGTTTATAAGTTGGCAGTTTGGTCCATTGAATTAAATGAGGGGTAAAAGGATAAATGACTAAAACCTAATTTAACCAATTTTGGTGGAAACCAAAACTGGAGGGAAGCCACCAGCGAGCTGTACCAAAAGGGGAAATAAAAGATTTTTTTCCCTCGCCTCCCGCCGTATTCCTCTTCTTCTTCTGCTATGTTCTTGCTTGCTTACTTTCCTTTCTTCCGGTTCTCTTCATCATCTTCTTCTTCTTCTTTTCGTACATTGTTGGTCTTGGCTGCTAGTCCTTGAGCTTTTTTCTTCTTGAATCAGATTTAGCTAATCTAATCAGTGGACCAGATTTCATTCTGTATCAATTGGAATTACTTCATAAGTGATTGGGTTCACACACCATTGTTTTTGTAAGTAAAATTAATAGTTCGTTGAATCATTCATCATTATCTAGGTATAACCTTCAATTTTTTTAATAATTTGCATTCGTGTTTCCAACAGATGGCTTATGCTACAACAGAAAGGTTATTTCAATCGCAATAGAATAGACATATGTTGCAACATATAACTTACAAAGTTGCAACATATAACTTGCACGTGTTGCAACATGTGACTTACATATCGCAACAGAATAGCCATATGTTTCAACATGTGATTTATTTGTCACAACAAAATAGTTATATGTAGCAACATATGACTTACATGTCGCAACAGAATAATCATATGCTGCAAAATATAACTTACACATTTTGTTACAATATGTGACTTATGTGTCACAACAAAATAGTTATATGTAGTAACATATGACTTATATGTCGCAACAGAATAGTCATATGTTGCAACATATGACTTACACATTTCTTCATTAGTACTACAGCTTTTTTTTTAATTAATTTCTTTAGGTACAATAAATGGAAAAATTATTTGTAGGGATTGATTGTCATGGTGAATGGGTCAAGAAGAAAAATCAATACATTTGAAATTGGAAGGATGGTAAGAAACAGGGAGGGTCGGTAGGAATGACTGTCGAAAGAAATATTTTGTATGATAATTTTGTGAATTTAGTCATCCAAAAATGTGGATTCAATTGTCAACAGAAAGATGTTGTCATGAGTTACATTCCAAATTGTTTTCATAATGAGAAGACCTTGCTTGTTTATTTGGGAGGAGCAATGAGGCCCATATTAAGAGTCTACGTGGATGAAAATCCTATCGAGGAGGATGATAAGCTAGAAGAAAACCAACAAGATATGTTAAATGATGAATTTGATATTGTGGACATGAATAATTACGATAATGAAATTGGAAAAGATGAAGTGTCAGACTTTGAGAGAAACAATCCTCATAGGTTGGCAGCAACAATCCAGCTTCCTCTCAATCATCACGTGTGAATAATGTTCGAGATGATGAAACCGATTTTTATAAGGGAATGACATTCAAGAACAAGGAAGAACTAGCAAATTCATTGAAAATTGTTTGCTTGAAAAAAGATTTTAGACTGAAAAAGGTGATCAATTCTCGTAATGTGTTTTCTTTTAAATGTTCATATCCGGAGTGCAATTGGTGGCTGAGCGCTGTGAAATTTACAAGTAGCAACATGTTTGTCATTAGAATCTATGAAAAGTACCATACGTGTGGTTCAGAGCATCTTACAAGCCATAATTTGCATGCCACGACAAAAGTAATAGGTAAGTACTTTGAAAATAGGTTTCCCAATGGATAAAGCCCATCCACAAGAGACTTGTCAAATCAAATCCGCACAAAATTAGGTTGTAAGGTAAGCTATTAGAAGATTTATAAGGGCATGGAGCATGCTAAGTCTTCAGTTAGGGGAACACATGAGCAACGGGTATGCAGTGCTTAATGTGTACCGTTATATGCTTGAAGTTGCAAATCCAGGAAGCAAGACGGCATTGTCGCTCGATGAAAATGGGAGGTTCAAGTACTTCTTTGTATCATATGCCGCTTGGATAATTGGTTTTCAAGAAATGAAAAAAGTAATAGTCGTTGATGGGACATTCCTGAGGAACAAGTATGAAAGAGTTTAGCTATCAACGATGGCACAAGATGTTGAGAATCATATATTTCCTGTGGCATTTTGTGTTGTGGACAAGGAATGCGATACCTCATATGAATATTTTTTTCAAAATATGAGAAGCTTTGTAGATGATACTGATGAGTTGTGCATTATTTCTGATAGGCATCCAAGTATTTGAAAGATGGTTTCGACTATCTACCCTGCAACTCATTATGGTTGTTGCATGAGACACCTTGGGAAAAATATTTGAAATTACAACTCTTCATATTTTACCCTTTTTTCAAAAAAAATAAGTACTTGCATTTGAAAAGTCAAAAGTTGTCTCTTCTCTTCTCTTCTCTTCGTCTTCAAAAGTTGCAACGTTTATAAGAACACAACAACATAAGGTCCTTTCATTTAATTTTCTCCAAGATAGGAAGGAAGAAGAAAAAATCTTCAAAAATGACTAGGAGTAAAAAGAACTACATTGAATCCCTTCCGAGGGAACTACTAATTGATATCGTTGAAAGGATTGGTTTCTACTCCTTCAAAGATTTAATGAATGTTAAATTAAGGTATGTATGTATTAATCAATTTTCTCTCTTTAATTTGATTTCCTAACCATTTGATTTGATTTCTCAGTTTCAGGGTCCTCAATCAAGTCGCTAATGAACCTTCTGTATATCAAAAGGTAGCATTGGTCAACTTTCCTTATTGTAGATGGTCAGTAGTTCAAAAAGCCATTTCTTTCCTGGAAGTGTGTAGAGCATCGCAGAATTTAGAAGCCTTATACAGAAAAGGCATGAAATTTTTAATATTTTTCGTGTGTATTCACGTTTTTATCAATGTATTCTGCCTTTTAAATGTGTTATTTCTTATGTAGTTTGATTGTTTCAACCATAACTATCCAAATGCATTGGAAATGATTAATCAAGTAGCAGACGCTGGCCACATTGGTGCATCCTATATGCTTGCCATAATTTCAATCTTTAATGACGATGAATCCATGAGAGAAGGATTAATGTTCATTGCCAACATGAAAAAAATGGAGCCACTAACAGTCCGAAGATGTCGCCAACATTTGCAATATTTTTTAGGTGGAATATGGGTGCCAGAATCTCATTTGTTGGGAGAATGACCCATTTCTTCCACTGTTCATCAACCTGAGTAAATCGCTCGCAAGAATGGTTGGCCCAGGAAAAGTGACGATGAAGATGATATTCATTGTGAATTATGTAGTTGTGATTTAGAACTAGATTATATAGTTAAATTTCTGCCTTATACCACTGTGTGGTATTAATTAAAATGTCATATTTGGCAACATATGTACATAACTTGCAAATTCATGACGAAAAAATGGCTTTTTTGTGTTTTGTATTGATTATTGACTTTGTCCTTTATAAAATGTTTAATCTAAAAATATTTGTTTTTTTCGTAGTGTTCTCATTTTAACCATCCTTGAAATGTCATTTGTGGCAACATATAAACGTTCTATTGGATAAATTGTTGAATTTTTCAGTTAAAATTGCAACAGATATGTCATATGTGGCAACATATGTATATCCTAAAATGTGTTTTTTGGGGTTAATTCAATTAAATTGTCACCTAATGCAACATGTAACAGATCATGGTCTAATTCAATTAAATTATATAGTCCTACAACATGTCTAAGTACAAAATTATGGTCTAATACAACACCTTCCTTCATTAATTACAACTCTTCATATTTTATACTATTTTCAAAAAATTAAGTACTTGGATTTGAAAAGTCAAAAGTGTCTCTTCGTCTTTAGAAGTCCTTTCATTTAATTTTCTCCAAGATGGGAAGGAATAAGAAAAAATCTTCAAAAATGACTAGGAGTAAAAAAAAACCACATTAAATCCCTTCCTATGGAACTACTAATTGATATCGTTGAAAGGATTGCTTCCTACTCCTTCAAAGATTTAATGAGTGTTAGATTAAGGTATGTATGTATTAATCACTTTTCGCTCTTTAATTTGATTTCCTAACCATTTGATTTGATTTCTTAGTTTCAGGGTCCTCAATCAAGTCGCTAATGAACCTTCTATATATCAAAATGTAACGTTGGGCGACTTTACTGAAGATATATGGCCGTGTAACCGTTGGTCAGTTGTTCGAAAATGCACTTCTTTCCAGGAAATGTGTAGAGCATCGAGGAATTAGAAGTCTTATACAGAAAAGGTGTGGTAATTTTTAATGTTTTTAGCATGTATTCACGTTTTTATCAATGTATTCTGCCTTTTAAATGTGTTATTTCTTCTTTAGTTTGATTATTTCAAACATAGCGATCCAAATGCATTGGGAATGGTTAATCAAGCAGCAGACGGAGGTCACATTGGTGCATCATATGTGTTTGCCATAATTTCAATCTTCAAGGGAGGTGAATCTATGAGAGAAGGTTTAATGTTCATTGTCAACATGAGAAAAACGAAGCCATGAAAATTCAGAAGATGTTGACAGAAGTTGCGATACTTTTTAGGTGGGAGAAAAACCCATCATTTGTTGGGAAAAAGACTCACTTGTTGCACTGTTCATCAATTGTATCACGTTCGTTGTGAATTATGTTTTGGTGATTTAGAACTAGATGAAGTGTTTTGTACTGAAATTTTAATTTGTTCTTTATAAAATGTGTCATTTGTGGCAACATATGCACGTTCTGTTGGATAAAATGTTGAATTTATAGCAGAAATTGCAACAAACATGGCATATGTGGCAACATATGCATATTCTAAAATGTGATTTTTGGGGTTAATTTAATTAAATTGTCACCTAATTCAACATGTAACACTAATATATAATCCTACAACATGTCTAAGTACAAAATTATGGTCTAATACAACAACCTTCATCAATTCTATCAATTATTTTTACAAAGACTATCATACCACTAGTTCATCATACAATGACGAAGTAACTCCATATGATAGTTATATAACACCCTTGTAAATCATTGTTCTAAATGTTATAGAATATTTTTATTGCTTAATTATGGTCCAAAGTACTAAAATATGGTCCAATTTAATATTTTTCCATTGCTAAATTGCTCAATTTATCGATTAACTCATCCTTAAAATGTCATGTGTCAACATATGCACATTCTGTTGGATAAAATGTTGAATTTATAGCAGAAATTTCAACAGACATGTCATATGTGGCAACATATGCATATCCTAAAATGTGATTTTTGGGGTTAATTCAATTAAAGTGTCACATAATTCAACATGTAACACCAATATATAGTCCTACGGCATGTCTAAGTACAAAATTATGGTCTAATACAACAACATTCATTAATTCTATCAATTATTTTTACAAAGACTACCATATCACTAGTTCATCATACAATGACGAAGTAACTCCATATGATAGCTATATAACGCCCTTGTAAATTGTTGTTCCAAGTGTTATAGCATCTTTTATTGCTTAATTATAGTCCAAAGTACTAAAATATGGTCCAATTTGACATTTTTCCTTTGTTAAATTGCTCAATTTATCGATTAACCCATCCTTGAAGTGTCATATGTAGCAACATATGCATGTTCTATTGGATAAAATATTGAGTTTATAGCAGAAATTGCAACATTAATAGCATATGTGGCAACATATGCATATCCTAAAATGTGATTTTTGTGATTAATTCAATTAAATTGTCACATAATTCAACATGTAACACTAATATATAGTCCTACAATATGTCTAAGTACAAAATTATAGTCTAATACAACAACATTCATCAATTCTATCAATTATTTTTACAATGACTATCATACCACTAATTTATCATACAATGACGAAGTAACTCCATATGATAGTTATATAACACCTTTGTAAATCGTTGTTTCAAGTGTTATAGCATCTTTTTATTGCTTAATTATGGTCCAAAGTACTAAAATATGGTCCAATTTGACATTTTTCATTGCTAAATTGCTCAATTTATCGATTAACCCATCCTTAAAGTGTCATCTGTGGCAACATATGCATGTTCTATTGGATAAAATATTGAATTTATAGCAGAAATTGCAACATTAATAGCATATGTGGCAACGTATGTATATCATAAAATGTGTTTTTTGGGGTTAATTCAATTAAATTGTCACCTAATTCAACATGTAACAGATCATTCTAGAATATTACTCCCCTCACTCCACTAACACACCACTCACTCACTCTCACTCTTACTCATTATAAAAGGGTTAGGGTTAACTTAATTCATAATTTACTCACAAAAGAACTCTCGTTTTATTTTCTTTCCTTTATTATTTCTCCTCTCCCCCTCTCACACTCAAATTTCCCTGAAAAGATGTTACCACCTTGGACAAATTTAAGTCTTCGCATGCTCTTATTGTGGGTGATAAACGTAATTATGTTGTTCTCAATTAATATGATGTCTTCTTCAAGTGTGTTCTCAGTGCATGGATGATGGTTGTTGTTTGTTTTTGTCAGATCTTGTCTAATGGAGGGTAGCTTCATCATTTGATAAGTCTTCTTACTTTATATATAACATCTTGTCTGATCTGGTAGCAGCGTGCATGGGGTAGCTAACTATGATTATTTGTTTTTCTATAGGTGGTCTTATGACAGAGTGCATGGGTAGCTCGAATCCACCACCCTTCAAGAAAGAATGGTCATGCCCCTCCAGGTTTAATCGCTCAATGTTGACTCCAGATCCTCCAGTAAAGTCCTTTTTTGCTGGCTGAAATAGTAGTATAAGGCTATAGTGTTTCAAATGTAAATTTTGTTGTTTTTGTTGGTGTTAATGCCTTGTAAATGTCAAATGCAATATAGTGGTTGGGTAAAAATGAGTTCTTTAAATATAGATCAGTACTCTAGATCTAATGAATGAGTTTTGTTTGTTTTTGTTACTTTTGACATAATGTCAAATGCAATATTGAATCGAATTTGTAATGATAACAATTATCTCATGTTGGGTGTGAAAATCTGTTGCAAACATGGAGACTTACTTTTTTAAAAGAAGTAATCTTCGTGTTGTTTGTTGTGGTTTTTTTTTCTATTTTTAAGCATTACCAAGAAGAAGAATACTGTGGAGGATGGAAAATTCTTATGTAATTGTGTACAACCATTAAAATTATCATAGTTGTGGAAATAAATAAACGTAGTTTTGCACTCCTGTTCCAACATTTTTACTTGTTCTTAACTTATTATAATATGAGTCAAATGTTGCTACATATCACCCATATGTAGTAACATGTGACTCAAATGTTGCTATTGATGATTCATATGTTGCTATATATGAGACATATGTTGGTACAGATGACTTATATGTTGCTACAAATGAGTCAAATGTTGCTACATATCACCCTTATGTAGCAACGTTTGACCATTTGAGGGATATGTTGCTACAAATGACCCATGTGTGCTAAATATGAGGCATATGTTGCTACAGATGACTTATCTGTTACTACAGATGCCTCAAATATTACAATATATCACCTGTATGTATCAACATTTGACCATTTGAGGCATATGTTTCTACAGATGACTTATTTGTTGCTACGAATGCCTCAAATGTTGTAACATATCATCCTTATGTATCAACGTTTGACTATTTGAGGCATATGTTGCTACAAATGACCCATATATTGCTAACAGATGAGACATATGTTGCTACAGATAGCTTATATGTTGCTACATATCACCCTTATGTAACAACTTTTGATTAAGTACTTGCTCTCAATATAACATCACATACTATTTACTTGCTCTCAATTTAAGATAACATAACATAACAGATAAAATAAAACATTGTTATTAATTACAAACACATTGTCAAGGCTCCAAACTCCTAGATACTATCCCAACAGCCCAAATACATTGCATTCAACCAACTGTATTGTCACACAACAGGGTTTGGGGAGGTTGAATTGTTGTCCTGATAATCAAATATCAATAAATGCAATCGAATATGACCTGCACGCGGCTTTGGTGTCATTTGTTACCATGGGTTCCCATCGACCTTCAAATTCCCATGGTTCATTGTGGAACTTATCTGGAAAATGCTTCATTATTTCGCTTTGCTTCAACAATTTTGGCAACAACTCGAACACAGGTTATATGAATGTCAAAAACTTGGCATGTTCCATACCCATAAGCTGGCAGTCATAAACATCCATGCGACCCTCGTGCAAGAGGATCTCAAGAGTCACAAAATGAGTTTTGTTCAAGTTCATTACTGCCAAAATCCTTTTTGCACCAATCCAATCCATGCCTCTAAGATATGGTCTAATACCCCTGACGTAGTTAATCATATCTTCATCCCATTCAAACTCATTAATTAACTGTGTAAAGCTTCTGCCACCAACTGTTGTTGCCTCCTCGCTGATACTATCATACCTTTTTTTGAAGTTGGTATAGAAGTTGAGATCTAGGATTCTATATGTGGAATCATAGAACTCAGCGTATCTCAAATGCCTCTCCCGCATGAGGCTAAGAATTTCATCAATATACTAAATAAAAAATAATATGAAAGAGTAAAGAAGAGTAATCATTGAAAAGATAAAACAAACGAACATTATAAATTCAAGGTACTAGTAGAGAAAAATTACTCAGTCTTCCCACCAAATATTCATGCTTGTCATGGTCCTGAAATCATCTCTACTAAAAAAATGTCGTATTGTACACGCAGATCCTTTCCTCTCATCAATTCCACCAGTTTGTTCTTTTGAGCTATAGGCACACGCTTATAAAAATTCACTTGCTTGAGTTCCAACAGTTTCTCTCATATGGCCATTGGCAATTCTCCAAATATTTTCTTCTTCAAATTTTGTATTGCTTTGATAAAGGATTATTTTCTCTTCTTGGCCTATGGAGTATATGGATCTCGAACATTCTTTGATGGAATGACCTTGACCCCCCTCTTATTTTTAAATTCATTCACTGTCTGACTCAATGTTTGAAGATACATGATAGAATCTTCATCATGTTTCTTGCACTTTTCACATAGAAAGCCAGAGCATCGACTACAAGAGGTAGCCCCAACACTTTTTACACCAAAACCAACACCAGCACCAGCATCAGCACCAACACCAACACCAATATTAACACCAACCCTTACAGCCGCATCAACCATATCATCCTAATTAAAAACAACTAACTACTGATCATCAAGTCTTGTTCTTTTGATGGTTGTGGCTCCAAGAAATTCCCTTTTACCATTATCCACTACAGGATCAAATAAGGTTTCAACCAACCCTAGAGTAATCAGAGATGGCATTTGCAATTCCTTTTCTGTTGGGACACGTCATAGATGCACAACCTAAAATTATAAAAATGAGTCACATTTGCAATATGGACATTTGTAGCAATATTTGTGTCATATGTTGCAACAGATGGATCATCTGTAGCAATACATGAGTCATCTATAGCAACATTTGGGTCACATGTTACTACAAATTAGGGATATGTTGCAACATATGAGTGTTATATAAAACTAACTAACTTATTGCATCATGGGGAGGGTTAAAAAGATCTGGAGGATTTTTGAAAGTTTTTGCTCTCAACCATCTCAATATCCTTGGAGATGAAATCTCCTTCTTCAGTTACCTGATGCCTCAAATGAGAATGGCTTCAAATGCCCAAGTCTATAAATAAAAGAATACATGTCACAAATCAAATGTTGAATTATTCAAAAAAAATATAAAAATATTAAGAACATTTATGTTAACCATGAAAGCCTGTGGAAAGCCAAATAAGTTACTGGTCTTTGGAGATAAAGGAGCCAACAAGTATTGGAAAGTTAATTCGTAGTTGTCATGACCCTAAGGATAGTTGTTGAAAGCTTCAATATCCTCAGATAACTTCATAAATTTAAGGGCTATGTTGTTGTTGACATCTTTGGCCAAAAGTACATTATGTACAAACCAAAGTAAACACAATGACTCCTTGTGCTTCTTTGGTGTATCTTTGTCAATCAACAAATATATCAAATGAGGATTTTTGAAGCTTGAGCCAACAAAGGACACCAAGTCCTGCTCTTCAGTTGACTGCTCCTTACTTGTTTGTGCTTCTCATTTCTTTCGTCTTCATGGTTGTTTTTTTATTGAATTCAGGGATTTTCTCAAAATGAGAATGGCAACAGATTACTACTAATGTTGTAGAAAATATCGCAACAGATTACCACTGATGTTGTAGAAAATATCGCAACAACAATTAGATCTGTGAAGGAATAATGGAACGAGAGTCAAGAGATGAAAGGAAAGAAGAGAAAAGAAAACAAAAATTAGTAAAAATAAATTAAATTTGGAATATGAAACGACCTTTTACAGAGGAGAGAGATTAAATGAAGGACGATTGTTTGACATATGTTGCCACATATCTCCTTTCTGTTGGGGCACATGCAGATAATTCTGTGGTATTTTTTACAACAAAGGTTATATATGTTGCCACAGACATCACATTTCTTCCTTTCCATCATAATTGACATTTGTTCCAACAAAATAAAAAAAATAATAATAATCATTAATATTAATATTATCAGCAAAAATGAACACTTCACCAATTTTTTTTACAACTTATCAACAAAAAGGTAATTCACAATGGTATACATAACCATAAATCTAATCAATGGTGGTAACCACAACATTTTCATCGAACTTTGCTTTTTTAGATCTAGGCCTCCGTGGGTCTTCATTGTTATTAACATAGCTACTCCAAGCCTTTAAAATCTCCTAATTCCATAGGAGTGAAGCATATCTCATGCGAAGGGTTTGAGAAATAATTTCATAGGATGGTACTTGTAGTCCATCACTCAAAAACTCAGCATATGCAACAACAAAAAGTTCATAATCTCTGCATGATATATCATCAATTAGAAAATATAGTAACATCACATTTCAATAGTGGTAAGACAAAAAAATAATGTGATACTTACAGACTATTGATTGCTTGTTAGGCAATACCAGTAATATGTCTGACTTCGAATGTGTGAGATTTGTTTTTTCCTTGGTAAGATTCAAGAACTAACCAGTTGGTTCGGTCTTTTTTATCAAAAATTCTGATAAATTCAAGGTACTTTGGCAACAATGTAGACAACTTTTGAATCTCGTAGCACAATTTTCTATTAGTCCTAGATGAGGACATCGAATCATACACCTTTATGCACCGTTCATTCAATACAACAACTGCCAAGACCCAATGAAACTCCCCCATTACAATTTACAGGGACATAAACCTCATATGTGAGGTGCCAAGACAGTCTACCTGGTATACCAAATCCTTTGATAGTGCTAATGATTCTATACTCATTTTCAGGAACAGCACTGCATTGTCAATGTATGTTTTGAAAAAATAATTAATAATGGTATATCGATATTTAGAATGACTCTGTTGCTTCGACTTCTTCCGCAAATAGTATAAAATGACATCCACATGCTGCACAGATGTATTAACAAGTGTATTTTTCGGATCAATTTATTTGTATGTATTCATGTCTTAATCAAAACATAAAAGTGGGCATGGATTTACCTCATCAGTCCATCACCTATTGGGTTGAGACATTACATAGAACCAATCCTTCTTCTTTGGAGATGCAACTACAAAATCTAGTTGTTTGAACTCAAGATTCGAGCAATTGGCTAAGTAGTGATCTTCCTTGTCTCTTCTGCAATTGTGTAATTATTATAAATAATTATTTAGTGGACAACAAGAAGAAATAGTAATAATAGTTGAACAACTTTAATTTTTTGCATGATGCTTGTAAAGACCCTCGTTTATCCATTGCGAGAAAGATGACATTAGTTCAGTTGGACCCTCGCCGTCAATGTTAAAACCTTCAAATGGATATTGTTGCTTCACATCACAACTGACGACTTCAACTTTCTACTTTTTCGCTTTCTTTTTCACTTTCTCTTTCTCCTTCTCCATCTCATTATCCTCCTCCTCCTTCTCCTTCTCCTTCTCCTCCTCCTCCTTCTCCTCCTTGCCTTTTAGGGTTGAGTGTTATACTGGAGCAGTAGTCATTGATGTTTTTCTTTTACTAATTATAGATAGTGATTGAGAAATATATTTTTTCAATCTCCTACACTTCAAAGGCTGTGAAATCTTCTTGGATGTATGAACATCAATATTATAAGTCATTTCCTTAAAAATATCAGTGAGTTCTTTAACACGACTAATAAAATAATCATGTTGCTGCTCACATTCTTCGCATAGACAAAAAAAGCATTTGATGTTAAAAGAGGAAGCAACACCAATAAAAAATTGAGTTGTTGTCATGGATGAAACTTCTTGTATCATTTGATCGACAAGGTAAATAAAAAAAGGTTTAGAGTTTACAATTGATTATAAAATAATAATGGGTAGCAATTTATACTTATGCTGACATAGATGGACATTTTGTTGCCACAGATGTACCTTCTGTTGCCACAAATGAATCTTCTGTGGCCATCGATGAATCTTCTGTTACTACAGATGACCATTTTGTTGCTCTAACACATAGGTGATATGTTCTAACATATGACAACTCTGTTGGAATATATACCAACATATCACTAAAATGTAGTAACATACGACACATCTTTCAACGAATGAAATATATGTTGGACAACTGAACAAGACTATATTTCTAAAATCATATGAACAAAATGGTCAAAAAAACGAACCACAAAAGTAACAAAAAACGATGTTTCACTGAATGTTAACAATACATATTCATTTCCTCAAAATTAGGGCTTTTTTGGATTTGTTGATTTTCTTTCAAAAACAATAAATAATAGGTACCATTACACCATTATTCAATTTTCACATCTATAGAACGATTTATTGTTCATTAACCCAAGAAAAAAACTTGGTATTGTTCGAAAATTGTAAAATCTTTTTTAAAAAAATGACTTACCCATTTTAAGTCGAACACAATCTTCAGTTCAGAAAGAGGAGAGAATCACGGTCAGAGATGAGGAGGAAGATAAGATAATGGGGGAGAATATTTGTTTTGATAGTCGGATTTTCGGATTTTCTAAGGAAGAAGAAGAAAAGAAGAGAGAACGTTGGGAGAAGAAGAAGAAGAGAAAATTCTTTTTTTTTTTATTTTTTTTAAAATGCCTTCGATAGAATTATAAAAGTTGAAAACTGAAGTGTTTTTTTGTATTTTATAAAAGATTAAAAAGTTTTGAAAATGTTAATTTGATCCTAGATTTACTTAATTATATTTTAAAGTGGATTTGATCATTTCTTGGCCAAAGTGGAACAAAAAACAAAACGAAAGACTTATTTAACCCCTTTTATTTTATTAGAAACAATATATAGTCGGAGGAAAAAGGAAGGTTTCATGGGAGACTTGCAGACAAGTCTTTGGTCGAAACGTATATATGCGTATTACCCTATACATTGGTTTTCTTCTGTCAAAAGCAATAGCTCACATTCCCTCATATATACAATCATCCATTCTCCTATTTTTTGCCGTATAAATTCGAAATCGTATTTATCTACCATTGTACTTGCTACCTACTTCAATTTTCCCAACCTAATTCACAGGTAAGAATTTTGGCTCATCTTCTTTGAATATTCAATGTTTAATTCTTTCTACTATGTTTTAGAGCCACCTTAATTCAACTGGAATCTTAATTTTGTAGCTCAAAATATAATATGGTTGATAGATTCTTTTCTTCTGTTTTTTTGGTGAAAATTAAGAAGTTCCAGCTTGAATGATTGGATCACAGTTTAGATAGAACAGAATACAGATGGGTTCCACGAATTCAGTTTTTTTTTCACTCTATAGTGTAATTAATTTTTGTTTGGATTTTGCAAAATTTTCTCATTTCAGTTCAA
Organism: Solanum stenotomum; assembly: GCF_019186545.1. NCBI lineage: Eukaryota > Viridiplantae > Streptophyta > Magnoliopsida > Solanales > Solanaceae > Solanum > Solanum stenotomum. The sequence continues at coordinate 24,510,165 of NC_064291.1, forward strand.
ACCCTTTATGGATTTCTCTCAGCAGACAAATGGGTCTTCGAGATTAGATTGGTGGAAATTTGTATGCAAAATTTACTACGTGTAGATTTTTTTGCTCCAGCTGCAGATTCTTGAGTAGAGATTCTACAGGGCTTTGCTATCATTATTTGATTGAATGGATGTGGAGGGATCAAGTACTTTGTCAGGAAATGGTGCACAATCTGTAGAATCTCGGTCACGTCCAGTTCGACGACATTTGGATGATGGTAAATTCAAACTACAAATCAATTTTGTTATTCCTATGAGAGGTTTTCCGTGATAGTTAAATTCTGTGAAGAGTTTGGTTTTAAGTGAGTTGGAATAGCATAGGTCAAATTACTAATCAAGCTATTTGAGGAAAGGTAGACATGGAAGCAAAGAGCAGAAATAATTAATAATAATGTGGTGCCGGGCATCTACCGTCATACCACAATGATGGCCAAACTATTGCAATCCATAATGGGAAAGAGATTTTATCTACTAATACAACAGATAATATGATATGCCACAAATCAAGAGATTTGCAGCTACTTTAATTTTCAAAAGACATGCAAAAAGCAATAGTGATAGATCTCAGCAATGGATAAACTGTGGAAGTCCTCGAATTTATTCATTATGATTGGTGGAGAGTGCACATTAAGTATGAACTTGAAGATATTATAGATCAGAACAACTTTCCGTCATGAGTATCATAAATTAAAACCAATAAAACAAAGGAGAACAAAAAGCTCTTATGGGTAGAATTTTCTCTCTCAACGTGCCAGGTTCTTTAACGAGTATATTTGAACTAAATAATCAGAAAATTGGAATTGCTGCTGCCAATTGTTAAACCAGAGAAAATTTCTTCTTGTGTTTTCACAATACTTGAAATGTCTCTTTTGTGGGTGTTGCTGATGTTATGCTGGTGATATTTTGGGTGGTGTTGATAGATGTCAACTCTTGAGTTGCGTCAGCATTATGTAGGGTTGTGGTTTGGGATGGTTATTAGTTATTTCTGGTATGTGGTGATGGGGAGTCGATGGTAGTGCTAGTCGTTGATGGAGATTGTGGTTTCTTTGGTTAAGCCTTAGATGAGCTGGCAAGGACTTGTGAGAGTATGATCAATCTGAATTGGGGATGTGATCTGATGCCATCCTTCTTGTATTTATCAAGACCTTTTATGGGACTTTATCCAACTCTTGTAGACACCTTAGGAAAAACTTGTAATCAAGTAATTACACTTGTATGGACACATTTAACAATTAGTTAGGTGAAGAAAATGGAATGTCATTGTCTTACCAGAGGACTTGCTTGATTTCTACAGTAATGGTAAATAAACAAAAGTAATTTTTTTGGTCAGTGAAATAGGAGCATGTGAGAGTGACTTTCCATGAAGGGAGATGTAGTGTCCTCTTCCATACAAAGTAAGAGTTTGGTGTCTATCTGTTGGTTATAAATTCTGATTTTGGATCAAGTTACAGGAAATAAGCTTTCTCAACAGTGTAAAAGCCTTCTAACATAGGTTCCAGTTGTACTTCACTTACTTAAGGTCTTGCCATTGTCGCTAGAGTCTGGGTATGTTTGTTTCTTTAAATAAGCATATAAGGAGGAGAATATGTGAATTTGAGGAGCGCATTATGCCATCTCTCTATAAAATATATAATTGGTTGTGATTGTGACATTGCAACAAGTGATGCATCTTCAATCAAAATATCAAGTTATGATTTTTTCAATTAAGCTTTTGTTCTATATTAATTGGTACTCATCTAGTTGATTAGTTCAGTTTTCCATTGAACTTCTTCATTTCTCTCGGTATTATCATTTATCTCTCAAGCTGAGTGCAATGCAGTTCTATTTGCTTCATAACCTATAAAATACAGAATTAGAGGCTAAATATTGACATGTTTAATTCTCACGTTTGCAGCTGTATATCAGTTTAAACAACAAAATCTCCCAGCATGTAAACCTGTCCTTACACCAGCATGGGTAATTAAATGAGAACAAGTCTTTCTCTGAAATTCCCATTTCTTTTCTAAATCGACAGGGTGTTGTACTTCTCTGACTACATTTTCTTAACAGGTCATTTCGATGTTTTTCTTGATAGGCGTCATTTTTATTCCAATTGGACTTCTCTGTCTTTATGCTTCTGAAAGTGTAAGCTTTTGCTCCTCTGTTGATTAATGCATAATCTGTTTCCTCCATTCCTGATCAATAAGTTTGGCATAAATGGCTGATCAGAAAAGCATTTGCAGGTTATTGAGATTGTTGACAGATATGATATAGATTGTGTGCCAGATAATTTCAAGAGTCAAAAAGTTGCTTACATCAAAGATGCCTCAGTTTCCAAGAATTGTACACGTTACTTAAAGGTGATATTTCATTACGAGTTATGAGCTCGCATCCAAGCATGCCTCTTTTATATATTAATTCTCCTCGCTTCATAAGATATTACCATGTCAGATTTTTATGACACTACATCTAAGCCTTCTTCTGCACATCCAGTGATGATGATGTATACTTTGACTGCTCATTGAAGTTCATCGATGGACACCATTTACTAATTATTATTTTTTAAAAACAAACCAGAACACTTTTCACTACGGAAAAACTTATTTTTTGGCTCATATGTTGAGTATATACCATTTCCCCGGTGATAAAAAAATCTTCAGTTCTCTGGTTATAAGACCTTCTCCACGTCCAGTTTATGTATTAGCCCCTGTTTCGCTTTTTTTAACATAGCACACAGTTTTTCGTTTGCTATTGAGACAACATTAGTAATCTGCTGCTTCTAATGAAATCTACTATGCATCAGAAATCAATTTCGATATGAATTTTTTAATCTTAAAGGCATAATATTTTTGATACAATCTTATATAACTCCCATTCAAACTTAATGTTGAGAATTCTGTACAGAATACCCCAGTGTTCAGGAAAGCGAGCGCTTCATCACTTAAAGCGATGAAGCGATGCGAGCCTTCTACGCTTCACAGACTAGAATGAGTATGTGAGCGCTCATCCCTTAAAGCGTGAAGCGGGGCCTTATCGCTTTTTTCCGCTTCACGCTTCCCTGAACACTGGAATACCCGTAGATTCTCTTCAAAGAAGATATGTATACATATATGGGTTCTGCTAACCTACTGCATGAAGGTAGGTTAACATTGTACCCACTTTTTGATTCACTAAAATATCCCTGCCACCTCATTAAAATAAGAGCTTTCAGGGGCATTTTAGTCTTTCTATCCATCCAATTTTCCTTCCTCCCCATTTTCCACTCATCTCTCTCTTTCTCAGGAATATCCAAATTTTGCTTCGCTTTACTGCAAACTTTTTCATTACAGATTCAACACATTTCCCTGATTGTAGTTTCCTTCTTGATGAACTGTAGATGGAGTTCTTAAATTGTTTTTTTCCCTAGATATTTAAATCAATACTCTTTCAACTCAAGGGTATGCATTTCTTGGCAAATCCAACTCAAAAATCATCTTTAACTCCTCTTCCTTTATGAGAAGCTTAACAGTAAACCCACTTCCAAAGGATACCCGCTCTAAACCCAATTCCACAAAATTAACGTCTGGCTTTTTCATTTTTTAATTTGTTTGTTCTTTGTGTGGATAAGTAATGGAGGAAATATTATATAGCAGTGGAAGAAGTTTCAGTGTGAGGTTTAATTGAGAATCAAAGATGGGAAGGACTGAGAAATAGAAATAAGGGAATTTAGGTAAAAGGACCAAAATGCCCCTGAAAGTTCTTATTTTAATAAGGTGGCAGGGTATTTTAGTGAATTAAAAGTGGGTACAATCTGCTATCTTCATGTAGTAGGTTAGCAAAGCGGTCTCTCTCTATATATATATGTGTGTGTGTGTGTGTGTGTGTGTGTGTGTGTGTGTGTGTGTGTGTGTGTGTGTAGGGTGACAAAAGTAGCCCATGAAAACATGATCACAGCCCACTCAAGTTTGAGTAGGATAATGGCCTGTCCATTATTAACTCAGTCCGTTTTGACCAGCCTTATTCAGGCCCTCTAATAGTTGGTTTGGCCTCTTGGGCTAAATATGTATAGCCAAAATGGACCCATGAAACTATCAAAATATATTTTTAAAAAGACTTTGAAAAGAATTTTTTACATGAGTTTTGTTTGATAATTAAACAAATTATAAGAAAACAAACAAAGAAGCTAAAACTTGGTAAGGAGTGGGCTGGTTGGGCTATGACCCATTATTTAGCTCATCTATATCCCGCCCATCTCAGCCCAAGCAACCTTTGTACGAGTCATTAACACACCCATTTATTAACTCAACCTGTTTTGACACACCCAAATTCTGTCCAACTCACCTAAATTCAGTCCAACTCACCCATTTGACAGTCATATATGTGAGTCTTGCTAACCTACTATATGGTTGTAGTAGCCTAGTAGGTTAGCACTGCACCCATTTTTTTATTTTCACCTCTAATAACACATTAAATAAGAATAATGATGGGGTTCTTTTGTTCTTCCACAAAAGTAAAACCCAAGTCCCTTTCACCACTCTTTTTCTTTTTCCTTCTTGTCATCATTCATGGTGAAAGCTTAAGAAACAGAGATAGCTTTGGCTACTCTAAGAAAATAAAACCAAGATCCATAATCAAGAAGAGGTAACCATTATCTGACATTTCCAACTTCAATCTCATATTCACTTCCACTCTCAGCAAGCTTTTGTGCCTCCTCCGCTTCTTTGAAATGTCAAAATGTTACTAGAAACCCCCAATTCAGTTTCCATATCTGATTCGAATGCATAATATCCAATAACAATACCTCTTCAAACAACAATTTGACCAAGTCAAATGCAATTAGAAAACAAATAGGGAAAAAAGCAAGAAAAGACGATGAAAAGCTATTCCCATCATCCAAGATGGTTTTAATAATTGTTCTTTGTATTTAATCTATTTCCCGATATTATGTTGTTGTTGTTGGTGGAGTCGCCATTGAAGAGGGAGATGTGGAAAAGAGAAGAGGGAAAAGGAGGATTGGGTTTAAAGGTTGGGTGGAGAAAAAGTAAAGGCCCTCCTGTCAGTGTGGTAGTGTATTGGTAATGGCATTTGGAAATCAAGAAATGGATACAATGCTAACCTACCTCGCCTACCTTGACCAAGTAGTTGGTTAGCAAAATCCCATATATACACATAAGTATACTTACATATATATGTTTTATACACACACATACATGTATACTTAAAAATTAATATAAGAATCACGGAAGGTAATATCAAAGGTTTTCTTACGGAAGGGTTGAGGCCATATTTTATGAAGGTGTGTAGTGCAAACTATTGTGGATTAGAAAGTAGAGAAATATGGAACTACAATAGCCAAATACATTACATTGTCATTTATTAAAAAATAGCATATTATTGTCTAAGCAATCAGGTTCTATGATAGATAAACACCAAAGTTGATTCTGAAAAGGCATCAATAACAACATTCTTAGCTGATGCATGATGATAAAGTACATATTTAAAAAATGTCTCTCTCTCTTTTCCTTTTGAAAGAGCTTTACATACCACAAGAAAATAAAAGAAGAAACTGTATAATTTATGTAAGTTCTTTGTGGAATAAGGAAAAGTTGGTAGTCCTTTTCCTCTAATGTACATGTATAACCCAAACTCTTACAATTTCATTCAATGAAAAAAGGAACCACTGGTGTCAAATAGTACAAAATAGTTTCAGTAATAAAATATCCAGAAACTGCTGGCAAATTGTATTTGACCTAAAACTACACTGTGGTGGTGATCTGATCCAGTTGTTCTAGATCTTCAATGTAAGCTTACATTTCCATAAGAAATGCTGAATTAGAAGTGATTTTTACAAGTTATATACGTTTTATATTATCATACATTCACATGTCACTGCATACTTGCTTCATAGGTATTATGTTAATTTTAAATAAATGAGTAAATGGAACTCCAGTAACCTATTAAAATCTAAGGAGACAGTTCTTGCATTGGTAAAGTCACGACAACCTATCTTATCTGAGACGGACCCCGGGATTTGAGCACAACGGGGGGCACCACTATCTTTTGTACGCCAATTACTAACGACAAAGTTCGGCGTATAAGTCTTAAAAAAAATGAATAATAATGGTAGCAAAGTACAAACTTATGTATAATCGAATATCATTAAGTTGATACTAATATAACCAAAGTACAACATCCACTCATACTTGAACTCGACACATTTACATATTTTGAAAGTGGTGAAAAATAGCACCATTGCTTACAATTGCAAATACTTCCTTCTCAAAGTAACAAACTAAACAAAAATCTAAAAGTGCATCGCTAATAGTACTACGTAATTCATCTTTGATGTACTTCATGGATGAGAATGCTCTTTCTATGGTTGTAGTCGCGACAGGTAAAATCAGAGTCAACTTCACAAGTAAATAAGTCTCCACAAGATTTCCCTCAGGCAACGCTTTTGCCAAATCACTAATTCCTTTTAAATTAGAGAACCTAGGGTCACCACGTCGCATGCACATTATGAAAATGTCAAGTTGGTAACTGAGATCTCAAAGTTTCAATTTTCCATACTCATCCGGATATTACTTGGCCAAAGTCATTATTCTTTCCGTATCAAAATTAGCAAATGAATTAGCCGAATTCAAGCTAGCCATACTAACAAACAAGTTATAACTCACGACATCAAAGCGATTTGTTAAGCTCCTAAAGTTGCAAATCAATTACAATTTACAGCATAGAAAAGCTTAACACGTGGGGGATGTGAATAAGTAACGCTAGAAGGTTTACACTTTGACTTTCCAGGAATATACCAAAATATCATATTTAGCACCAAATGAAGTCGACTTCATCCATGAACGATTCCCATCCATCATCTCTCATTCGTTGCAACCTTTCCTTTGTAAGGTCAAGAAACACCCTAGCATTAACGAGGTATAAAGTATATTGAGGTATAACATGTTTGGCATTGTGCCATTCAATCCATATTGCGCATTGTTCATCCAGCAGCATACCACATCATTCCATCTTTACTTTGCAAACACGACCAACCTTTTGCTTTTTTTTTTTAATTTGTGATAAAAATTTAAATGATTGGAGATTCTAGTTTGGAATTTTTCTTTATCCTCTTCATTGATTTGTTTTGTGAGAAGAGGGGTGTCCATTTTTGAGAATCAGTTTGGATTCATGCCAGGACGGTCGACGACCGAAGCCATTCATCTTATGCGAAGACTGGTAGAAAAATATAGAGAAAGGAAGAGAGACCTACATATGGTGTTCATTGACCTTGAAAAGGCCTATGACAAAGTACCGAGGAATGTCCTCTGGAGGTGCTTGGAGGCTAAAGGTGTCCCGATGATTTATATTAGGGCGATAAAGGACATGTACGGTGGAGCCAAGACTCGGGTTAGAACGGTTGGAGGTGACTCGGAACATTTCCCAGTTGAGATGGGGTTGCACCAAGGATCAGTCCTTAGCCCTTTTCTATTTGCTTTGGTGATGGATGAGTTGACGCGGTCTATTCAGGAGGAGGTCCCATGGTGTATGTTATTTGCAGATGACATAGTACTGATTGATGAGACGCGGGATAGAGTTAATGCGAGGTTGGAGGTGTGGAGACAAACGCTTGAGTCCAAAGGGTTTAAGTTAAGTAGGACCAAAACAGAATATTTGGGGTGCAAATTCAGTGATGCGTTGGATGAGGCAGATGTAGAAGTGAGACTTGCCACACAGAGCATCCCCAAGAAAGAAAGTTTTAAGTATCTTGGGTCTGTAATACAAGGAAGTGGTGACATCGATGATGATGTCACGCATCGCATTGGGGTTGCTTGGATGAAATGGAGGCTTGCCTCTGGAGTCTTGTGTGATAAGAAAATTCCACCTAGACTTAAAGGTAAGTTCTACAGAGTGGTAGTTAGACCGGCCTTGTTGTATGGAGCGGAGTGTTGGCCAGTCAAGAACTCACATGTTCAGAAAATGCAGGTTGCGGAGATGAGGATGTTGAGATGGATGTGTGGGCACACTAGGAGTGATAAGATTAGGAATGAAGTTATCCGGGAGAAGGTGGGAGTGGCCTCTGTGGTGGACAAGCTGAGGGAAGCGAGACTGAGATGGTTTGGACATGTGAAGAGACGGTGCGCAGACGCCCCAGTGAGGAGGTGTGAGGGGCTGGTTGTAGAGGGTACGCGGAGGGGTAGAGGTAGGCCTAAGAAGTATTGGGGAGAGGTGATTGGACAGGACTTGGCTCAGCTTCACATTACCGAAGACATGACTCTAGATAGGAAGGAGTGGAGGTCGCGTATTAAGGTTGAAGGTTAGTAGGGCTAGCGTATTGTCTATCCTTGCAAGGGTAGGGGTTGTTAGCGTGTGTAGTAGTCCTAGTCTTGCACTTGCAGTTCTTGTCTGTGATATTTATAGCCTTATGTTGTATAATGCGTTTCACTTCTCTCATTGTTTGTTGATGTTACTGTCTTCCTTTGTTGATTGTATACTATCTTTCGTATTGGATGGTATGTATATACACTGTTTTCCTCGCCTTTTACTTGGATTTGATGTACTTGAGCTGAGGGTCTTTCGGAAACAGCCTCTCTACCTCGCACGAGGTAGTGGCAAGGTCTGCGTACACTCTACCCTCCTCAGACCCCACCTAGTGGGATTTCACTGGGTATGTTGTTGTTGTTGTTATTGATTTGTTTTGTGTTTGGAAATTGTCTCTGTGCAGGTGCCCCAAAATATGAAAGCTCCAATTTACATCTATTATCAACTCGATAACTATTACCAGAACCACAGAAGGTGAAGGTTCTTTACTCCTTTGTTTCATTTTTCTTTTTCAAGTACCAATTTTTGCTGGTAATACAAATTCATGGAAGATTGGTACTACTGGCATTAAAATTAGTTGGTTATCAAGATTTATAAGTTCCTCTCTCTTTTTATTTTTATTTTTATATGTATGTAATATAGATGCTTTTCTCAGTTATATCATATTCTTGTCACATTATATACTAGTTGTACCATTTGTTTCTTCTCTATTTTATTTATTCCTCTTATCCTTCTGGAGTGTTGTCTGCATTTGTCATCACTTTTTCCTCCGTGTGAAGTCAATTTTGTCATCTATCTCTGTTAATTGTTCTTTTCTGACTTAGCTTGGCCTTGTAATCCAGGTACGTCAAAAGCAGAAGTGATAAACAGCTTTTACATGGATTACAGTACAATGATACAAGTTCTTGCAATCCCGAAGGCGAAAACAATGGTCTCCCAATTGTTCCTTGTGGTTTGATTGCATGGAGCTTGTTTAATGACACGTATTCCTTCTTCAACGGGGCAGATGCTATAAAAGTCAACAGGAAAAATATTGCTTGGAGGAGTGATCGTGAACACAAATATGGGAAAGACGTTTATCCATCCAATTTCCAGAGCGGGTCTCTAATTGGTGGTGCAACATTGGACCCTAACATCCCTGTAAGGCCTTAGAACAGATGCAGCAATTCTGGTTATTCTTTTCTGTTAAATGAAACATATGGAAGTGCTTACAAAATTGTTAAATCAAGGGATATTAATTTAGGAGCAATATTTCATTTTAGAGTCAATATCTCTTCTTGAATCCCAAGACTAAAGAAGATGGGCAAGAAATGACCAATGGAAAATAGGTATCGTTCTTAATACATTTGAATATTTTCCTGGATGAACGTGTACATGAGTCACTACTAAGGACAAATATTGATCATTGAAAGCTCTTATGCCTCTATACTGGATTCCCGTCCGCATGTTGTGAGTCTTTTTTTTAAAGTTTTCACATCTCTGTTTTGTCTGATGCAGTGTCTTGATTTATATTACAAAAATAATAACACTGAATTTGAAAGTTCTTGCTAGGTTTCGTTCTTAGAAGTGGCCCTTGTGATGTTCCAGTCATGACCCGAGTCTTTATATCACTTTTGTTGATTTTAATACTTTCTTAAGGATTGGAATTTTAGCACTTAATTTGGTTACAGATTCAATCCGATGATTTAAGCATAAATTTTGACCTCAACATTGTGTTTGTTGTCTTCTCTTTCAACTATACGGATCTGACTTCTAATTGATTCTCTTCTCTAATGTGTCCTTTTTCATGGATCTTATCTTCAATTGGAATGGGATTGATGGAATCAATCAGCTAAGTGATCAGGAGGATCTCATTGTATGGATGCGTACTGCTGCTCTCCCTACCTTTCGTAAGTTATATGGAAGAATTGAAGTGGACTTAGAGGAAGGTGACTTAATTATGGTGAATCTTGTTAACAACTACAACACGTACAGTTTTGGTGGAAGGAAGAAACTTGTTCTTTCAACAACCAGCTGGCTGGGAGGCAGGAATAACTTCGTTGGGATGTCCTATGTCGCTGTCGGTTCCTCATTTATCTTCCTCGCTTTTGTCTTCTTGTTACTTCATGTGAAAAATCCAAGGTAAACCTTCAATATACAAATTAGTTCTTCATGACACCGTTTTACATGTGCCAAAATTCTGTTCTTTACTCATATATGCTTCATGCTGTACAGTGAAGGCAACCTTCCTGCCCCTTCCCTGCAGGCAATGTAAATATATCCTGTCTTTTCCTCTAGACCATTTAAGAAGCAGACAACTTCAGAGAATGCTGTTTTGCATTATGATAGATCTATCATAATGCAAAACAGGATGCCAGTTGTACTAGTTAAACCAACTTTTTTGGTTATATTTGTCTGTTTGCAAATAAGAACTGATAAGAAGAAAATACGAAGAGCAAAGCAAAAAATTAAAAATTAGACGTACCTTGAAAGTCCAGCAACATTTTGAGAAACTAAAGAAAAACACAGGAAGATGAAGAAAGTTTGAAGGATCATAGCAAATAGATGAAGCGGCATGAAAGCCACGTACATTGATGCGGTGGTTGGACAACACGTGAAGAAAATAAAGTTAGGGTCAATAATTAAAATGACGAAAATACCCTCTGTTGACATGTTGAAGCAGGCATGTTGATACCCAAGTATCTACTCATGCAAAAACACAAAATCCTATTGACCCAACAGTCCGACCAGGTGGACATTTTGGCTTCTCATAGCAGGTGCTTCTTAGTATAGTTCCTAGTGCCTTCCAGCCTTTTTCTACTAGATAGATATGACTGTCCACCCCAAACTTACAGAAAGATACGAAAAACTGAAGAACTTAGTTGTGTTATAAATTCCACCATGTTTTTGCGGACAAGGTTCTATTAGCATCACAAACAGTTACTAATTCTCCGTTTTCTTCCCATATGAATCATAGACTAGTTGAAGAATTGCAGTAACATTTCGTAGTTGGTCCCTGATCAACCCAGGAGAAAATAATTGACCACACCTCTGTTCCATTTTATGTTTACGTGTTTTATTGTGGCCGAAGTAAGAAAAATTAAAGAAATCTTTTAACATGTTAGCCAAGTATATGCAAAATATCAAAATTACCCTTTAAGGAGTGGTGGTGAGATTTCCACATGCATTTTCATTTCTCTATCCTTACAAAAGAATAAATTTTATATCAAGTGAATCTCACCAAGTCATGTCACTAAGGGGTCATTTGGTAGGGATTATTAGGAGAAATAGTCCATGTATTATGTATGGTATTATTTAATACTATGTTTGGTAGTAATTTTGGGCCTATGAATAACTAATCCATGGATTAGTTATACACTCTACATGGTATTATAGGATGTATAACTAATACCTTCCATTTGGTGGTATTAGCAATACATAGGATTTATCCATGTAAAGACAAAATTCCACCCAAATCCTTTTAATTATTTTGTTTATTTTCTTGATTTCATGTTTTATATTTATACTAGTACATTTATTTAAATAAATTAGCTTACAAATTTTATTAGTTAGAGAGAGTTGTTTTGTTGCTAAATAAATCCAATACAAATCAATACAATATTTGAAATGTGAGTTGCTTAATAATTGCTAATTGAAAAGGCAAATATATCACCACATGACGTTTGTGATCTTAACTGAATGTATTATTTGTTGATATATATGTGATTTTCTAATTATTTGTATTTTGAGCAATTTATAAAATTACATACTTATTAAAACTACAACTTGCAATTTTATGTGTAAACATAGATGTTTATTCGATTTTACTATCGTTTACCTTCTTTTTGGTTTTAAAAGTAGATGGTCTATCTTTTTTAAATTGAAAATTGATGTTTTGTAAGTGGTCACTTAGATCTGATGCTCTTGAGCTGAGGGTCTCTTGGAAACAGCCTCTCTACCTCCACGAGGTAGTGGCAAGGTCTGCGTACTATTTACCCTCCCCAGACCCCACCTAGTGGGATTTCACTGGGTTGTTGTTGTTGTTGTTGTTGTTGATGTTTTGTAAGTGATCAATTTATTAAGATGACAATTATTTACCCTCAAATAATTCAAGTGAGAAAATAGCAAACATGACAACAAAATTGTTTTTCTCCTAGCTAGTTAGAAGGCCACAAAAAAATAATATTGTCCGGGGGTTATTTTTTTTTTGATAAAAGTTAAGGTTGTATTCTTCAGCATTAAGGGTACGCTGGCTACCTCCAAAAAGTTACAAGTTGAAACCATAATTACATAGATCCTAGGAAATCTACCAACTGTTCTACTTCTTCTATACCATCTTCTTTACACCAAAAAAACAACATGTTAATGCAATTTTCTTTAAATTTCTGAATAGAGTTAGTAATATTCTCATGACACCTAAGGTTTCTTTCTCTCCAAATAGCCCACCAGACACAAGTAGGTACTATAGACCACCATCTTTTTTGGGTCTTGCTCCCCCCCCCCCCTCCTCATCCAGTAGCTCAAAAGATCAGCAGTATGTTCTGGCATCATCCAGGGCTCTTGAGAAATGCTGAGAACCATGCGCCACACCTGTACAGTAACCCTACAGTGTAGGAATAAGTGGCTGTTAGTTTCTTCCTTCTCATGACAAAAAAAACATCTGGAGACAATCTGGAAGCCTCTTTTCTTGAGTTTTTCCTGAGTGAGACATGCCCTTCTGATGACCAACCAGGTGAAGCATTTCACCTTGGTTGGGATGTTGCCCTTCCATATTTGTTTCCATGGGCCAAGAATTCCCCCAGACTGAGCCATGATCTCCCTCTTTTACAGTCTACGCACAGAGAGCTTACCATCAGAGTTATGTTTCCATCTTATACCATCTGCTTTTGTAGTAGGGCCTGTGAATTCACCCAATTTGAGTAGCAATTCAGCAATTCTATCCACTTCCCAATCATTTAGATTTCTCTTGAAAGTGAGGTTCCATCCCTGAGGGGACCAAATCTCAGCAATTTTAGCCTCAGGATTGGTACAAAAAGAAAAAAGATCGGGGAAGACCGAGTTTAAACACTCTTGTCCAATCCACTTGTCCTTCCAAAAAAATATTTTGTTACCCTCTCCCACCTTGACCACCAAATTCTCATTTAGACTATCCCATAAATTTCTGATTGATCTCCAAACTGAAACCCCATACGTGCTATCTACTACATTAGACACCCACTCCTCGGTCTGCCCATACTTGTTGAGAATTGCTTTTCTCCATAATGCCTGATCTTCAACCACAAATCTCCAAAGCCATTTAGAAAGTAAACTTTTGTTCTGGACCCTCAGATTTTTTATGCCAAGACCTCCTGTCCTCTTGCTTATTAAGGCTGTCTGCCATTTAACTAAGTGTATTTTTTTCCCTTCTTTGTTCCCCGACCAAAGAAAATCACGCCTCAATTTATCCAACCTTTCTTCTACCTTTGCTGGTAAAGGGAAAAGTGACATAACATATGTAGGCAATGCATCCAGAACTGAATTGATCAGAGTGACTCTTCCTCCCAGAGATAGATAGTTTGCCTTCCACTTAGCCAACCTCTTCTCTGTCTTCTCAATGACCTTGACCCAATTACATAAAATAGAAAATCCCATAGTATTTAAGGGTATAATTGAAAAGAAGCTTTTTGTAGAGTTCTAATCCAAACACAAGATTATGTGGAAAACAATGATCCAAACACTTGATAAGAAAATAAATCCTGCATTACTAATGCATGCAATAATAATCCTTGCATTACTAATCCCTGTGTTATATCTTTGTACCAAACGACCCCTAAGGGTAAAATGGAGATACTATAAATAATTTCCGAAAAAGAGATAGTGTTAGGATTCTTAGAGAAGGATCGAGTCACAGGACGATGAACAGGAAAATCTAAATCAATTGACTTTGACTTTCCCTTGCCTTTGTTCGAATTCCTAGATCGACCTATTTTTGTATATAACTTCAGCTCATTGAAGGGAGACTGAAACCTTAGAGTTCAATGAAGAGAGAACTCCGATCTCTTGCTTTTTACTAAAATATGACTTACTGTTTTATTCCTCAAAAGCCCCTTTAAATAGGAGTCTTATTACATCAATAGCAAGTCTAATTCTTATGAAAGTAGGAGACCTAAATCCTATTCCAAACTAATAACTATAACTTAACCTAATCTTTATAAAACTATGAAATATAAACCCTATTCTAGAATAATAAATAAAGCTACTAAAAATATAATTAAATACTTAATTTAAGGACTTCCAATTCATCCACAACAGATAGGTATTCAAATTTTTTTTTGAATAGACTTAAAAGGGAAGTGTGTCACACAAAATGCGACCGGGGTACCTTTCTGGTAGTTGAGCATATCATTAATTAACTAACTGAAAAGGGTTCAGTAAAGGTTTTAAGGATGTAAAGTGATTGAGAGGGAAAGACTTGTATTGTATTGTTCTCTTTGAATTTAATGTTTTAAGTTAGCTTTCAACTAGTAGCAAACCTAATGTTTACTTAAAATGTGCTTGCGATATCAATTGCAATAAATAAAAATCAATCATACACATCATTTCAGAATAGTGACTATTAAGTTACTAGAAGTCCAAAGAGAGATTAAGTTCAACAACAACCAGTTGTAACATCACCGACCTTTTGGAAAGGAGCTTGGAGCTAAAATCAAGAATAATAATCTTCAAGATGAATCCTTTTTTAGGATTCTATTCTGCATATTATAATATGTTCATATAAAGTTATAGGTAACTTACTCGGCTACCCTTATGCCAATAATATCAGAAATGCAAGATGACATATTATCCAACTTTCTACCTAACTGTTGGAATTCATAAAATGAAAAAAAAAAAATACTTATGGCTGATGCATTGCGGTTTCACCCAAAACTTTGAATCATAATTGTATATTTTAGGTGGGGGCGGGGGGTGAGTATTTGCAGTGGGTTGCAATATTATGACCAGTGTTCAGAACCAACACGTTGATGATCGAAAATCTAGAACCAGAGCTGAAGTTTTTAAGTGGGTATACTTTCTGATATGTTTTGTCCAAAACTCATCTTCCGGTGAACTGTTGATCCTCCACTGAAGCAGATGGATGTTCATCTTTAGAGGGTTAAAAGATGTTTATGACAGTTTAAATTTCCATAGCAGATTATATGGTTCAACAACCCTCATTATGAGTTCTTCAAATCTTCATGCAGATTGGTAGCCTTTCTAAGGCCTTGACTTTTGCTCGGCACGCCTGATTAATAATTATAATTTTGAAGCTTTCTGTACTCCACCAACTTAAAAGCTGGAGTTCTGCTGTAGGGATCTCATAATAGTATGGTTTAAGCAATTTTCATGTGCTGCATGATGGTTTACCTTTTCTTTTTTTTTTTGTGTGTGTGTGTGTGGAGGGGGGAGGAGGGGTTGTTCTATGCTTTCATTTTTTGCCAAAACTTTTGACTGGTAGAAATTTCTACTTGTGCAAAAACTATATGCGGTTGCCAATTGAATTTGCACGTGTATAAATAATATTGGAGTGATAAACTTGGTCTGGCAGAGAACAAGACCAGACCCAATCTGAATTCTGTGGTAGCTTTGTTACCTGAATACTTCTATAGGATTTTCAGTACCAACTATTGATTAGGCTGATACGATTAGTAAACTTGAAGCTCATTAAAATATGTCTCCTGTAACAACAAACAAAATTTTCCATTGATGTAATTATTGGTCGCCCATGAAGAACCAAACAATTACACTGTGCTGGAGAGGGGCTGCCAATTTAATAGTCCCAGCTCAACAAAAGAATATTGCTTGCTGAGTGGCTCAGCCCTGCAAACTGACACAAGTTTGCAGGTGGTTTTAGCAGTGGAAGATAGAAAATTGCAAGGATAATAAGTATTGGCTGAAGGGAGGCTAGGAAAGGAATTTCTTTCTATTAGAGTGGGTGACTTGTTGATAGGGTTTCTTAACTGTTGTGTTTAGTTCCCTCTGGATAAGTAAGAGTTGCTGACAACTTGACATATTGCTAGCTTTTAGTTTTTTTCGTTCCATATCATCAAGATGGTTTTAAATCTGCCTCACCTCAAATGATTAGTATATTTTGATGTAACATTTGCTCATTTGTTAACCTTGTGATGGCTGTTTATTCTTCAAGGTTATAAATCCCATTAAAGTCATTGTTGTTCAGCCTTTTCAGCATGTCAGGACTTTGATTTTAAGCTCCCTTTTATGCAGGTCTTATGGGGATACAAATTTATCTTGGAACTGGAAAGGCATGTCAAACTAGAAGGCATGACTATTGCTAAATTACAAATTTGGCTTCATGAAGTAAGTGAAGTTTATTAATGAGAACAACAGAATATCTTCTAAGTGGTTGCATTTTGTTCATAAATTCTATGGTTGGGTGTTGGAATCATAAGCCCAAACAATTGGTATATCATTTCAGTTACTTGTTCTGGCATGCTAATACCTATGTGTATCTTTGAAATGCTTTAGCAAAATCCCTAGCTACTGTTGGCTAAGCGTGTAAAAGTTAGCTAACTAGCTATTTAGTGTATGTATTTGCAAGATGAATCAGATAATTATCTTCTTTTGCTATTCACATGCTAGATGGTCAGTGAAGTATAGGTTGATAAAATCAAATGGTACGTGATTATGAGTTTCTGCAATCTTTGAAGGTTTGATGTTTGCTTGAATGACTAAATCCTTCTTATGGTAGTGAATCCAAAGGTATCGGAGTTTTTTGGTTGGTGAAATGTTCCGGAAAATACTCTTTCTAGGAAAACAAATTCTTCAAAAAATAATAGATGAATGACCTCTTTGGTGAGAGTAGGAAAAGCAAGTTCTATAAGTGACATTCCGTGCTAATTGTCTCTTCATCACCCTCCAACCCAACTTCTCTACCACCCTCGCCACCCCCATCCTAAACCTACCTGCCATATGGTTTTCCTAGATGATCCTGGGACAATATTTTTTGCTAATTACTCACCAAACACTAGAAAATAAATAAGAAATCACTCATTTTCCAAGGATTCTTTTTTTCATGGAAAACCTTTTCGTTCGTACCAAGCACCCCTGATGTTATGTTTTATGTTATTGAATGGTTTCTGAAAGTAGTTTCATGGTGGAATCTTATAATGTTTGCATACCTAAGTCCTTCGTTATTTGATAACACCATAGAATGTATGTTATCTGTGCAGATGGATTTCCAGAACAGTACCTAGTCCCCGTATATAAACGAAAGTCATCAGAATTTTTTCAGAGGAAAAAAAGTAGATTATACAAGTGTAAACAATTCCTACAATTGGCCAATTGACTTGATTTGTTAGTCAGTTAACTTTATGGTGATAAGTTATGTAGCATATATTGCTTTGTATTTGTATTAGTCCATTTATGAAGAGTCTATTGTTGGTGTTAAAGAGGTCTATTTTGAATATTTAGTGTCCAATAATTAGTACTATTTCCTTTCTAATTCATTAAGGAATGTTACATATACCTCCAAAAAGAAAATAGTTATGAGAATGAAATAGTTTAGTACATTATAACTTTATACTTTAACATAAAATGAAATATATTGACATACACAATGCATTTAGAACAAAAATGGATCTCCTTATGTAATGATGATTGATAATTAAAATTGAGTTTCAAAATTAATGTTTCTCCTATAATTAGACCATAGTGTATGTGTTGATGAATGTGTAAGCAATAACAGAAAGTAAAACAACATATAAAACTTTCTTGTCAATAAGAAGTTGACCACTTCTATATTCTTCTTCTGCAATTGTCTCTAATTTTGGAGCATTTGAAAGCCTTCGAGGACAAATAAATCGTGCTGGTGCAATTTCTATAACATTATGAATATATCCCCTTGCCATGCAGTATTTTCCCCCCTTTTTTTTCCTTTTTTTTTTTTTGGTGGGACCGAAAACTTGTAGGCAAAAAAAAAAAGTTTCTGCTTTTGCTTGATTTTATTGTCAAGAATTTGAGATTTGATGCTCATTTATATTATATAGTAGGTTGATTGAGTATGTAAATGTAGGGTTGGGAATTATTTCTTATTAGCGATAAACCGAGAAAATAGATACTACTCGTTTTATTGATGAATTAATGGTCTCTGTATTATTTTGAATACTGACCCATAAAAATAAATTCACACCATAAAACCATGGTCAAATGTTGTTTGGACTTTTTTTGGTTGAGTGTCTCATTAGTCATTAGTATTCTTGTTCCCCCTAACAATTATGCTAAAATCTAGGTTACCGATGCTAAGCTTCTTTACACCTCAATTTTTTATTACTCTGTTCGTTTGTATTTATTTGTCCACTTTATATTTTATCCGTTCATTTAAAAATAATAATTAATAGACATTTTACTATAATAGTCATATTAATTGATATATAATCTTAGGCCTTAAAATTATATAATTTGGATAATAATTAATTACTTGATATATTAAAAAGAAAAATATATTTTTAGAATAAAAAAATTAAAATGAATATATATATATATATATAAAATACGGAAGAGCCTAAAATATCCTTGAACTATTGGAAACGGTACAAAATTACCCTCCATCCACCTATTGGCTCCCAAATACCCTTGTCATTTATCTTTGAGTCCAATATTGACTACTTTTATAACATATTATCATTTAAATAATTTTTTTAAATATGTAGTGACCATCTATTGGATACAATTTAATTACTTAAATTAATTTACAAACTCACCCATTATTAATTATATCCAATCCAAATTAATTAATTACACCCACCTCAAATTACATTTACCCCACCGATTAAAACAAATACACTCTTCATTCCAAACATTTTACTTCCTCTTTCAACCTTCTTCCCCAATGTATTCACTTACAATCTCAAAAAACACTACCTAAATTGATTAGTGTTTTTCGAGATTGTAAGTGAATATATTGGGGAAGAAGGTTGGAAGAGGAAGTTAAATGTTGGGAATGAAGGGTGTTTCACTGTTTTGTTTTAATCGGTGGGGTAAATGTAATTTGGGGTGGGTGTAGTTAATTTGGGTTGGGTATAGTTAACTTGAGTCGGATGTAGTCAATTTGAGTTGGGTATATTTGGTAATTGGGGGAGTTTGTAAATTAATTTAAGTAATTAAATTGTAACCAATATATAGATGATAGTCACGTATTTGAAAAAAAATATTTAAATGATAATTCACTATATACGAGGTCTATATTGAATCCAAAGGTGGATGAAAGGGTATTTGGGAACCAATATGTGGATGAAAGGGATATTTGGAAGCCACTAGGTGGATGAAGGATAGTTTGCATCATTTCCAATAGTTTGAGGATATTTTAGGTCCTTTTTCATAGATAATACAAAGTCAAATGTAGACAAGATGATATGAGACCTCTCTAAGGCCACCATTTAGGGGCGTATCTAGAGGGGGTGTCATGGGTTCACGTGAACCTTTGCTCCCCTCTCTAGATCATATATAGTAATGCTATATTTTTTAAAATATATTTAAATAAAGATGTGTGAACCCACGTTCAAAGTATCATATAATAATACTATGATGATTGGGTGCACCTCTCTAAGTGAGGATAGATATTTAAATCTTATATCTATCTTGTTTTTTTGAGTAACACCTCTCCAAGTGGTTATCTGTTACACTTCTGGCGTTTCAATTAATTTTTCTTTTGGTTTTTTTCCTTTAAGCTTTCAAAATATTTAAGTGTGTTACATTGAAAATTTCTAAAAAATTAGTACTGTAAATTTTTTATATAATTAAATCAAATGTGTATATTAAAATTTAAAACTAGTAGGATTATAGATTTTGGACCTATAACTTTTAAAATTTAATGGTTCATATTAAGAACCTAAAAGTCAAACCTATCAAATTTATATTTAAAACTGTATTTTTTCGTAACTGTGCACCCATCTTGTCGAAATTCTGGATACGCCTTTGCGGCACCATTTATATTTATCTTTATTGACATTTTTCTTTAATCTCCCCTGTTTTCTTAATTAAAGTAGAATAATTGAATGTAATTAAGAAAGCAAAATACATGATTGGAATTTGGAGTGACTTCTCAACTCTTCATTAATAAATATAATAATTAATATAATAACTTATACACAATAAATTAGTATGATTATTAAAAAAATTACAATTCCATTCATCTTTTTATTCAAATTTTTGACATTTTTCTTAATTTTTTCTATGTATAATCTATATATATATATAAATCTGAATCTAGAATCGCTGATGTGGCATGCCTCTAAGGGCTAGAAAAATATTTATCTTTTTTGTGGTTTTTTTGACCATTTTTCAATTTTAAAATACAAAAAAAACACTTAAATATTGAAGATAGTCACAATTAAAGTCATTCAATTATAATTACTCTAATGTACGTTATCTATCTTTTCATATTCGTATGTTACTAATTTGCTAACTATAAATACTAAAGCAAATGGCATACACTGCACAACATTCTGTCTTTTTTCATTCATAATTTCCTTTCAATTTTTCTTCTTTTTATTTTGCTTCTTTTCATTTGAAATTGAAACTCTTTTTCCAAGAAGTTTCTTTCTTCTTTTTCCCTTTTTTGAAATTTTTTTTTATTTATTTTAGCATTATTAGTGTTGTCTCCACAATTATTATCTTTGTATGTAATTTTCATGCCTAATTTTTATTTGTTAGAATATGGGAGAGAGCAACATATATATGATCTTATTTGTGAAAGGAACTCGTCATAATCAAACTTGAAGAATATCAATCATTAGCGATATATCAAACTTTATCTACATGTATTTTTCTGTTGCAAGCTTGTATATAGTTATAATGTGAATTCAATTTTTCTTCTTTTTATTTTGCTTCTTTTCATTTGAAACTCTTTTTCCAAGATGTTTCTTTCTTCTTTTTCCCTTTTTTTAAATTGTTTTTTATTTATTTTAGCATTATTAGTGTTGTCTCCACAATTATTATATTTGTATGTAATTTTCATGCTTGATTTTTATTTGTTAGAATAAGGGAGAGAGCAACATATATACGACCTTATTTGTGAAAGGAACTCGTCAGAATCAAGCTTGAAGAATATCAATCATTAGCAATATATCAAACTTTATCTACATGTATTTTTCTGTTGCAAGCTTGTATATAGTTATAGTGTTAATTCAAATGTAACAAATTTTATTTTTCTAGGATAAATGCCCTGTTTTAAATTTAAGAAAAAAATATTAATTTTACATCAAATTATTATTATTATTATTATTATTATTATTATTATTCACAAACAAAACCTCTCCTTATACGATTTCTAAATGCTCCCAAAATAAGTAACATATTAAAAAATATAATTATTTCTTTCATCCCAAAACAAATGATATATGAATAAAAATAAAATCTTAAAGAATATTCTTGAAGCTCCTCACACTTCCTATAAATTTTTTAGTTTTGACAAAGTTTTCTTCTCTTTGACAAGAGAGATTTCTTTAATATAAGAACTCTTTGTGTAGTATAAATCACTGGTCTTGTCCCCAATACGATCCTACTCATACTCAATGTATCATACCTCACATACTTCTCATATTACTCCACTGAACTCAACCATCTTAATACTAACAAAACATCATAACCACACTAGTCATTTACCTTACTCTCAAACTTTCACTAGTATCAAAGTCTTTTAAGCAACACATTGTCGCCTTCAAAAATTATGAACCATGGCTCCCTTTATTTTCATTTAAGCGTTCCATGACAGATAGGAGTCACACTTAAGACTGATAGAACTAATTCAAAATCTATTCAAAATCTAAAAGTAATTTTCCATCGAGGTACAACAATTGAATCACACCCAAAGTCAACTTCACACAAACTTTCACATACAATATTTCAACTACTATTCCAAACCATCACATAACTCATTCTAAAACTCATAGAAATCCTTGGTCACTCAAATAATTATGTATACTATAAGCTCATAACATTTATTTACCATCCAATGTCTATGCAATGCATCACAATAGTTTGTGTAGTATCATCAATAGGGTAGTATCAATCTAACTCGAAATCCTTAATAATCATGTAGAATCATATCATTTTGTGCATCCACAAGTCAATTATAACACCTCGGATTCAGAAAAGGGCAAAGCAACAGTTTTCAGGAAGTTGCAGGTGCCAATTGATGATGGTCAACCACGGCCCGTGGTAGGGACCACGGACCGTAGGTGTGGTCCGTGGTTGGTGTTGACATCCTTTGAAAGGGCGCAACGTCGTGATGACTCACCAAAAAATAATAAACAGTTTAAAGAATGAAAGAATTTTAAAAAGGGTAAAGGGATTTAAAGAGAGTCGCCACCTAATTTTAGGAAAACTAGGAAACCAATTAATTAACTTAATAAAAATGTCTACGAAACCAAAGATTCTAGGTAAGTGATTCAAGTTATTCCGAAGGGAAGGTATTAAGCATCCTTCGAAATCCACAATTATGGATCCTGACTGAATTCATTTTTTTCAAATTGAGGAGGAGATAAAAACAAATATACAAGTATAATAAGCAAGTGATATACACAAGTAATAAAATGAAACAATAATATAAGAAACGGCCTAAAGCTTGACTAACATCGATATATGCAAAATAATGAATAAAGAATATAATTCGAATTTCATTCGCATAGCTTTAATGGGAAGCAATTCTGTGTACATGTAAAAACACTTAATAAAAGTATTAGTAATAAATAAACATGAATAAAAATATATGATCAAAGCATAACTTAAAAGCAAAAACCCGTCTTATTAACATGGAATGCCTTGGAAATCAACAATAATTTCTTCATCGGCCATTTTAACAAACAAAATATGAACATAAATCAAATTTCCGTCTTTTAACATTGGAAAAACCTCCAAAACCAGCAGAGAGATTTTTCATTGGTCATTGTACATACAACACAACACAATAAACAATAATAGCAACAAAATCTTATAATATAGTAACTAAATATAAACCAACAATATATGAACAGTAACAAAATATAAAATTCATTGGAACAAATTTCCACACCAAATCATTAAACAAAGAATATGTAACATTATAATGATAAAAAATAACGACAAGACAATAGATAACATTCAAAAAATAATAAAGAAATAACCAAAATCCAAATCACTGCATAGCTCATTTTATAGTAATAAAAAAACCGTTGATAAGATAATAAATAAAATTCAAGACTTGAGCAAAAGGAGATAAAAGCAAACTAAAAATCAAAATCAACAAATTACAATGTAAAAGAAGAAATAAAATAATGAGATATTTGAAATAACAAAAACATAAACAACAACAATAAAGTATCTAAACTAACAAATTTTATCTTTAAACCAAATCATAAGATAATAGCACATAACAATAGTTGTAGCAACATAATTAAGGCAACATATACACGGAGATAAATAAATCAACAAAATTGGCTAAATAAAGCCAAGACACCCTGGAGAAGATGAGATTAACAGAAAAATACCACTTAACAGTTAACATAGTAAGAAAAAAAAAACTATTCAACTCAACAAAAGCATAACCAGCAAACAAGTCAATAATGATTAAGAATAAAGAGCAAACCAAATCCAAGTATTAATTAATATTTAGAACAAAATCAGACTGAGAGGGAACCTAACTGACGGAGTTCTCTTTGAGTCTCCAGAGTTTGCGTCGCGGCGGCGTGTGGTGCTCATTGGTGGTGTTTGTTTATTGCTCCGATGGAGCTGATTCGTCCCGCCTTTGATGGGCGCTGTGGATTTATTGTTCTTGGCGACTATTCGCCAGAGCTTAAAGCTCGTTACTGGGCGGTGATGTTGCTCTTCGCCGGAAAATGTGAGGAATGGAGGCGGTTTTCTGGTTGTGGAGCTCGATTTTGTTTTTGTTTGGTCGAGCTGGTGGTTATTGGGTGGCTGTCAGCCGCGTGGGAGCTGCTGGTTCGCGCTGGACCTGCAAACATAACAGAAAAATCGTGAAGGGAAGGGGGAAGGGGACTGGCGGCGTGGGATCTGGTTCGGAGCTTGGAGTTTGAGCCGTTGTTTGGGGTTTTGGGTTTATTTGGTAGCTGTTTGCAGGTTAGCTTTGGGTGGCGATTTGGAGGTTGTTGTTGATTCTGGTCGGGGTTTGGTTGGCCTGGCGGTTATTTTGCTGGAAGGAGGAGAAAACAAAGGGGGATTTTGGTCCGGTGGATCTGTGGTTCGTTTCCGGTGGTAGCTGATCGTTTGGAAAGAGCTACTGGCGGCAGCAGCGAAGAAGAGAAGATTTGGGTCTGGTGACGGCCAGAAAAAGGAGAAAATGAATGGGGTTTTGGTGGTGACTCGCCAGAATTCAGCAGAGCTCCGGTGAACTTGGAAAATAATGAACAATAAAAAATTTGAAAATTACTCCTAAAATCTTATCCACCACCTTTTAATTTAATAAGCAAACTATTTTTTAAATAGGGAATTGAAAATTACCAATAGTACAATACCAATATCTTAAAATCGTCGGTCAAAATTACCAGTTAATAAAATATCTGTGTATGTAATATTATCTATATCATAATGAATTTTTAGACTGTGCAAAATATCAAAATAAATATTAACAAATATAACAGATAAAATAAATATGAAAAAATGTAATAAACATAACCAATGAAATGTAAAAAATGCAATTTAACAGAAATAACGATGTTATAAAAAATGAACAAATATTTGATGGTACTCAACCGACTGTGACAACATAATATAAACATAATTAACTGATAAAAATCTCAATACTTTGAGAATAAGGATAATTATCAACAAATTGCATTAAAATGACAAAACATGTATTTTGAACTATTTAAAAAATAAAATACTTAAAAAGTATTAACTTTAGAAATATCATACCAAAATTTGGTGTCAACAACTTGCCCATTTGTTTGATTAGGATCGATGAAAGAGATCCTCGTCAAACAAAGTTGACGAACCCAAATTTAGTTTGATAAACTTTGAACAAAACAATATGAGACGTTAGTAGAGATTTTGAACAATCCTCTACATCCGTCAATGCGCTGAAAATAATAAACAAAAGGCAAGGATTAATTGTAAACTGAACAACATTCACATACCTTCGATGTTACTTTCAAAATTGCACAATGAAGGTAGTGTACCTCTTTGAAAGGAGGATGATGTGAATAACATGTCACTTTTAACGAGGTGACAACCCAACGCTCTCTTTGAAAGGCGGATGACCCAATTTGAACATAACATGTCACTTTGAACGAGGCGACAACCCAATGTGTCTCTTTGAAAGGTGGACGACCCAACTTGAATATAACATGTCACTTTGAACGAGGTGACAACCCAACGTGTCTCTTTGAAAGGCAGACGACCCAACTTGAATATAACATGTCACTTTGAACGAGGTGACAACCCAACGTGTCTCTTTGAAAGGCGGACGACCCAACTTGAAAATAACATGTCACTTTGAACGAGGCGACAACCCAACGTGTCTCTTTGAAAGACGGACGACCCAACTCGAATATAACATGTCACTTTGAACGAGATGACAATCCAACGTGTCTCTTTGAAACGTGGGCAACCCAACTTGAATATAACATGTCACTTTGAACGATGTGACAACTCAACGTGTCTCTTTGAAAGGCGGACGATCCAATTTGAACATAACACGTCACTTTGAACGAGGTGACAACCCAACGTGTCTCTTTGAAAGGCGGACGACCTAATTTGAATATAACATGTCACTTTAAACGAAGTGACAATCCAACGTGTCTCTTTGAAAGGCGGACGACCTAACTTTAACTTAACGTGTCATTTTAAGGGAGATAACAACCCAATCTTGAACTTAATATGAATGGTGTATCACAATATCTGCAATAACAATGTTAGTAACAAATAAAACATAAATGCAACATAAATTATGCAAACATGGCCTCATATGTACAAGGTATTAACCAATGCAATAATTCAAACTTAATAACATCATGAATAAAATAAAAAAAATGTCAATTTGAAATGGAATAACAAAATAAAAAGTGTCATATTGAATGGCATGACAAACCAATTTTAAAAAACATCATTTTATTTGAGATAACAAATTAATTTTTTTAAAATGTCATTTTGAAAAGTATGACGACCTAAATTTAAAAAGATGTCTTTTAAAAGGGTATGACTACCCAAATTTAAGAAAATATCATTTTGAAGGATATGACGATCCAACTTTAAAAAAATGTCATTTTGAAGGGTATGACGATCCAAAAAATTGGTGTCAACAGTTGGTCACCCCAGCCTTGACTCAGAAACCCAGAACCACGGTCTGACCAATAGACCATCGATCAAACCACGGTCTGTGGTTCATGACCCCAAATTTCTAGTTTCTGAATCGAATGACAGACCGACAGGATGGGCTATCGGTCAGACCACGATCCATCGGTCGAGATCCGTAGGTCACAGGGTCGACAGTTATTTTAGGGGTAGTTCGGACTTTTCCTAATTATCTTATTCATATACTACATCATTTTGCCTATGTCTAACACCTTTATATAAGTGTTTTCAACCTCCAAATTAGTTCATTCAAGTCATTCTTCCAAAATATACAAAAGAAGATCAAATCTCCTCCCCAAAATAATTCTCTCTCTAGAAACTTGAAGAAGAAGAAGAAGATTCAAGCTAGGGTTCAGGATCAAGCTTCCATTCTTCAATTTCTTTGGGCTTTGACAGTAAGGTATGATAGTTTTCATTCATGAATTCTTTTTAATAATGGAGTTCCCAAATTCTCCTATTTTCAAAGGTAAAAATTTCCAATTGGGTTAGGGTTTTCTTTAATTGCAATGGGTTTTCTTCCAAGTTGATTTAAATGATTGAATTGTGTTCTATTATGCATGAATTGATGAAATACTATGATTTTTATGATGTTTCCCCATGAACCCATATAAATCCCATGTGTTTCAATTATGATGATGTGATGTGGGTTTGAATTATGAAAATGAATTTATAAAAATATGCATGTCTTCTCTTTATGAAATAGATGCAAATGAATTTGAAGATGCTTTAACTTTAAAAAGATTAGCTTATGAATTATTGAAAAGAATGCATGTTCATGAAACTATGTTTATGACTCCAAAAAGCTTATAGATGAGATTGTCTATATGTTCTATGAAACTTGGACACATGACATGAATGACATCTATATTTGCTCTCAATACTTTTCGGGCTAACAGGGTTTCTTCAGTTCCATCCCCGAAATCAAAAGATTTCTCCGTGAAATTCATCACCAGGTATGTGGGATTTCACTGGTGGATTCCTTTCATCCACTAGGTCCCTAGAATTCAATTAGAATCTTTATTCCTATATGTTTCTTACACCTAGGGTTTCTAAAATTTTAGATATTAGTTGTGATTTAGCTTTTAGAATATTCCTAATCAGATTATCATGTTTTCATGGAATATCTGCTTAGTTCTTTGCATGGAATTCATAGCCCTAGTTGTGTAGATTCTCTTAGTTCATGAATTACACATTCTAGGTCAGTTAAATAGATATACATGCTTCATTTTTTGAATGTCACATTATCAGTATATAATTGTTACATTCTCAAATTTTGCATGTCAGTATTTTGAGTTATTCAACATATCAGTATTTCAGTCATAATGTGTCATATACTTATACAGTTGGGAGTAGGCTTAGAACCAAGTGGACTAGGGTTTTAGTGTACCCTCATAGTCCTAAAACTGCATGCCCCCGTAGGTTAAGTCCCCTATGTAGACATCAGTTTCAATGATCACGCCAGTCATGCCTTTATACCCCTGGCAAGGTATATCGAACCCTTCGATGGGGTGCATACATCGGACACCATAGGTAACTCACATGGTGGTTATGTCGGTTACTAGTAGCTCCCACAGTCAGATTCTAGTGCATTTGGCCAAGTTTTCAGTTATATTTCAGTATTCAGTCTCAACATGTTATGCACTTGGTCATTGCATTCAGTTCAGTTCTACTCAATATATTTCAGTATTTCCATCATGCTCAGATTATATCATTGCTCAGTTATGTTTTGTTCAGCTTATATGTTTTGTTCAGCTATTATCCTATCATGCATGCTCAGTACTGTAACACCCCATAGCCGAAAGAGGGAAGCTTAACGAACTTTAGAATTTCCAGGTGTCACCCACGAGGGCCAACCACACCCCGTGGTTGGATCCACGCCCCGTGGTTAGAGGTGTCGTGGGTGGACATCATAGTTTCTGACAACCAACCGTGATTGACTAGGACGGACCTCTATCCACGGCCCGTCAACGTGGTCTCGTGGGTCAGGCCTAGTTGAGTAATTAAGGGGTACAATGGGACTTTCCGGATTTATTTAGAATTAAGTGGTGTCGTTTTACCCTAGACTAAACCACCTATATAAGTACTTTAGACCCTTAAATTAAGTCATTCTTTCAAACTCACCAAAAGAATCGGGTTCCTCTCTCTCCAATAATTCTCTCTCTAGAAAGTTGAAGAAGAGGAAGAGGGTCAAGCTAGGTCAAGTCAAGTCTCCATTCTTCCAAGCTTGGTAGGCGTTGTAATCAAGGTATGATCCCATGATTTTCCTAATTTAGAAGAAGAATTCCCCAAGTCTAATTAGGGTTTCTTCTAATGTTATGAGTTATGATCCAATTGAGTGTATTAGGGTTGTTTATGATTGTTTATGATGGAATTACATGTTTTTGTATGATTGTACATGTATCCATGCTTAACCTATGATTCTAAAGTGAATTTGATATAGATAGGTTTTATGCGATGAAAGGGGAAATTGAGGGTTTAGATGTAATCTTCTAGGATTGACGATATACATTATAGATTGCTTGAGATTGAAGCATATAGATATGAATAGATTAAGAGTAAAGATGTCATGCCCCGAGCCTACACCATGGGTGGGACTGGCACTTGAGGACCATTGTTGGCTCCAAGCGAACCCTTGGCATGGCTAGTTACTCAGCGGAAAACTTAACCCACGAAGAAAAATACTTTTTAAAAGTGAACTGAACTGCTCAATAAACACTTAGAATGTATCAAGATAACATTCGCTGGCCAAAAATGGCAACTCAAGTCTCAATCATTAAAATAGGAAATAGAAACTCAAAAACAAACATCTAACTGTCTATTGTTGACATCCAATTTTGGCTCTCCACATTTAATTAATTTTCAAGCTTCTCCAATTTCAAACAATTTGAAATAATTATTTTCGCAAATTAAAAAAATACTTTAAAATTATATTTTTAGGACATTTTGTTGTTTTCCCTATATATTGTATCTTTCTATATTTTATAATATATATAGAGTCACATATTTTTCATTTTGAATAAATATTTAGAAAATTGTTTTACTAAAAAATAGTTTTAATTAAGTATGCATCCTATCTCCTTTAAAAGTGAAAGCAATTTAATTAAGATCTTTTCGACATAATTATTTTGTGTTGTTAAAGTTAAGAAGCTTGGGTAATTTGATGAGTTTATAATTTGTCTCGTTTCCATTTTTATCAAATTTGGATTAAAAGTCAAGTTGAAATTGATAAAAATAAACCATGGACCATATCCCTTCAGCCCTTTTAATTTCCTACAAGTTTTACCCCAATTTAAATCAATTACCCGACCCATACACAGTACTCTGTACCCTTCTCCCTCACATACTATGTACCCTTCAGCCCTTTTAATTGTCACGACCCGAGAGCATCCCCTAGTCGTAACCAGCGTACTCGACCTCTCGGAGGTCTAATACAAGTCTCTTAGCATTCATTCATTGCATAAAACTAAAAACCATAATGAATTAAAAACTTTCTTTACAAGGAAGACATTTCATTAAAATAGTAAGCGGAAGACTTCTAGACTTTATACACTTATGTCTCAAACCATCTAATACTTTGAATACAACATTGAGATTAAGCCCATACAAAACTTAAGCAAATACTAGAAAGACATAAAAAAAAAAAGGACATGTAGGGTATTGTCCTCGAATCTATAAGGACTCACCAAGTCTTCATCTTCAACACTTAGAAACCTATCAAGTAGCCATGACATGTCACCATCTCCAAATCCCTACACTTTAGTCAAAAAGGGAAAGAAAGGGGATTAGCACAATTAAGTACTAAGTATGGAGACCATGCAAGAAAAATATGCACAACGGACACTTACAAGAAATGTATACTTTCATATCATTTTGATAAAATCTTCACTTCACAAGTATAAGAGACATAATACAAGTCAATGTTCACATATAAAACCATAGCCAACCGTATACATACTCAACATATATTCATATACAACTCATGCTTAACTTTAAAGGAACACATGCCATTTCATTACCATAGGACCTCTACCTAATAGAACCTTAAAACACACTTGAGTAAGATAAGAAGTGACCGCCCATACAACCTCTTCAAGCACACTTAAGAGTTCCTCAAGATTACCTTAGATAAGGACATTTCCTTTACAACATAACATCAATAGGCCAACATTCTTTAAGAAACCATTTAGGAGACATTCAAGCACATATGGGGACTTTCATATAATAGTCGTTAGACTTAGTGAACTCACTTTAGTATCTTCAAAGCCTACTCGTGTCATGTGTAGATAGCATCCCATACTACTACCTACACGTTGTAGAACCTATCCAATAACTAAAGTGCACATCCCACATGATGGGAATAGGCATAACCGACATAGACCATACTAGCTAGGTATGGAATTCGGAGTCTATCCTACTATGTGGAGGTTGTTCTACTTGCCAAATGTAGAACTAGTAAGCAACCCATGTAGGCACATGGTTTAGGAGATGTCCAAGGAAGTTCATTGTGCCTAATCTCATACTCAACTAGGCCACCTTCCTAACCACATCCACTCGGTGCTAGCCTTGTTTCCCATAGAGTATTCAATCACATATGTACTTAGAGAGGGTTCCTTTTCTAGTTCAACCAACTCATAGTACCTCTTCCCAAGAAAGGCCCCAT